>NC_044563.1:24793830-25130259 GCF_007565055.1 Rhinopithecus roxellana
TGATTGCATTTCGAAACGACAGCTTCCAATTCTTTGGTAAAGACTTTGCTGAATTGCAACAGTGACTAGATGCTGATAGAAAATTTATATTTTAAAAGGGTAGAGAAATAATTTTAAATTGCAAGTTGGTAAAGTAATCCTCTTAAAAAGGGGCGATCAAGAGAATATAGTGAGAAAGAAACTGATGTAATGTTTAGTCAATTTGAGAGGAGAGTTGAGGTTGTCTTGGTCACTACTTTATAGATTACTCTTTGCAAAGTAAAACAATTTGAAATATTTCTGTCATTTTCTCATAAACTTCTTTCCATTATTCTCTTACCTTTTTAAGCTTTGACCGTTTCAAATTTCACTTCATTTTAAAATTCAGTTGACCAAATAGAAAACCGAATTTTATTGAAGCATGACTATACTTAAAAAGAAAGAAAGAAAAATGACAGAAGAAAAGAAGGAAGAGTAAATTTTCAGGGCATTTTCTTAGTCCTTTCTAATTCTGTTTTTCTTATTGCCCATGAAGACTCTATGTGTTACCTTCTAGATATCTTTGGTCAGTTGTTTCTTTTCCTATATTTGCTTGGTCGCTTCCTATGTTAGAAATCATTATTTGGTCTACATATTTTAGGTGAAATTATGTGGCATTTATAACAATAAGCTCACTTGATGTGACATCATTGCCATATCTCACTGGCTTGGTCTTGATTTATTTCTTCATGCTATCAGCATAGATTTAGAATGGAATGTGCATCAAGATTCATGATTCCTATGATATATTCTGCCAAATGTTAGCAATTGCTATGTGTTTTTTCTTTTTCAAACACTATATTAAGCACTTTAGCTTGACAATCTATTTAATCCCTGAAGTCTTCAATGAAGCACATTCTGTTATTAGTCATACGCATGAGAAAATGAGACACTGAGATGTAAAGATCACACAGTTTCTTAATATGAGAGGCTGCATTCCAGATCAGGCTTCTTTTCAACGACATACCATGCTTCTAATCACCATACAACAACCACATCTTTGCTTCCCCCGTTTTTTGCCTTTCTCTCTTCTCTGAAGTGCTGCCTCCCACTTTATTTCCTTCTATTTTCCCCCATTCTTTTCTCTGTAACCTTTTCTTCTTTCCCCGTAATATTCCAGAAGTTGGAGATTTAAAGTTCATTTGGACAGATAGCCTGCATTCAAATAATTGAAAATCTTCATCTTTATTTTAGCACAATATCATATATGTAATTTGTTACATATGTATGCAACAAATTGAATCAATGAATAAAGTAAATGAAACTCTACTTAACCTAAAAGGAGTTTAATTACTTTATTACATTTTTCTAATTTAAAAAATGGAGACCTGGCCCGGTGGGAGGCAGAGGTGGGCGGATCAAAAGGTCAGGAGTTCAAGAGCAACCTGGCCAACATGGTGAAACCCCATCTTTACTAAAGATACAAAAAAATTAGCTGGACGTGATGGCACGTGCCTGTAATCACAGCTACTCAGGAGGCTGAGGCAGGAGAATCGCTTGTACCCAGGAGGCAGAGGTTGCAGTGAACCGAGATCACGCCATTGCACTCCAGCCTGGGGGACACGCCTAGACTCCGTCTCAAAAAAAAAAAAAAAAAAAAAAAAAAAAGGAAAAAATACTGTCTAACTTCTCAAGCCAGATTTGACACAGGTCAATTTTTTTCTATAATCTAAAATATTTACCTGATATTACAAAAGTTAACTTACATAGTTAAGACAGGTAGGGAATGAGTAATCAACAAATTTGAGGTTTTCATAAAGATTTGTTAAAGAAAACACACATGTGTATAGGCAGTGCCTAATTGCCAATGCCAAACATTCTGTTTTTGGAGGTAATTGACAAAGTGAAAATTTAAAAGTACTTAAATTGCATTGGAAACTAGGTGTCCAAATAGACCAAGGATAATAATTTTCTTTTATAATGAATTGCAGATAATTAATTTTTAGAGAGTATGTGCAAAAATAGAGGAATTGATAGAACAGTTGAAATTAAAGGAAAATGTGGTAAATGCACATAACCACCAAGTTACTTGTTATATATGAGAAATTGTTTGACATATTAGATATAAGTATTACAATAAACTTACTTTTAACTTCCATGGCTACTTATAAATATAATTGAAATAAATATAGTTTTTTAAAAGAATTATATGTTCAATTAGAAGAAATTGATGGGCCTGTTTAAAGAAAAACATCCTGTAAGCAATGAATAGATGCTTTATCTTTTCACAGAACATTTAAGTGTCCATGCTTTTGCTATTTACTTGCTTAAGTCGTTTTTACTTAAATTTGCATCTTGAAATCATTAACAATTTTACTATGGTGAATATTATAATTAACTGTTTATCTGACAAAAATCAGCTGCTGCCTAAAATGATAACACTTCTGTCCTTTCTCAGAGTCTTACATAAATCAAAGTGTTATTCATTTATAAGTACGAATTCTTATATTTCTCTTATATTTTTTTAAAATTATGATTTCATGAAAACTGTAGTGTGCCTTATTTAAATGCAAACATTATTTTATATATTTAAAAATGAACAGAGATGTTAATTTGTGGTTTTTCAAGGTTGTAGAATCAGAGCAATTTCTAGAAGAAACAACCCTTTCAAGCAAATGCATTCTGTGTTCCTCCCCATATACTAGAGGCATAACATGCCTTGTAAATTCTGTATTTCATGATTAGATGTATTACTAGAGTTAAAAATAGGATAAAAATGCAACAATACAGGATTAATGCTATATTTGAATTAAATTATCAAGTATCTGAATGTTTACTTTGTTCTGTCAGATATAAAATAAAAAGAGGAAAAAAAAAAAAAAGACCCTCACTTTTAAGTAACACCTAAGAAGAAATAAATTTAAATTCTGTGACAGGCATTATAATAAGTAATTTACTTATATGTATATATATGTTTATTCTAATTTACCACCCCCCCCCCAGATTTATGAACTAATTATTGCTGTTATACCTACTTTATAGATAATGGAACTGAAATTCAGAGGTATTTTAATTCATGGTCATGCTGTGATGATATAGTTAGTGTATCAGAAATTGCATTCAGTTGCAAGTAAGAAATTTAAGAAATGATGGCTTTAATAAAAGGAGTTTTATTTGCTCAGATGATGATAAGTCTGGAGAAGGTCATTTCAGGCCCAGGACAATGGCTTCATGATGCCACCAGCGTTCTGGACTTCTTTCTTTCTAAGAGTTCAGCCATCCCAGCGTGTGCTTTTATCCTCAGAATAAAATCTTTCATACAGTGTTTTCCTTCTAGACCAGAAGAAAGAAAATGGAAAAACTGAAAACATAAATGCTGTTATTTTACTCCTTGATTTTAAAAAGATTTCTCAGCTTACTTTTTAATTTTAAGAAGCTTTTTAAAATTACTTCTTCAGGAGTAAAAATCTTCTTAAAATTAAAGAGCTTCTTCTTACTTTTAAGAAGCTTTCTCAGAAATCCTAAGCAATATCTTCCTTTTACATCTTATTGTTCAGAAATATTTCATATGGTTCATAATACACTATTTGTTTTCATAATTTGCTATTAGCAACAATATCATAATACTTTATGATAAAGAAAAATGTGAATGTATATTATTCAGGTAACCAGAATTCTTATCCATAGTTATTAAGAAGCAAAGGTTGGATTTGAAACTTGGTTTGTCTAATTCCAGATGCATGCATATGTTTATTGCAGCACCATCCACAATAGCAAAGATGTGGAATCACCCCAGATGCCCACTGATGGTGGGCTGGATTAAAAAAAAAAAAAAAGAAATCCTACACAGCCATGAAATTTGCAGCAACATGGATGCAGCTGGAGGCCTTATACTAAACAAATTAATGCAGAAACAGAAAACCAAATACAGTATGTTCTCATTTATAAGTGGCAGCTAAATAATGGGTACTTACTGACATAGAGACGACAACAATAGAAACTAGGAACTACTAGAAGGCTGAAGGAGGGAGGAGGACAAGGTTTTAAAAACTAACTATTGGGTACTATGCTCAGTAGTTTCTTGATGGGCTCAATCACACCTCAAACCTTAGCATCATGCAATATACCCAGTTAACAAACCTGCACATATACCCCTGAATCTAAAACAAAAGTTGATAATATTTAAAAAAGAAAGAAATTCGATTTGTCTGATTTCTAATCCAGAAATCTTAATCTCTATTTTATAGAAATTTTTTTCATTTCCTTGGTATATAGTGCCATTTAAAACCTTAAATATAATTAATACAGTACAGTGCCCACAAAATATCTACAATTAATTTAAACAATTAGTTTAAAAAAGATATTAAATGTTCTTGAGTGAATTGTAATTTATTATAAATAGAACCTATTTTGAAACCTCAAGAATATGAGATATATACACTATTGGTATGAGACAGTTGACTTCAGGTTTTGAATAATGTTAAATACTACTACAGCAATTTTTATTTCTGACGATTTTCATTCTTCTATTTTTATAGAGCATAGAAGCCCACCTCTGCACAATTGCAAAGGACAAAATTGTTGTTACTACTCAAATTGCTTATAGTTTCAACATTTGATTCTTTGCTCTACAAATACCTGTTCTATAAACCAATTTACTTGACTACTGATTTATGGTAAAAATAAAATAATTCTGTGATCATGATCATATGAATTGTAGTTCTTAATCCATGTCTGAAAATCAAGTGGCTCAGATAATACACTGATGAGGTATACTGAGCAGTAGTTAAGAGTTAAGAGTCATCTAGAAATGAGTTGGTAATTTACACAGAATACAAAGATATATACATTAAAAACCTTAAAAAATTATCGAATCATATATTATCTATTCATGTCCAATACTAACTGACTACATATTTTATACTAGGCAGTAGTCTTTTAACTTGATAAAGACTTGTCCTATTCCCAGAAACTGCTGAAAATATTTGCTGCAAAGTATATCTAAGCAAGAACTATGGTAATTGTACTATGTTCATGGAATTTACCTTAGTGGTCAGTGTGAAACAGGGATAAAATAAGTGTGAATGAATTAGTTAACAAATTTAGTAAAATGAATTGATTAAAGACTATTTAAATATCCAGGTTTTTTATGATTCTTAAAAGTACAGGGTAGCCTTGTTGTTATTTTCTGTTTAATAGGATTAAGATATCCCTAGTTCCCTGATGTTTAAAGATGTTACAATGTAATCCACAGATGTTTATGCACACATCTGCAAGTCTTTTTTAAATTCAGTCCTGGGAGACCAGTTAACTTACTGAAAAGGAACTTTAGATTTTATTACATTCTGGTGGTGTTTAAGGACAACCATGTTTAAATCCTTTCTAATTGTTTCAAAAGTTGTAGATCAGGCAATTAGAAGTAAAACAGCTGTGTATCAGTTGCCTACAATACTGAAAACGTTCCTTTTCCTTCTCTGTTGCTGTCATATGAAATAGGCCGAGAGTTTACCTGGGATAAACGCACTCTATTTAATACAATGGGACAGTCCTTTAATTTGAGCACTTAGCATAGTGTCAACCTAAATCTTCTGCTGATTTAATTAGCAAAAGCTCCATGTTAATCACTTTACAATTAAACTTTTGGAGTCTCACATTGAAAAAAGTATAATCCTTTCACAAAACAATAAAAAAATTAAAATGAGCTCAGTAATAAAAGAAATTTGCATTTTTTTGCAAATGTGTTAAATAGCTGATGAATTATTCAATACTTAATATTAGTTCTGCAGACTTAATGAGCCTCTCTAATTTGACTTCCATACCGCATAATAAATTTTATTCCATGTTTATGAATTGAAAAGTGTTCATTAGCAAAAGGCATTCGTCAATATACTATATGTCATTAATAAGGAAAGCTCTTTTTTAATTTATCAGGAAATTTTGTTCTAGCATTATAAACAATTTCTTCCACTATAAAAAGAGTTTTATCTCTATTATTGATTTTACTGCCATATGTATTATGAACCAAATATAAGAAAAAAGGTAATTATTTTGCTATAATGATTTGAGATTTTTTCCTAGATTGCATTTGTTGAACAATCTCATAGAATCCAGTTATACATATTTCTTTCTCAAAGCCCTGAGGCAGTTTTGGTCCACCTCAATCTTGTACAGCATAATCTAAAGTTCTAGCAAGTTAGATCCCTATGTTTACAAAGCCTAGCACCATAATATTTCTTCAAAAGAAAGAAAGAATTTCTCAATCCTTGGATGTATACTCTTTCACTGGCCAAACGAGAAAAAAACCAACCAAAGAAAGTTCTCACCACTTATTATTGAATAAAATTCTGTCATAAAAGGAACAAACAACAACAAAACAAAAACAATGATCCTAGTTTATGCATTTCCAAAACTCTACTTTTCATTTAAATGGCAACAGGTACACTAATCTAATGACAAAGGGAATATGGGCAAATATTTGCTGACCTGGTGCGGTGGCTCACACCTGTAATCCCAGCACTTTGGGAGGCCAAGGCCAGAGGATCACTTGAGGTCAGGAGTTTGAGATCAGGCTGTCCAACATGGTGAAACACCATCTCGACTAAAAATACAAAAATTAGCCTGGTGTGGTGGTGCTCTCCTATAATCCCAGATACTCAGGAGGCTGAGGTGGGAGGATCACTTGAACCTGGGAGGTGGAGGCATCAGTGAGCCGTGGACATGCCACTGCACTCCAGCCTGGGTGACTGAGACTCTAAAATATAAATATAAGTATAAATATAAATGTGCTGACCTTCACTGAGGATTTATTTTCTACTTGATTTTATTTATACGCTTAATGCACATTCCTTATTTAACTCTCACAACAAAGTTAGAAGTTATGTGCTATCGTATCATCTCATTAAGAGGAAGCAGAGGCTCAGAGAGTCGATTCACGTTCCCTGATGGTCATCAACTCATTGATGGAGCAAATATTTGAGCTTTGTTCAGTTTGACTCCAAAGCCCACGTTGGTCCTCCTAAGCACTGCTGCTCTCTCTAAACCATGCTGGACATGCTTCCTTCTGCACTGCAGCCATGATACTATTTTGAATAATTTCATTTTGGGCGATACAAAATTTGTGCTCTTCTACCACCTAATGTTAGTGAAATGGTTCATAAAGAATAAGCAAGTTCTGATTTCTTCTAACTACAATTATGTGAGAATTATGTGTTTATCTAACATAATCTGGTTATAGTTTATTTGTATGTAATAAAAATATTCTTTTTGCAAAAGTCTTTTCCAGATGTGTCTGAGACAGACCTCATATTTTTTAAAACCAGGAGTGTGGCTTTCTGTAATCCCTAGCTGTTTTTTTTTAGCTGAGGGAGACATTTGAGAGCTGAATAGAAATGCAAACCTATTAAAGCCACAGCACATAGGAGGATGTATGTCGCACATTTTACTATAAAATGTAAACTTAAGATTTTCAAAAATGAATTAGACTAATCAAAATATCTTCTACTTTCTCAACTTTATGTTTTATGTAAAGTAAAAACAAAATAAATCTTAAGAGTATATCTCAAGTTTTTTCATATAATAGGAGCTCAATAAATATTATTTCCTCCTGCTCTCATTTAAAATCTTATAAATGGTACCCAGCAGCAGTGTATACAGTTCAATTATGTTTTTTTTCTACGAAATGTGCAACTATCACTCATCATATAGGATCTAGAAGAAATGTGTGCCTGGTTCCAGTAGTTTTTTTTTTTTTGGCTACAGTGGTAATTGGTAATTTAAAAATTTTTTGAACGTGTGTCTCATCTTGTATAAAGAGTTATAAGTATGAAAATCAGGCTAATTATGTCTTTTTAAATGAGAGAATAAAAAGGAATATACACAACTAGGGTAGATACTGCAAGTGGATTTACATTTGGGACAAGGGTCTAGAAGAGAGAATAGGACAAATTATATACAGCAAACTATATGCAGCCATTTCTTAGCCTAGATATTAACAAGGTGCTTTCATGGATTGTTCTGTAGTAAACTCTTCATTAACATTCAGCCCTTTTCTTGGTCTTTCATAGAGTTTTCGTAATGAATTATGTGTAGTTTTTGTAATGATTTACATATAATCATTCTAACATATACATATATATACATATGCATAATATCACATATCATATGCAATATCAATGTTATATGAATATGTATATTCATATTATATATATTTATATTATGTCTATTTTAACTTATTTTAGCATTCAAACAAGCCATCAAACAATATGATTGCTTAGCCAGTTGCCAGGAACCGACTTACACTCTGTCCCTTTATTCTCTTCTAGTCCAGTGGGTTCTGTTCTTTTTACACAGGGATGTGGATTCTGAAAAGAAGGTCAACTTTAAGAGACAGTGTAGCTTATTGGTTAAGAGCAGGGACATTGAGAGGTGGCTGGGTTGTGTGAGGAACCTATCAGTAAGTAAATGCTATCACTTGTTGTCATAACATAACTTTTAATATTCCAAATAACCAGACTATTTGGCACCCCATGCCCAACACACCCAAACCCTAATTCTAAATTTTGTTTCCCTCATAAGAGAAAGTAGACACTTTTCATCTTTCTCATATTTAGTCTTGTTTAGAAGAAAAATAAAGCAGATTGTAATTTTAAGTGAAGTAACCAGGGGAGGTCAAGGTGTATCTTGTTTTTAAATTGTTTTAAATTTTGTTATTTTATTCTTTCATTAATTCAAATGCATATATATATAGAGTGCCTATCATATTCTAGATACTAACGATTAAAGATGAGTTAGTGAAAAAACAAAAGTCCTGCCATTGTTGGAGTGGCCTTATCGAGATACCAACCTCTGCACTTGTATGGACAGACCAAATGAAGCCTGCCAGCTTCTTTGTATTTGTTCTACCCCCACGCATAAACCTCACATCCTCTGTGGTCTTCTCTTCAATCCCACCTCCACTCCACCTCAATCACTTAGTAGTCTAAATTCTGGCATAACTTCTAATTATCCTCCAGTATTGGAGATGTTTGAGAGTTGTTCTTTTTATTTAATTACCAGTTCTTGTGCTGAAATTGTCAACTATTTATTTCTGTTCACCAAAGAAATAAACAGTTGGATACTTTCCATTCTGTAATTATATATCTGATCTGTTGCTTCCCAAAGTAGTTAAATATAGATAAATGACTTCATTCCTCACGTTCAGAGAGCCCTCAGTAAAGTTTTGTTGCAGTAGTGGGGTTTTCCCAGTTGTTTAGTTCTCTTAGGATAAGTTACTAAATGAAATTATCTTTATATTGGTAATTTATTGTGCTCTGGAGTGTGTGTGAATGTGAGCTCCTTGATGGCAAGGTTGGTGGTGACATTAGTATCCATGGCACCTACCCTCCAACCTGCAATTACAGAAAGGTGAAAATGGCTTTAAAACAAGTACAACTTTTAAGGAAAACTTAGAGAATTCAAAACTATGATTGAGAAGACCAAGAAAGTACATAAATACTTGATCCTAACTGGCCAGTAACTTCACAACCACATTTAGAGTTCCAGATAGAAAAATAGCGACCACTAACAGAAAACTAAAATGAGCTAAGCACTTGGGTGCCTTCCACCTACATAACCTAACTTCATTCTTCTGAAAGTTCTTTGAAGTAGATACCATTATTCCCTTTTATCAATAAGGAATTATTTTCTCACAGTCATGCCCAGAAAGTGGTAGGGCCTGGGTGTGGAGGTTGATGACTCCTGCTTTCTGTGTTCAGCACCTACATGGAACACTTAGATGTTCTCTCTGGGTATCCTCAGTGCCAAAAAATTACAACGATAGTATAAACATAGGTAGATTTAATGAAAAATGGAGAAAATATGTGACTCTTTCCCTGCCTTGTCTTCTATTCAGTGTTTATTTAACTGACTTACATGCTTTTAAACATAGTAAGAGGTCCTCACTATTGTTTTTAATGAAAAAGTTCTCAAGCATACATCCACTTGGCTGGACTGGTCCAGCTGCCATCAGCCAGAATTCAGAACTGAGACTTGCTTGTAAATCAATAGCCGGTGTCAAGTCCGAAGTGAATTTTATATCTTTTAGTTTTGTGAATCATCACTTTATGTTTCAGTGCATTGCTTAAACCAACACAAAATATTTTTCCAGCTTAGCTTTTTTTTTGTCTGCTCTCATGTTTGCACTTCATATGTTGTTTAACTTATCACACTCTGTTTTAAATCAATGATACATATTTTTCTACTTTAAAATTTAAAATGTTAAAAAACAAACCAACCCACAACAAGAACAACAGCCATTTCTGTTCTTTTGTGTTCCCTGGGTCTGCTGAAGAAAAAACATTTCTTAAGAGACGGACTGATGAACATAGCAGTGACATACAGCTAAGGGGAGAACAAAACTCTCAATGGGCCACTCTCAGACAAATCTATCCCTATTTTATTCAAAGTTTTTGTCTTACTCTTACAAGAAATTAAACCAATGTAATATCATTTCAGAATGATGATTCTAACGCTGAATATTAGATAGTTAATGAAGACAAAAATTAGCCAAATTATAATTAGTCTTGTTCAGGGGCAGAGAAATGAACCACAGAGAATTTATAAATGCATTTTTTGTATTGACCTATATTTTACCATGTATATTAAATTTTCCTTTCTTTTTTTTTAAATATGTCCCCCAATCTAACAATATTGGCTCCAATCACTTTTCTTTCTTGATTACCATTTTAAAGAGAGGCCAAACCACAGAGAATTAACGTGAGAAGGAGGCAAAGTTTTAAAGCAGTTCTCTGTACTTTAAATGGAATAGCAAGTCAACAGAAGCTTATATGTTCAATCCTAGTCTGTAGAAGCAAAGAATCTAAATTTTTCCTATTCAATTTCAAACACAAAATTACATATCACATTACCCCATCTCTCTCACCTTTGCTATCTGCTCTTGAGGCCATTATGCTTCTGTTTTAGTTTTTCATTTTGTTGTGTTTTTTAGAGTTGTAGTTTTTATTTTTAGAAAATTCACATGTTTGCTTTCTACTAAGACACCTGAAAAGTTTAATTTTCTAAATAAATTCTAAGGAAAATATATCTTTTTCTCAGAAATAACAAGACTCTTTTTCAGATGCATTCAGATCACCTCCCAATCAACTTATTATCTTAGTTTTTGTTACCTAAATTTCAAAAAGTCATGACCATTAAAAAGTCATGCATTTTAATAAAATATATCTTGATTTTCTCATGCTTAATAAAATACAAGTGACCTTATTTTGGAGTATTAAGTTTAAGTACTCCATTTTGAATTAGATGGAAAACTGCAAATGGGACAAGCATGATGCCTTTAGTGTTAAAATTCAAATGCATGAAATTTACAGACAATAATAAACCCAATTCTGTATTATCTACATAGAGAGACTGAATTACAAAAGTGTTTTTGGGGCCTATGATTTTTATATTTCTTTTCTAGAATATTATTAATGCCAGAACAGATTCTTCATTATATAACAAAACTCATTATATTAATTTAAAGGCAAATTATGTGTTAGGTTTGTACTATCAAAAGTTTCTACTCTTAGGTAGGTAGCTGAAATAGAAATAAGAACATAGTTTTATTAACTGTCCCAAATAATTTTTTAAAAAATTACTAGGGAGATTTTCCTCTGTTGTAAGGCAAACAATTGTTGTTATGACTACTTTCCTTGCAGAAAATTGGCTAAATAGGCAACACATATACAGTCTGATTCTTTAATTTCTACCTTGTAATCCAATTAACATAAACATAGACATATGTAGGATCTCTACTCAGGCTCAGATGTATTTTCTCATGGCCCTGTCATAGACAGTATATACAAAATATTTTCCTAGTGAAAGGACTCAGACAGCCTTGGAGAGAGATTCAGTGGGAAGTATTAATTTGGGATTGTACAAAGGAGAATCCAGTGATGATTTCACACAAATATCTCAATGCAGAATTCCCTATCTGGAATTATTTTTATTATTTTTGCTAGGAACAACCACTCTTCCAAGGTGAGAGATGGGGAGGGATCAAGGAGCCCAAGAGAGCATGAGCACAATGTCTGGATGGAAAATTTTCTTCTTAGGCTTCTGATTCTTAGAGAAAGTTTGTGATCAGCCTATGCCATGGGCTTTTCCACCTATAAGTCCTATCACTGGTGGTGATAGTCTCCTTCAGTTTCACAAAGCCAGCTGTGAGATACAACAATATGAAGGTTACTGGAAATTTTTTAGAATCGTTTTGAAAACTCAAGACATCTTGTGATGACTACATAATCAATAACTATTTTTTGAGTGCCTAGTCATTGCCTAGCACTGGGATTAACATTTGAGATATAGAAACAACTATGGCACAATCTCTGCCTTTACGAGTTTTTCAGTCTAGACAGTTTTTTTTTTTTTTTTAAGTAAATGAAATATATGTGTTTAAGACAAACAGCTATGGGGAGAGAGGGAAAAAAACAAGGCATATTGTACAGATGTGTCAGAGGGGGCGGGTTTCAAAATTTTCCATGGATGCTGGACATTATAGATTCATTTTTTTTTCCTTTTAGAAAATGGAAAGAGATCATCCAGTAGAGATGATCACCCTTGACAACCCCTATTAGTTCAAGGTCTGATATGTACAGAAACATAGAAAACTTTAGTATGGTAAGATAGAGGATATATTTTTATTTAATTTTTAGCCAATTTATTATTTTGGTATTTTTAAATAAATCTATTTACATCTTTGTTTTTTCTTGTCTTTAATTGTATTTTTATTCTAGTCACTTACTTTACCTTGAAGGAAGAAAAATTACCTTATTAGATGACTCAACATTTATCCCTTAGTTTTCTGAGTCATCCTTGACTCATAGATAATGCAGTTTACACAGAAGAGAAAGTCAGGCATTATAGAAGTAAATGAGAGCCTCCTGCTTGTCGGTGAATTATAAATCTTGCCATGGGCAATGGCAGTTTCTCTGAAACTGAGATTGACCATAATGCACGGGCTGAGTGGTCACTTGTGTCTTCATTTAACTAGTCCTTTGAAAGTGTCAAGAGCAATGGATTTTTTTTTTTTTTTTTTTTTTTAAATGATTGCAAAGAAATGTGGATAAGGGCAAAAGTATAGGTTTGGAAGAAAGAACCTTACTTCCTAGTCTGTCTCTAATGACCTTGGATAAAACATTTAAACCATCAGGGAAATATCTCAGCCTATTACCCATCTCTAAATTCCAAGCTTAGGCTCATTTAGAATCAAAGAAAGA
Organism: Rhinopithecus roxellana; assembly: GCF_007565055.1. Classification (NCBI taxonomy): domain Eukaryota; kingdom Metazoa; phylum Chordata; class Mammalia; order Primates; family Cercopithecidae; genus Rhinopithecus; species Rhinopithecus roxellana. The sequence goes on from NC_044563.1 coordinate 24,807,042, forward strand.
AAGAAATAATTATTTTTCAAAAAGAGATTATATTTTAAAATAATAATAGTAATGCTAATATGAATAATAGCTTCTTCGTGTTGAGCATTTATGGGAATCTAGGCCCTCCTTAATAACAATTTTACTTTTCTTATTGAAGTCTTACCATTCTGTGAGGGGGCTACTCTTACAGATGAAAAACTGAGGCCTAGAGAGATTAAATAACTTTCCTAAAGTCTCAATCTTTTAAAAAAATGAAGATCCTCACTTCATATTCCATGTTATTCTTGCTTCGAAATGCATGTAATGACTGTTTCATAGCCGCCTCGGGTCTCAGCTAAGGTTCGAGTAGAAAACAACTCTGCTTCTCTTCTTGCTGGTGGGGCGTTATTTCCAGGCTAACTAGGATGTCAATTATCAGTTTGGCAATTTATCCATCTCATTCTGCTCTCCCACTTGGTGTGAACGAATTTATACCCCCAGCAATTTCAGAGCTCACAATGTCATAGCTATTGGACAACTCCTCTGACTGCTTTCTGGGAGTGTTCTCTAGCTTTCTAGTTATCCCTAGATCTCTAATTCATCACCAAAGACACCTGCTTTTTCTGTTCCTGTCTTTGAGATCTCAGTCGCCCCACGTCTTCTGCTTCCTCCACTGACTTATCACTAAATACCTCCTCTGTGTGGTTTCCCTAGTTACCTTGTTCCTACCTCACAAAGTGGCTGTGAGAATAAGTGAGATGATGTGTACAAAAGTGCTTTAGAAATTTAACACCCTTAATTTCCCCCTCAGTGAAAGAGGTTTGAACCAGATATTCTTTAAGGTTCCTGTGGCTCCATGACTTCATTATCTGTGATTTATTAACTTGCAATTTAAGTACAAAGTATTTCTGATATCAGACTTCTAATATCTTAGATTATTGCTAAGGCAGATTCTAGCAGGTATTGTATAAACTGAAGGGAGCACAGAATACACTCAAGGGAATTCTAAAGACTCTAACTTACTCTCAAACTGGTGCTTAGGTTACAATTTTTTAAGGAATTCTTTTAATTTTCTTCAAACCATGTGCGGTAGGATACATAATTATAGGTTAGCATTAAAGAAGTCAGGCCACTGCTTGAAATTATATATAACAGAGAAATTCTCTCTTCTCATTCTAACCTTGACCTGTTGCCTCATTTCTTTTTCTTCAGTTTGGCTTATAATTGGATGTTGAACAAAGACCTTTTCAGCTCATCTGATCCCAAACGGAACATTTTCAATTCTAACACACTGAATCTTAGGCATGAAGTGACAGCAACTATTTTCACAACTGAAGTAATTGGGGTTTGAAAAAAAAAGTTGAATGCTTTATCCTAAAGTTTAATATTACAGTTATGGTTTCAATATATGGACTATATTTTGTGTAAGGTATGTGTATTTAAAATTATTCTATTTTCTCTTTTGATTCACAAGTATAAAAACTTAACACTTCTGGTATGTGTACTTGGTATTCAATCCTCTTCAAGACACGTCAATGTTTTATATAATATTATTACAGTAGAATCATCTCCTCACACCTTTGAATCAATACTTAAAGGTGCATAACTGTCACAGTTTCTAATTGTGACTTGTCATTCTTAATAAGAAAATATATATTATGCTTATACAAACATTTGCATTTCTCCACCAACTATAGTGTTTTGAAATTATTTACTTTTTAAATGTATACATTGCAGTTGTACATATTTATGGAGTACAGTTTGATGTCTTTGTACATATCTGTGTTGTATAATTAATCAGGGTATTTAGTTTATCTATTACCTGATGCATTTATCATTTCTCTGTGGAGAGAACATTCAAAAGCCTCTCTGCTAGCAATTTTGTTGCATTGAGCAATCCCTCAATTAGAAATGGGATTGCTCATTTTTATTAATGGTTTTAATTGAATTTTATAATAATGACACTATTATCACTTTTAGAGATACAGACAAAGTATGATGACTAATAATTTTTTACTAATCTGTAAAGATTTGTCCTCTTTCGCTTTATAAAATGCTGCTTAAAAGATATCCATGGTGTTAAAAAATTAAGTGTGTTGCCTTAATACTAAATGTAGGTATCATTAAGGTAGCACTTCAAAAAGATAGCAAATCCAGAATAGGAAGTACATTAATCATTTCCACGCCTTCTAAAATCAATCTCAGGAAATACGTGTTTTTTTCCCCCATGAGTATCTTGTCACTACCTTCCCTTATTTTCATCATGGATTGCACATGTAGAGTTTTGTAGTAACAACCCTCCTTTGATTTATGTACAGATCTGACATGTAAGAAATATTTAAACGTAACTGTTTTCTGAACACTGATACTATTTGCGCTAGCAAATAGATTTACAAAATCCTGGCCTAGCAAGGTGGCTCACACCTGTACTCTCAGTGCTTTGGAGGCTGAGATGGGAGATCACTTGACCCCAGGAGGTTGAGGTTACAGTGAGCTATAATTGTGCCACTGCACTACAGTGTGGGTGACAGCGCAAGCCCCAATCCCTTAAAAAATAGTGAGAATAAGATGTTTTTAAAACACGAAAACAATATCCTTTGTTCTTCATAATTGTCAGTGTTGCAATATTTTCATGTGGAAACATCCAAGTGGGTAAAAAGCAAGTTCATTAGGAAGATCACACACCAGTCGAAGGGCAGAGCCATGCCCTTGGGTGGGAGATCACTTGAGCCCAGGAGGTTGAGGTTACAATGAGACACTAGTCCACCCAACACCAAAGGCCAAGCTCTTCTCATATCCCACCACTGATGCCTTTCGGAAGTCAAGGATTATGTATTGATAGTTTTGGATAACAGTGGATTCAATTATCTTCTACTTCTCTAACTTCTGAAGTTATTATATCATAGTTATAATTGCTTTTTCTCTGCATTCCTTTGGGCAGACAAATACAAATATCTTATGGTAGCAGAAAGCTGCAGTGAGAATGGCCTTCAGAGTCAACTTTGCTCAAAGTCTGACTTTGTCTGTTAATTTACTTCTTGAAGCAGAATAAATGTGAAATCTTTTAAAAGCTAGAGCCTGGCCACAGTTTCAGATCAATTTTACGACCTTGAGCAAGTCATGTAACCTAGCAGAATTACTGTTTTGCCATCTGAAAAATTGTGATAATAATAGATAACATCTGAACACCATTCTGTGAAGTTGAATGCAGTCACCTCCGTAAGGCAGGCTGTGCTCTGGGAGAGAGAGTTATGGCATTCAATAAAATGAAGAGTAATAATAACTTCTTAAAATAGGCATTTCCAAGATATTCACTAAAAATATTTGGAGCAATTATTGTCCAAGGTATATTGTCCTTTAATTAAAAGCAAACGTCTGCCAGGTTTTATTACAGTCCATCTCAGCCAAGGATGACTTTCCTATAATAGATCTATTATATTTTGTGCAGATTAACAAAGAGCCATTGGGGAAAATGAACTGTACAGTGAGGGTGTTGGCAGGAAATGGAAAAACCCACCAGGGCACATTCTGTGTGTGGGTGTCCTTTCAGATGACAACACTTTTCACTGTGAGTTGTACTGGTTTTCCTCTAAGCAAATACTAGCTACCTTAATTGGAATACTGTTCCAGGATCTTTAGATTTCTCTGCCTGACAACTGGCATTCCTAATATGCCATGCTATAATTGTCTTCGTGTTTCATTCAATTAGATCTACTCCTTTCATGAATCTTGGTAATTAGAATTTGAGGAACATTTTACATTTGATTTGAAATTTTGATTTTTTCAGCAGTCTGGTAGCAGGAGTACTGTCAGAATTAAAGTGTTTTTAATACTTTATGCAATTGTTTATTGAAAAGACGGATTGTTTATTTAAAAGACAGATTGTTTATGCAATTTTTTATTTAAAAATGATATGAGCAAAATCAGCATGTGGCATACTGATTAATGGAAGTTGCCTGTTACATGATATTTTTCTAGTTACATTTTCCTTAGTTCTCATTGTCTCAATATGGTTGTTTACATTATGAATGACCTAATATATAACTAGAAGACTTTCCCCAGCCTTATTGATTTTCCCTGAATAGTCTTCTGAATGCTGAACCCTAACATGAGATCCATTATGCAACACAGCCTGTGTGATCCTACTGATGTCATGGGTGTGTGTTGAAGAAAAGGAAAAAAAAAAAAAAAAAAACTTGTCTGAATGTCTGGGTATCACTCTCTTGATTGAAATAGAACACAACTGAAATGACATAAATTTATTGGCAGTGAAGGTATTACCTAATGTCAGGAGAGATAGTAAAATATTTTATTTAAAAATCAGAGCCATATAATTACAGGGATAGGCAATAAAAACTAAAATTACAAAGAAAAAAGGCCAGTCTTTAAGTAGAATGCTCTGTAACTGTAAGAACAGAATCCATTACAGACATCTATTGGTGATACACATAAGTCAAATAATAACCATTCCTTAATGTCCCCCTGGAGGGATACAAAATGGTTTAGTTTATTCCTCAAATAAACTTCCACTTTTATCCTGTAAGACTTAAACAATGTTGAATATGCAACTGCTTTAATAGGCTAGTTTTCTTAGTTTCAAAATGTAATGGAAAAGATAGAATAGATATGGAATTCTCTTTGGGACGGCAGGCCTGTGCAAAGTTCTAAAGGACAGCTCACACTCAGCAAGTGTCAGGGAGAGTTGGTGGCGATGCTCTGCCAGTAAGACTTTCTGCTTCTCTCTTGGTTCCCATCCACACTATACACTGCTGTTAGAGTAACCTTTCTAAAACTTGCCTGCCTCCCAATTGCTTTCTAAATAAGGGCATTCAAGGTCTTTCATTGTATGATTCTCAAATTAATTTACAGACTTATTTTGCAGCTCCTTTATTCCTACCATGTTCTTGTTTATTTGACACCTCAATTCTTTCTTTCCCCATGCACTATACCTGCAATACTTTACATTCTTTGTCTGTTCTCAATTTCCACACATTAAGCATTTAGGAGAGTACGACTTCTCCTCCCAAAAGCTTAGACAGTCCATTTTTGGCCCATAAGTAAAAATCAACTTTTCCTCTGTTCCAAACTCTCTAACACTGTATTTCTGTCTTTAATACAGAATTTCATTACTCTCTATCTTATATTGTAAATGTCTTACATTATAAATGTAAAATTCCATCATTAATTTTTGTCATTGTGTGTCATTATTCCCATTGTCTTTAGCTGAGTGACAAACTTCCCCAACAATAATTTATTATTAATATTACTCTTGATGATTAAGCTGCATAGTACTTCCCTAAGGCCTCTCACAAGATTTCTATCAGATGTCCACTGAAGGCTGTTCAAGAGAGCCGGAGCTCATTCACATAGCTGTCAATTGGCTGAGAACTCAGCTTAGCCTCGTGTCCAGAGTATTACAATTGGCTTTTCCTTTAGGGTGACCGATTTGTCTTGGCTTGCCCAGGACATCTCAAATTTAGCACTCAAAATCACGTGTCCTGGCAACCCTCATAGTTTGGGACACAATTTGCCGGTTAGTCACCCAGTGCAGCTTAAAGCTTCCCACAGCTTAGAGTTTAAGTTCCTTAGAACAGTACCCACAGTGAGGATGTTCCAAGAGGCTCTTACAGAAGCTCCAGGGCTTTTTATTACCTAAATGTAGACATGACATGACATCTCTTCTGCTGCGTGTTATTAGGCAAACAAATTCCTAAGGCCAGCTTCAACTCAAGAGGAGAACTACAGTCCACCTAGAGGGAGTGGCAAGGTCACATTTCAGGAGAGTAATTGGAATGAGAAATATTGTTGCGGCCACCTTTGGAAGACACATCCTGCCAAACCATGTATTACATAATCTTCCAGAGGGCAGGATTTAATTAACATTGCGTTGCTGTTGTATATACCTGCCAGAGTACCTTGCACTTAGTAAACACTGGATAAGTGCTGAAAAATAAAGACAACAAAAATATATTTACCCTAAATGCACTGTCATTTCTTACTTGGATTAAAAAAAAAAACATTTTACTTGATTTGTGAAGGATTACTGCCAATTTACATGGTTGAAAGTGAAAAATTTGGATCAAGACAGAAAGAAGGTCAAAGGGAAAATATCCCAGAGAAAATCCATATTTGTTATTCCAAGATCCATGCTGAGCATTCAGGAATCTGTTAATGACTTCAGATCTTGGTCAGTGTTTTGATAGAATAATAGGTAGTGTTTGGAAGGGCAGTAACTAATAGTGCTCTTAAGAAACTCAGGCAGTAAACTATCTGTGCATCTACAGCTATAGGAATCAATAAAAATTAGACTAACAGGGAGCCACCATTTTTGTTTTAGAATTTTGTTTCACTCTTTTGATGCCCTGTGAAAAAGCATACTCTCAAGTTATTCAGGGATCCATACTTTGATGACCCAGTAAGACATGTCATTCCTGTAGATAAAAACGGCTTTTCTCTGCCTTACTCAACATATATTGGATGTTATTTTTCCAAATGAACTGAAATAAATCCAAAGCCAAATTCTATAAATAAAATATTACTTAGTTGTCAATGATTCACAATTATATCATGTGTTTATGTCTCCTAAGTAAATATTCATACTGAAACGTTGACCTTGATATTTTTTTAACACAGAAAATTGGCATTCAATATAGCAGTTTCTTGCTCTGTCGCCTAGGCTGGAGTGCAGTGGTGTGATCTCAGCTCACTGCAACCTCCGCCTCCCTGGTTCAAGCAGTTTGCCTGCCTCAGCCTCCTGAGTAGCTGGGATTACAGGCATGCACCACCATGCCCAGCTAATGTTTTTGTATTTTTAGTAGAGACGAGAGTTCACCATATTGGTCAGGTTGGTCTTGAACTTCTGACCTTGTGATCCGCCCACCTCGGCTTCCCAAAGTGCTGGGATTACAGGCATGAGCCACCATGCCCATTGGCCACTCTTACAGATCCTTAGAAGATATTTTTCAGGCCTGGGAATTGCTGTGCTTCTCAAATTTTTACATAGAGGCAATTTTAATCTTTGTCAATATATAAGTCCAACTCTATTTGATTCTGAAAAAAAAAGAAGTGGAGGTCACAGTTTGCAAGCAGCTCTGATGGTTTTTATTACATGGGCCAAAGCACAGAAGTTCAGCTCTGTTGAATGTCGACATAACGTATATTTTACAGATCCGGATGCCCTCTAATTGCTTTAAAATGTCAGGTGTTCCAAGCAGGAGCAAAGGAGCGCAGGCACTGGGGAACTAATTGGTATTGGGACATGAAGCTTTTCTAGGTTAGCGGTTTACATTAGTCTCAGGTCAGTAGTAACTCAAATTCATTCTCTTCAGGGGTGAAGTGCTTTATGAGAAATCAGGACTGGATGCAGTCCAGGTTCTGCTGGATTGTATGTGCACATCAAAACCAAAGTACAACTGTCAACTTTTTTACCTTAGAGGTTATACATCATTGAGATATTTAACTTCAATGTTCAAATACCGGATTTTAGGAAATGAGTTTATGCCTCACAATAGCCAGTTACAAAAGCAAGATCATGGCTATTTATAAACAAATGAAGCTAGGATCAGAACATTCCAGAGACCTCTGTAGAGATGATGCAGGACTGTAAAACAGATTATCGCTTTGCCTATTCAACGAAGAGATGGCAAGTGAGACTGACACTGAAATTTAAGCCAGTCAATATTTATTGCTTTTGCTTTCAAGAAGCTTACAGTCAACATAGGACAAGGCTCTGCTCCTGGGGCACCCTGGCTCCAGACGGAGACATGAAGTCAATTTGATAAGTTTGATTGTTAAGAATGTTGAGAAATATTTAGTAACGTATTTATCTCAGTTTATCTAAGATAGCAAGCTCCATGTGCATATGGAAGTGTTACTCATACCTCCTCCTCTACATGCCAAAGTGACTCAGCTGTATCCATTTCGTGGAGAAGTTTTAGGCTACAGTAGTAGAACCTTATGGAATACTGGGAAATATCTCCCTTTTATCCATTGCGGCTTCAAATGTTACAACAGCCAGGAATACAATCTCAAGGCACAAATTTTATATTTCTCAAAGTGTCAATTCAGTAACCTCCCACCTGTCTTGTACGTTACTTTTCCTCTCTGTGTCAAACAATATAGTACTTTTAAAACTATTTCCTAGGTTTCTACAAATAAAGAAAGAATAAGCTGTAAAATCAGCGTTCAAGTTTTGTGGGTAAATTAAGAAAAGATTAACGCTGCTGAAGAATAGGTAAAATTCATACAGAGTGTTTCCTTTGAACTAAACCTAATGAGAGATTTGTAGGACTTTTATGCAATCATAAGATCTAAGGAGAGTATTTCCAGTTTAGGGAACAGCAGCGCTGTAATCAACGATAATAGAATATAGTGAATATATAGGCAAATATACTGTTTATTACTGAGATCGAGTGGTTTATTAGCAAGTTAATGGAGTTTGGTTAAAGTAAACTGGTGCCTTATAACAGAGTGCCTAAAATGACATCTAGACATTTAGTCAGGAATCCATAAAGACAGTGGCTGTAAGCAATAGGTTCTAATTCTGTGTTAATCAAAAGCAGAATTTTTTGGTAGGATTTAGTGCCTCAGAGAGTCTAACAAAACCACAGTTCTTGGCTCAGGAATCATCAAGAACTAGGTGAGCTCCAAGGAGTAGAATGTAGAAACCAAAACTATATACAGTTACAGGAATGGTTTGCTATTGATTGCTACAATATGCTGCAAAAAATTAAAGTATACCTTTTCTGACTAAGTGGAACTCCAGCAATTTTTTAATCTGTTTTTCAGCTAAAATGTCAAAATATGAAGAGGTTATGTCCAGTTGGTCTATGTGATCATGCTATGCTGTGATTAAGGAGAAATGAGACCATGGTTTATAGCTTGTTTCAGGGATGAAGTGGTAATTTCAATAAAAGAGTGTCATTATTATGAGTGCTATTAGAAAGATAAAATGGTTAGTGTCAAAAACAACACTTGTGCGTTACCAAAGAGTTATTAAGGGCAGACATAAAGTGAAGTGTAAAAATATTAAATAGGTAGACTATATGTATAAGCATGTGTATAGATATATGCATGTCTATCTTTTTAAAATTTTAGTTATTAGCATTTGTCTTAACAGTTTATACAGTAAACTGTTCATATGTGCATTTGACTTTATGATTCAATGCATACAGGAATCTCCTGCACAGTGATACACTCTATTGCTATACAGTAAGTCTTCCCTCAAAGTAGTTCCATATGGGATAAAACACACCTTAATTTTCTCTAATCCAAACTCGCAGTCAGCATACAGCCTATATATTCAAAGGTTCAGTGTTGCCCAAAGTATGTTGGGTGCTGTGGTTTTAAAGATTGTTGAGTGCAGATAAGTTGTGCATGCAAATGTAATTAGATTTTTGAAAAGAATAAGACATGATATGCTTCCAAAAGAGAATAATTACCTTTTGTTTTTTTTTGTTTTTTTTTTTTTGTTTGTTTGTTTGTTTTTTTGAGGCAGAGTCTCGCTCTGTCGCCCGGACTGGAGTGCTGTGGCCGGATCTCAGCTCACTGCTAGCTCCGCCTCTCGGGTTTACGCCATTCTCCTGCCTCAGCCTCCCGAGTAGCTGGGACTACAGGAGCCCGCCACCTCGCCCGGCTAGTTTTTGTATTTTTAGTAGAGACGGGGTTTCACTGTGTTAACCAGGATGGTCTCGATCTCCTGACCTTGTGATCCGCCCGTCTCGGCCTCCCAAAGTGCTGGGATTACAGGCTTGAGCCACCGCGCCCGGCCAGAATAATTACCTTTTGTTAAAAAAATTAGCTAAACATCAGATTCTAGATAAATGATAGGATTGCCCTTGTAGTTCATGGTTATATCCTATGATAAATAAAGCAATAAAAGTGCATTTTTCTTGCAGTGTTACTTAAGTGTTAAACTCCTGCATCTGTCTCCCATTGGCCTTATATGGTACCACATTAGAAATCAGTTTACAGTGTAAGGAGTTATACTCACTTATTCTTTAGTCACATAAGAGATACTTATCACCAGCCACCATGGCTCACTCCTGTAATCCTAGCATTTTTGGAGGCCAAGGCGGGTGAAACACTTGAAGTCAGGAGTTCAAGACCAGCCTTGCCAACATGGTGAAAACCAGTCTCTACTAAAAATACAAAAATTAGTCAGGTGTGGTGGCAGGCGCCTGCAGGAGAATCACTTGAACCCAGGAGGCAGAGGTTGCAGTGAGCAGAAATTTCGCCATTGCACTCCAGCCTGGGTAACAGAGTGAGAGTCCACCTCAAAAAAAAAAAAAAAAAAAAAAAAAAAAAAAAAAAAAGAGAGAGAGAGATACTTATCAAGCACCTGCTTTGTGCCCTGTAGATAACAAAATTGTTGGATTGTGCCCTGTAGATGACAGAATTGTTGGACCATCCTTGAGAACGAGAAAAGGAAAATGAGAGTTACTTCCCCTAAGAAGTGAGAGACAATTACATAAATAAGACTCATTAGTAAAATATAAGCAATTGAAATGTTTTTTATACAAGCTTCTGTACAGTAAAAGAAAAGCTTCTGTACAATATAAAGAAAAATAAGAGCCTTATTTTGTCAGAAAACTTTATCTGTTGAAACTCCCTAAATGTAGGAGAGTTTCCTAAAAGTAGGAGAAGAAAAGGCAGAAGATGTAATAGATGGCTTCTATAGAAGCTGCTGCATGAATTAGATTTTTAAGCAAAATTAGATGGATAAAAAATGTAAGTACATCAGCAGGTTAGGTGCAAGTGAAGATGAGGAGGGACTATGTGCAGATATCTGTATCTCACTGTGTTCAGAAAAAAACAAAAATGATGCTTTCATATGGTCCCTGAAAATAAGCTAATCATATCCGGAGAAAAGAGATATTATTAATAAAGACTCCAAGGCATATTATTATGCCATCTTCAAAAATAGAGGCTCGCAATAGTCAGGAATCAGTTTAGTTTAGTGTCTATCTAAAGCAAATCTTTATGGCAGATGAAAAGGCTGCAGCTGTTGACAGCACAATGGGATGTCTTTGCTTCCAGAAAAACAATTCCAAAGATAGGCTTGTTGCCAACACTACAAGCCTGCTGACACCAGAAAGTCAGGGACAAATGAGAGGTTGGTGTAGTAATTATGGTGAAATCTCTAGGTCTGTTCAAATGGCCAAATGTTGTTTTTGTTGTTGTTCTCATTCTCTAAGCCATTCAGTACATGTGGGAACCTTTTTCTAAGTCAGTAATCTAGGTAGATAACAGAGGGCAAAATTTCCTTAGTGTTGTACTCATTGGATTATGTACTGTATGCTTAACTGTTAAATGCTGAACCTCCCTTGGAGCTAGAAAATATTTTCTTCATCAACAAAGCGATGAAGACATGAAAATAGTCATGCTTTAGGTCTTGAGGCACTTGGGTTTAAGAAAAGATATTAACAAAGAGATTCTAAACAGAAACTACTTTTCTAGAGTCAAACCAGGAAGATGATTTGTTATAGATGTTATAGATTCTCAAGTGTGAAATGTATCATCATCCCAGTTCTGACTCAGTTTGTAAGTGAATTCCCACCATACCATCACTGCCCCGAGATCATCTGACCATCATTCTTGAGAGTTTATTCTCCACTCATGCTCAAGTAGAATTCCTTCATATTTGGGCCAATTCAATTGTCAGAAAATTCTTACTTTATTTGCAATTGACAACCCTTGTATGTATCCTCTGCATCCCCACCTATTTCCTAGTCATTGTTCTGACACATTATCTTCCTCAAGTCTAGCAATCATAGATAATCAATCACACCTGTCCGACTAAGCAACTAATGATCAATTGACCTTATTCACGTCTGTAGTATTTTTGTTGTCATTTTGTTTATTGTCTTTTCTTTCTCCTCAGTTCCCATATTTCACAGTTTTTTTCTGTGTTGCCTTTAAAATACAGAAACATCTGAGAGTCTCATCGAATAGCTGAGACATACTGAGATATTTGTCAATAATATTCTTACTATCTTGGTGAAACTACTAAATTTGAAAAGTACATTAAAAAACAAGATTTTCTTCATTCATACGGCTTGTGTAACACTGAATTTTTCACGACTCAAAGTTCTTTGCATCTCATTTTCACAAATAAGCATGGGTTACATTTTGTTGGTGGGGAACACATTTCAGTGCTCTTCTTTGCTTTCAGGTAAACTCATATTATTAAAAACAGCAGCTATAAAATGTACCCTGTAAAGATATGTTGAATTCCTAACACCTGGTACCTGTGAATGTGACTTTACTTGATAATAGTGTCTTCATGTAAATTAAGATGGGTCCTACTGAAGTAAAGTGGGCTCTTAATCCAATGACTGGTGTCTTTATTAAATGAGAGGATATATAATGCAGATTAGATCACACACACCACACACACAATGGGGTAACATCATGTGAAGTCACAGACACAGACAAGGAAGAAAGCCCTATTCAGCCTAGGCAGAGATCAGGATTATGCAGCTGCGAGAAGAGAAACACCAAGGATTGCTGGCCACCACCACAAGTTAGGAGAGAGCTTGATTTCACATTTCTAGCCTCCAGAACTTTGAGAGAATAAATTTCTGTTGCTTTAAGTCACCTAGTTTGTAGTACTTTATTATAGAGCAACAGGAAACTAACAGAGGGGGCAAGGAAATTTACAGGTTAAAAGAGTTTTGCTGCCATTTCTGGTTATTTTTCCATAGAGAGGAAAGCTTGGGACTCAGAGACACCCTAGTTCAAATTCTAGTAATTTCACTTGGAAGATTTGTACTTTTCAGCAAATTATCAAACTCTAACTAAAAATTAACTCGCTTCTGTTCATAAAGATCATGGTTGCTTCCTAGCATTTTTAGTATTAAGTAAGATTATGTGTCTTCAAGGCCTAGTGCTTTAGCTAGGCCTAAGGAAAGGTAGTATAAATGTAAGCACAGGAGCAAAGAGAAGGATGTGCTCATGGTATACATTTGCATTACCTATTGTACCTGTTTAAAAATAAGGTAGACACTCTAGACTCAGTGAAAAAAAAATCCAAAAAGTGAAATTACTGTGGTTATACAATGTCACTGGAAGGATTTTCACCTTGTTGTTACTCATATGAATATGTTACCTGAAATGGCAAAACAGACTTCACAAATGTAATTAAGAGTACTAATCAGTTCACTTTAAAAGAAAGAGTTTATTTAGATGACCTGATTGAACGCAATCTAACCAAATAAACCTTTTTCTTAGATGAAAAGCAGAGCTTTTCCTCAGGTGAAGACATAAAGGGAAGTCAGAAAGACTTAAAGTATGAGAAAAAGTGAATTTGTCATTGCTGACTTGAAAATGGAGAGGTACAAATATCAAAGACATGGAGACCTCTGTCCTACAACCTTGAGACACCAAATTCTACCCACAAATGGAATGAATTTGGAAATATGTCCTTCTCAAACTACTCTTATTCATTTCTTATTGTTCATATTTTGAGATCCCATGCAGAAATGTCAGCTGTGTGGTACTCAATTTCCGATCTATAGAATTGTAGATAACAAATGTATGTTATTTTAAGCCACTAAATTGGTGGAGTTAATTTTTTTTTAGGCAGAAGTAGAAAACTAATGCATATAACTATGTAAAGATAGAATAAAGATGATAGTTCTGATTCTCTGTATCTTTTTACTTTACCAACTTTCTTAATAGATTAAATCCACACTTTGAGTTGATTTAAACAAATATATTTCTAATGAATTTGAATATGAAAATTCATATATTATTTTATCAGGTAGCCTATCCAAATTAATTTGAATTTTATCTGCCCAATATATTTTATGGAAACACTATTTAAAATTTTAAATTGTTTCAGTGCATAATATAAGCAAAAATTAAATAAATTCCATTTACTGCTAACATTTATCAGTAACCAAGATGCAACACCTCAGAATCTCTTAGAATTTCTCTGAATTAGCCAAGTATATTAATTCTCGACCATGACAGCAATACAAGACTGTTTAGTATAGTTTCTCACAAATAAACAGGTGTATATATATACACACGCTGTATACATATGTGTGTATATATGTATATATGTATATATGTGTGTATATGTGTGTGTGTATACATATGTATATACACACACACATATACACACACACACACATCTCTACAAATATGGGGAAAAGAAATAAATGCACTATGGGCACATGTGATTTGTAATACAGTTAAAATTGGACCTAATCTGAATAAATTAAAATGCTAAATGAGCATTTTCCTATTAGAAGATTTAGACTCAGAATTTTGAAAGGGGATTTTTGTCTCACAAATGCTTTATTTCAGATATCATGTGTTGAATTTTGAGAGTGACAATTTCATTCCCCTAACCTAGAATCAAGTAAAAAATATAAGCAGAAAATGCAAATATCAACTTATTTCTATTATTATTATATTATTATTGAAAATGCCAAACTGTAAAGCACCTTGGATGTATGGGTACAGTCAGGTTCTTTTTCATTCCTCTGTTGTCACGCTTGCTCACCGATATGGCTTCCCCTTTGATCACTTTTTTCTTTATTCCTGGAGGGAAGAAGTAAAGTGAGATTAAGGGAAGGTGGAAGTCTATTCCTGTTATTTCACAAAGAATGAAAATTACTATTGTATGGCAGAATAACTATCTAGGGTGAAACAATATAAATGTATTTATATTAAAATCTTTAACATTGGCAGAATATCTAAGTTTCATAATGTACACATGTTACTGTGATTTCCAAATTTTTAAAGTGAAATGTAGTTATTATCTATTTTTGTATAGGTTCTATATGGCTATGGCACATTCAGGTCCCAACAGTCTATGAAAAGCAGTATATTTGGTTTCAAATGATATGAGAGGTAGCTTCTTTTAGGAAAAAACAAGGTCCTGAGAATTAATCACAAGATGAGGATCAAGCGGAGAGGCTATCAAGTTTTCATGAGGTAAGAGTTTCCATCCTGCCATTGCATCTGACTCCACAATGTATTGTTTCAAAACTTATTTCTGAATGACCCAAAAAGACTCAGCTTGACTCATTTTTTGAAGAGAAGACAATTTTCTAGGAGAAGGTTTAATTCATTAACTTCCATGTCAAAGAAATCTTTATCTAAGCCTTCCAGATGTTAATGCTTTTTTGAAATATTTGAATATCATCCAAGTGAGAACCAGAAATTTGACACAGAAATGACAACAGTAAATTCAGGAGAAATTTTATGTTTCTGAAAATATAGAACACCATTTTTCTCATAACCATAGTTTTCCAAATAAATATTTTGTAAAATGTAGAGATATAGAAGGGAAAACTTCAAATATCTAGATACATATAAGTATACAATCCTGTATGTATATATGCATTGTTGTTCTTAGCCTAATGAAATAAAGGTGTGATCTAATTTACAAAACACTTTATTAACAGAACATGTGGATAAGTGTTGCCTAAGTAAAGAATTTATGTTCTTGTCCATCTTACATGTTTTGTACAAAACCTCCTTGTGAGGCAGTAAAAGAAAAAAAAAAATACAGGAATACAGGGTTCATAATCACGTAAAACTCATATCCTGTTATTGTCATTTATTTTTATTATTGTGATATTATCCACATTACTATATTGTATAACCTCTTCAGGCCTGAGTTTTAAAAATTTTAGAGTAAGATTCAAAAGATATTATCTACAGCACATTCAATTGTGGGCATAAATTAGATCTGTATTTGCAAAATTCTGTGTAAATTACAATGCAATAATTGAATGTTAGTTTAGCTTTCCCTCCAGTTTAGGATCAAATAAAATTAGAACTATCGCTCTGACTACCCCCAGCATACTATATTCTGTGTTATTTTGCATTTTCTACCATATCTTAACAGCGTAGTCTGCTTTTTTACTAAAATGTGTGTAGAAAGCATAAATTATTTGATTCATATTTTTATCCTTCATCGCCCACTGCATATTATCCTGCAAGCACATTACTATGTGCTATTACTATGTGATGGATAAATTTTTTCATTCAACAGATATTTCTTGAAGATATAATATGATCCAATTTGTGATATGTGCTAATAATACAAGGTTAAGCAATACAGAAGTCATTCTTTCTACTCCTGAGTTGAGAGCTTAAAGATATAAAGAAACAAACATAAATTAATAATAATATTAAAACGTCTTTTAGCTTTCTCTCATAGTATGCAATTTTTTCTTCTATGGAAAATATAAAATATAAAGTACATGTTATGCTATTGAGAAAGTAAAGACACTAGAAAACAAAACAAAACAAAACAAAACATAAACGGTGGCCTAGAGTGAAAGCATAAGGGACAACAGTATGACCTCTGACACTGACTGCCTGGATTTCAGTTTTAGCTCTGTCATTTACCATTTGTTTGACTTTGTCTGGTGTATTTAACTTTACAGTCTTTTAGTTTTCTCAAAGTAATGAAATGAATACAAACAAGGAGTAACTTAACATATTTCTCAGATCATCATTCATGAGAATGTTCACTTGTTTGACTTTTTTCTTCAAGAATTCCATGCACTAATATTCAGAGAGATCTTCTCTAAATACCCGCTGTGATTTGGTGGAAGCAGCACCCAGTTGGTGTGCTATGTCTAATATGCAAAAGAACTATTTTATGAGATTTTAAAAAATTCATAGTTACCTCTTTCATGGGGAGTGGTTTCTTTATAGAAATTCCATCATGAGCAAGCGGGAAAGATCAAGATCTTCCAAACACAGCTGGATATACTGAACATCATATATGTAATAATAATTATTGTTATTAATCATCCCCCAAACCAGCCTATAAATTTGTCATTGGTGCAAAGAAGAAATTAGGCCTCTTCATTGTAAAAGTTTCCTAATGAGTTCTGATTATTCATGGTGACTTTGAAATTATATTTCACAGAGGGTGACATCAGTGTTTTAGGACCATGCTGAGTTTTAGAGATTTCTGATGTAGATATTAATCTGAGCTGTTTTACAGAAAGAGCTCCTTTTTAAAAGTAAACATGTTCTCTAATTAAACTCAAGAAATTAAATACAAATAAAAGAATGATAAACATTCTGAAAATATTAACTTTGTTACATAAAACTTTTGAGGATATATTATTTGGGGTATTACAATGCCTTGAATCTGAGCTCTTTATAAAGAAAACAAAACCCCCCAAATTTGTTTCCTTTTTTAAAAATGTGACAATAAAGTTATATAAAACAATGAAGATATCTCAATGTTTTTTCTTGTGTTTTTTTATTTCTCTTAAGAATTATGGCATAAAATAAAAATGGTTATTTTATTGAATGGACATTGACAGTTTTCTTACAGTATTTTTCAACTTTATTGAAATAAAATTGACAAAATACAGTTGTATATATTCAAGGAATTTAAAGTGAAGTTTTGAATTTTGAATTCATTGTAAAATGAGTTCCACAATCAAGATAATTAAAACATTTGCATAAAGATATTCTCTCTTAGGAAATTTCAAGTATACATTACATTTTTATTATCATGCAGTATGTTAGGTCTCCAGAACTTATTCGTTTTATAACTGCAATTGTGTACCCTTTGACCAGCATCTTCCCATTTTTTTCACCCTTGACCCCTGATCCAAATTTCTACTTTCTTTTTCTGTTAATTCAAGTATTTTAGATTACATATTAAGTGAAGTCATGCTGTATTTCTCTACGTCTGTCTTATTGTACTTAGCATAATGTCTTCCAGTTGAATTTATATTGTCACAAATGACAGAATTCATATTTTTATAGCTGAATACTATAATGTGTACATATATGTGTGTATATTTATACATATATATGCATATGTGTATATATATATATATATATATATACGCACCACATATTTATGTGTGTGTGTATGTGGATACACATACATACACACACACATAAAGATGATCCCTGACTTATAGTGGTTTAGCTTACAATTTTTGGACTTTATGATACTGCAAAAGCAATGCCCATTCAGTAGAAACTATACTTCAATATAGTATTATTATATATTACTATAAAATAGGCTTTGGGTTAAATGATCTTGCCCAGCTGTAGGATAATGTAAGTGTTCTGAGCACATTTAAAGTAGGCTATGCTAAGCTATGAAGTTTTGTAAAAATGCATTTTTGTCTTGGATTATTTTCAGCTTAGGATGGGTGTATCCCCATTGTAAGTTGAGGAACCTATAGGTGTGTGTGTATATATACACACAGATACTCACTATCATATGAGTGACATTTCTTTATTCATTTATCTTTCCAAAGACACTTAGGTGTTTTCACATCTCGGCTATTATGAATAGTGCTGCAGTGAACATGGGGGTGATGATATCTCTGATATTTCTCTGGGATAGTGAATTTATTTCCTTTGTATATATGCCCAGAAGTTGAGATGCTAGATCATATAATAGTTGTATTTCAAATTTTTGAGGAAACTTCATACTGTTTTTCATATTGATTGTACCAGTTTACACTTCCATAAACAATGTAAAACTTATTTTTTTCTCCACATACATTATCTTTTGACTTTTTATTAATAACCTAAGGGATGTGAGGTAATATCTCATTGATGTTTTGGCTGGCTTTTCCCTAGTGATGACTGATATTGAGTAGATATTTATATATCTATTGGCCATTTGTATGTTTTCCTACAAAAAATGTGAGTTCAGGTCCTTTAATCATTCTTTATTAGGTTTTGTAGTTGTTGTTTTGCTCCTGAATTGTATGATTTCCTTATATATTTTGGATGTGAATCCCTTATCAATTAAAATATTTTTTTTGTACTCTATAGGCTTACACTTTACTTTGCTGAATGTTTCCCTTACTGTACAGAAACATTTTAGTTTAATATACTTCCAATCTCCTTTTTTTAAATTGATTTTCTTACCTAGACTTTTGATGTCAGATCAAAAAAAAATCATTGCCAAAAACAATGTTAAGTAGTTTTTCTCCTATGTTTTCTTCCAATTATTTTATAGCTCCATGTCTTATGTTTGAACCTTTAATCCATTTTCAGATGATTTTGTGTGTGGTGTAAAATGGGAATATTTTTTCTTTTTTTTTTTTTTTTTTCTTTGCATGTGGATATAGTTTTTCCAGCACCATTTATTGAAGAGACTATCTTTTATCCATTATGCAGTCCTGGCACCTTTATCAAAAATTAGTTAAACATACATGCATGGCTTTACTCTGGACTTTTTTTTTTATTCCATTGATCTATGTGTCTGCTTTTATGCCAGTGTGATACTGTTTTGATTTCTATCACATTTAAATATAACTTGAAATCAGAAAGTACGGTGCCTTGACCTTTGTTATTCTTGTTAAAAATTGCTTTAAGGGCTCAGGTATGTTGTGATTCCATACAAAGTTTAGGATTTTTGTGCGTGTGTGAAAAATGCCATTGGAGCATGATAAGGATCGCATTGGATCTGTAGATTGGTTTGGGTAGTATGGACTTTTTCATAGCATTGATTCTGTTTTTACAAATTTATCTTTTAATTAAAATATATCTACTTAATTCATTGTGGTACATCTGTTGGTACATCTATCTCTATTTTATTTAGTAGAGGTATTAAGGTACAGCCAGCAAATACAAAATTTAATAATCTGTGTCCTGTATTCACCTCCCAACCCAACCGCAACACCCACTTACAGAATTCATAGCACTGACTACCAATTTAACACAAAGTGAGTATAATTCAACAAGGCAGACACAGAAGGTCATCAGACACTATACAATTATATGGCATAGAAATAGTGGTTTTAATAAAACTTTTGATTTCTGTGATGTTTAAAATAATAATTTAATGAACCGTGAATTGTAATAGTTTAGCAAATTATTTTGGGTAGACTTTTATTTCTCCTGGTAAAGATCAATGACAGGAACTAAAACAATAACAAACTCTCTTTAAACGTAGACAATCTTGTGAATACATTTTGAAAGACATAAGAGAAGTAAGAAGAAAAAGTTAAGATTTTTTGAGTTGGAGCATGAACTGCTTGCTTCTCCAAGGAAGAGTTGGAATTGTACATTTACTCAAGGGGAAATAACCTGAAGTGAGGATGTTCAATTTACACATATGCACACACACACACAAATCGGATTTTTTGTATACTTTTGTGAACCTTGATCAACAAACATTATAATAAAACTAATACAAACTATAGACTTAAATTTTTTTTAAAAGTATTTCAGTATGATACAATTATCTTCCAAGTAATTAGATTATAGAATAGCAAAAATGTTGAGGAGGGAAAGTGGTCAAACTTCTTTCAGATTTTCATTTTTCAAATATATATGTACAGGAGTTCTCCAACCAAATACTTTGTGTTTAGATATCTAGTGGTATTTGCTGCCATAGATGGAAGCCTTTCATAGATGAGAGAGGAGATTATTAAAAATTCAGAGTGGAGATGACTTCTGAAATGGTAACGTAACATCCAGATAACATCATCTAGGAGGGTTCCCTACCATCCTACCCAGCCTCGACTGGTAGGTTGGAAACTATGCCATTTGTGATAGGCTTAGTAGACGACCGAGGCACTGACCACCATAGCCTCACTTAATGAGTAAGGCAGAATTTGTATGATACAAGCAAGCTTTTTTTTTTTTTTTTTTTTTTTTTTTTTTTTTTTTTTTAAAAAAAAGGCTACCTTACCAGTCTGGTGCCTACTTGTAAAGAAGGAGTAATTCTGAGAGATGAACCCCAATCCTAGCTCTGTAGCAGTGGTGTAGTGTGTTTGCCAAGTTGACAGACTGTGAAAACAAAGAACTCTGAAACTGTCCACAATTGGAGAAGCAGCAGCTGCTTTTATTTGGAATAGTGTGGGAGGAAAGCTACAACTGAGTGCTCTAGGAAACATAAATTGTAGCAATTAATAAAAAACTGGGGCAGTGGCTCACTTCTATAATCCCAGCACTTTGGGAGGCTGAGGCAGGTGGATCACCTGAGGTTAGGAGTTCAAGACCAGCCTGGCCAACATAGTGAGAAAACCCCTGTCTCTACTAAAAATACAAAAAAATTAGTGGGACATGATGGCACGTGTCTGTAATCCCAGTTACTTGGAAGGCTGAGGCACAAAAATTGCTTTAACCCAGGGAGCGGAAGTTAAAATGAGCTGAGATCACAATGAGCTGAGATCACGCCACTGCACTCAGGCCTGGATGACAGAGCAAGAGGAAGGAAGGAAGGAAGGAAGGAAGGGAGGGAGGGAGGGAGGAAGGAAGGAAGGAAGGAAGGAAGGAAGGAAGGTAGGAAGGAAGGAAGGAAGGAGGGAAGGATCGTTTGAGCAGCAAGCTAAATTGTAAACCAGCTAGAAATTCATCAGAGAACTAAGGAAAATGCATGGCAAAGAGCCCACTGGAGGTCACAGCAAACCAAAAAGACTGGCATTAAAGATTATCTCTTTAAAGGGGCCCAGATTTCATTGGATCAGACTGTAGAGCAATTTATGCCCCAGGGAACTAAAACTATGCAATGCAATCAGCTGGCAATTAGCTAAGGCTAACACCTGGGAGTAACAACAACTGAGGCTAACAACTTAACAGAAAGATCAAGAAAGAGATAGTCAAAGAAACAATCACCCAAATAAACTCACTTGTCATTCCAGCATAACTGTGTAAATACCCAAGTCTGCACTGACTGAAGAACGGTGTTAGAATAGGAATGTGATGGCGAAAAACAGACTTTGCTAGAATAGTCCAGCAAAGGTGCTAAACGAATAGAGACACAAATAATGACATTAATCAGTGCTGGAGGTTGTGGGGGAAAATCAGTATCCAAAGTTGCTACAATAAATTATTTTAAACATCTAGGACTGAACAAAACATTATGACACATGCAAAGAAACAGAAAAAGGTAACTTACACAGAAAAAAACTGTAGGCAGCAGAAACTGCCTTTTGAGAGGCCCAGATGTCAGATATAACAGACATTTTCCATTAAGGAACTGTGATTAGAAAACATTGCTGAATAAGTAAGCATATGATGAATGATTGAATGAGTAAGTGAATGAAGCCATCCAGCCATGCATTTTGGCCCTACAAGATCCTTGTTTATGGTGGCTCAAAGAGAATATTCAAGAAAATAACACCCCACAGAATCCAGTGATTCTAAGTATGCTCTATGAGTGGTTCCACTTAAAGAGTAAACTTTTCTGTATTTTTAGTTTTCAAGAATTTGCGGGCATGCCGCGGTGGCTCACGTCTATAATCCCAGCACTTTGGGAGGGTGAGGCAGGTGGTACACTTGAGGCCAGGAGTTCCAGATCAGCCTGGCCAACATGGTGAAACCCTGTCTTTACTGAAAATACGAAATGAGCTGGACTTGGGGGCAAGCACCTCTAGTCCCAGCTACTCAAGAGACTGAGGCAAGAGAATCATTTGAACCCAGGAGGTGAAGTGGTTGCAGTGAGTTGAGGTTGCACCATTGCACTCCAGCTTGGGCCAGGAAGAATAACTTCTAATGATATTTTGGGGATTTAAGACTCCTTTTTAATATGATTAAACCAGGATTACACCTACATGATATGTTTTAGGTCTCAAATTATTATAATGTCCCTTACTTAACATAGCTTTTTTTTTGGGGGGGGGGGGCTATCTGAAGTAATATATCAGTGACTTTTATTTATATTACATGTCTAAATCTTTTGAAGTTAAAATGTTTATATTATTCATTCAAAAATATTCAACTTTTACTGTGTGCCCAGGTTGTGCTAGCTGCTAAGACTGTAATGATGCCTATATTCACCCTCAAGCAACTCAAAGCTTAAGGGAGCAAAATAATAACAAAAATCCTTCTACAGTCCACTATTCAAAGGAATGTATATATCTAATTCACTTGATCTTCATAAAATTCACTGAGATAAATACCATTTACCCCATTATATATACATACATACAGAGATATAAGATATAAATATTTTGTACACTAATAAAAGCATAAATATTCATGTTGCAATGTGATATACACTCTAATAGATGTAGGTGATTTCAGACAGGACTCGTTAGATTGGGTGAAAGATACATTGAGTCAGAGTTTGACAATTATGGAACTATGGTGGAAAGGGAAGCAGTTCCTGGAAAGTAAAAATGGAATTTATGAGACTATAGAGATGTTTTTCCTCATCATAATCATTCATCATCGTCATCATTTATTGAGCCCATCTTCAACACATGTCCTGTATAGTATTAAGTGCCAGATATTAACGCTTTCACTCCTCACACCAAGCCAAGCTATAGCTACCACATTTATCACCATTATACAAATAAGAAAGGGGATACAAAGAGACATAACTGTAATTTATGTAAACTGACTCTCACAGGAGCATGGCATATGTAGGAAGTGGTTGGAATATTAAAATAATCACAGGAGATAATATAAATGTAGTCTTGAGTCAGACAATGTATGTTATGCCAAGAAGTTTAAACTTTGAAAAACATGTCATTGATGATTTCAGGAAGAAGCATTTTAGGATTTATGTTTTCAAAAGATCATGTACTAAAATAATGTGAGCAAGAGAGACCAATTAGGAGAAAATTACGAAATTCTAAGGAAGGAAGGGAGTTGAAATAGTGAGTAGCGATGAAGCTAGAAAGAAATAAATTCAAACCCAATTAAATTTAGCAGAGAATTGACAGATATAATGATCATTTGGATGGCACTGGGTTAAAGGGAAAGAAAGAGAGAAATTAATGTGGATTATATAGTTTTACACTTGGACAAATTAGTGATGGGGTAGTTATCAGAGATAGAAAATGCAGTGGAGGAACAGGTTTGATGGAAGTTAATTTTAGTTTTGAAAATGTTGCATTCTAAATATTTGTGATATAGGAATAAAACAAAATTCTAGAGTTGACTAAAGATTTCTTTATTTGAAAAATTAGACCAAATCATGACTTTATAAAATCTTACTCTTTGGAATGAAGAATCATTTTGCCATGATATGCTCCCATTATATGTGATTTACTTTAATTTCTATTAGAATTATGTTTATAATTCTAATAGAAAAAGCTGGTACCAGTTTTTGCTTTTTGAAGTATGGTTTGGACTTAGATCTCAACTTAGCTCACACACTCTTACAATTTTGTGAATAGGGCTAGCCTCACCCTACTTTTAAAGATAATTGATGATTAGCAGAATATAAATAGATGAATATTTAATTCATATGTTTTCTACTGGGTATAAAATGGATAATAACATTGTTCATAATCTAATCCATTTTCTTTACATGATTAGTTGTGTTTAATTTCCCCTGTGCAGACAGATTATAAGAGACACTTTAAGTCATATTATTGTAAAGATAGATAAGTGTCCATTGGACACATTTCTTTAATTTTCTTCAGGGAGGTGCCTCTTTTCCTTTCTCTAGTAGACATTTAACCACTTTTGAAGTTCTTTCACTTGATCTTTGCTTCCTGCTCTTAGGGAACCCTAGTGGTACTAACAAATGTTTAGCAAACAAGCAGTTACAGCATCTTTGTGAAGAATCCACAGGAAACAAATGCCCATGCCAATTCTTATGCAGAACTTCACAATAAACATTTAGAGAGAAGATCTTCTTCAGTAGCTATTTCTTCCTCTCGAACTTCCTTTTTAGTTACCTAGAAACGCTTTCCTGTATCTCAGCGCCAAAACAGCTACTGGATAGTGAATCTACTTGCATTGTTGGACAGTGTTTTCCTGTCCTACAGATTCTAAAGAATAAATGAAATTTCAGATACTTGATAAAGGGGTGAATTCTATCTAACATGGAGGTGATGCTTTTATATTTGACCAGGAAAGGATGTTAAAACATACACAGATTGTACTTGTGAATGCAGGTGTGTGTGAATGTGCATGGGTGCACACACACTCTCTCACGAACACACTTCTTTTTTTTGTTGTTGTTATCACACTTTAAGTTCTAGGGTACATGTGCATAATGTGCAGGTTTGTTACATATGTATACTTGTGCCATGTTGGTGTGCTCCACCCATCAACTCGTCAGCACCCATCAACTCGTCATTTACATCAGGTATAACTCCCTATGCAATCCCTCTCCCCTACCCCCTCCCCATGATAGGCCTCGGTGTGTGATGTTCCCCTTCCCGAGTCCAGGTGATCTCATTGCTCAGTTCCCACCTATGAGTGAGAATATGTGGTGTTTGGTTTTCTGTTCTTGCGATAGTTTGCTGAGAATGATGGTTGCCAGCTGCATCCATGTCCCTACAAAGGACACAAACTCATCCTTTTTTGTGGCTGCATAGTATTCCATGGTGTATATGTGCCACATTTTCTTAATCCAGTCTGTCACTGATGGACATTTGGGTTGATTCCAAGTCTTTGCTATTGTGAATAGTGCTGCAATAAACATACGTGTGCATGTGTGTTTATAGCAGCATGATTTATAATCCTTTGGGTATATACCCAGTAATGGGATGGCTGGGTGATACAGTACTTCTAGTTCTAGATCCTTGAGGAATCGCCATACTGTTTTCCATAATGGTTGAACTAGTTTACAATCCCACCAATAGTGTACAAGTGTTCCTATTTCTCCACATCCTCTCCAGCACCTGTTGTTTCCTGACTTTTTAATGATTGCCATTCTAACTGGTGTGAGATGGTATCTCATTGTGGTTTTGATTTGCATTTCTCTGATGGCCAGGGATGACGAGCATTTTTTCATGTGTCTGTTGGCTGTATGAATGTCTTCTTTTGAGAAATGTCTGTTCATATCCTTTGCCCACTTTTTGATGGGGTTGTTTGTTTTTTTATTGTAAATTTGTTTGAGTTCTTTGTAGGTTCTGGATATTAGCCCTTTGTCAGATGAGTAGATTGCAAAAATTTTCTCCCATTCTGTAGGTTGCCTGTTCACTCTGATGGTAGTTTCTTTTGCTGTGCAGAAGCTCTTTAGTTTAATGAGATCCCATTTGTCAATTTTGGCTTTTGTTGCCGTTGCTTTTGGTGTTTTAGGCATGAAATCCTTGCCCATACCTATGCCCTGAATAGTATTACCTAGGTTTTCTTCTAGGGTTTTTATGGTATTAGGTCTAACATTTAAGTCTCTAATCCATCTTGAATTAATTTTCGTATAAGGAGTAAGGAAAGGATCCAGTTCAGCTTTCTACTTATGGCTAGCCAATTTTCCCAGCATCACTTATTAAATAGGGAATCCTTTCCCCATTCTTGTTTTTCTCAGGTTTGTCAAAGATCAGATGGCTGTAGATGTGTGGTATTATTTCTGAGGACTCTGTTCTGTTCCATTGGTCTATATCTCTGTTTTGGTACCAGTACCATGCTGTTTTGGTTACTGTAGCCTTGTAGTATAGTTTGAAGTCAGGTAGTGTGATGCCTCCAGCTTTGTTCTTTTGACTTAGGATTGTCTTGGCAATGCGGGCTCTTTTTTGGTTCCATATGAACTTAAAGCAGTTTTTTCCAATTCTTTGAAGAAACTCATTGGTAGCTTGATGCGGATGATGGCAGTTAGGAAAAGAAGAAGTCAAATTGTCCCTGTTTGCAGATGACATGATTGTATATTTAGAAAACCCCATTGTCTTAGCCCCAAATCTCCTTAAGCTGATAAGCAACTTCAGCAAAGTCTCAGGATACAAAATTAATGTGCAAAAATCACAAGCATTCTTATACACCAGTAACAGACAAACAGAGAGCCAAATCATGAATGAACTTCTATTCACAATTGCTTCAAAGAGAGTAAAATACCTAGGAATCCAACTTACAAGGGATGTAAAGGACCTCTTCAAGGAGAACTACAAACCACTGCTCAGTGAAATAAAAGGACACAAACAAATGGAAGAACATACCATGCTCATGGATAGGAAGAATCAACATCGTGAAAATGGCCATACTGCCCAAGGTAATTTATAAACAGACACACTTCTTTCTCTCTTTCTTTTCCTAATCTATTTAAAACTATCATAGGTAATTTTAAAACCATACAATAAGAAATTACATAGGGTAAAATAAAATAATGAGTATATGTAGTTAAATTTTAAAAGTCACTACATTTAACTTTTATTATTATTATTATTTCAGGTTGGAATGTGGGAACATTTTGTAATTAATAAGTCCCAGTTCACATTCTTCTGGAAGAAAGAAGACCCGGGCATGTTGAATTGGAAATGTACGAGGGAGGAAGCAACAAAAGCCTAGAATTAGCTGAATCTCCATTTCTTAAAAAAAAAAAAAATCCAAATATAGAAAACGTGATGATGAACAATAAGTATTAATGACTTAAAATTTTGAAAGATAACATGATCTTATTATTTTAAAAAAAGGAAGGAATGAAAGAGACATTCAAAGAGGATAATGCTCACTCACTGGACTATCATTCAGAAAATATTTCTTATTCTGCCAGAATAACTAGCTATATATTATATCTTTCAAAAATGCCCTCTCTGCATATGCAAAACAGCTGTGCATCTTAAATAGCCAATGAAAACATTTTATCAGTGAATTTAGAACTGATCCTAATCTCCTAGGCACAGTTAACTGCCAACTCTTTGATGTGTGTTCTATTTACATTTGTGGTAAATTTCCATCAGCTGTGTTTATGAGCTTGCATCTCTTGCTACTCTAAACTCATTCATTGTCCAGTACCAGAGCACTTGTCATATGATTGACTTAATAACTCATAATAGATGCTTGGTGAATAGATTTTTGAATGAGTTCTACCTTTAAAACATCTTTCTTTTAAAATAATTATTACACAGCTGTCTAAAAACAAAAATGAAGGAATTATCTTTGAATCCTCCTTCTTCCTATCATCCAGTCCATTCCATTTTTGGTAAGTCTTCTCTATTCTAGAAAACATATTGTTAATCAACTTCTTTCCTCCTCTGCTCTTTCTCCTATTATGATTCAAACTATAACCATCTTTTTCTGAACTTCTGTATTACTTTAACTGATGCTTCCACTTTCACTCTTGAGTCACCTATAATCTTCATACATTTTGGAATATTCAATTTATATCATTTCATTTAACCCCCTAAAAGTTATTTGAAAAGCCTTTCATTATCACTAATAGACAAATTTAAATTTCTAAGTCTGGAAAATAGGGCTCTGTGTATTCAGTATGGCTTATCTCTCAGATGTTGCCTTTTACCCATTTCTTCTGTGTTCTCTCTATTATACCCACAGTGACCTTTCTATGTCTCAAATGCATAAAAATTATTCCTGATTTAGAACTTTGTACTGCATTTTCCCTCTCTTGGGAAAACTCTTCCACAAGAAGGACACATAGCCCAGTCTTCTGTATTTTCAGAAAGTCATTACTTGACCCATCGTAAAGAAGATTCTCCATAAGCATCTAGAACAGTACTAATGAAATATAATCTTACTAGAGATTTATATGTTAAACCTCTTCCAGATTCAAGAATTAAAGTTTACAGCCTGTCATTAAGAAAAAAGGTTAAAATTTCAATATTGAAATCACAGGTAATTTTGTTATTGATTTTAAAACATATTTTATGGATTTAGTTATTTAATTAAATCTTATTTTTAATTTTGAGGTAATTGTAAATATACATATATGCAGAAGTAATACAGAGGAATTCCATGTACCTTCACCCAGTTTCTCTAATAATGACATCTCACAAAACTATGGCATCACAAGGATATTAACACTGAGACCATCAAGATACAGAACAGTTTCATCATCACAATGATCCTTTGTTGCTTTTTTATAGCCATACCCACTTACCTTACCCACTTCTTGATCCCTAGTAACCTCTAATCTCTTCTCAATGCCTACATTTTGGTCATTTAAAGGATGCTTTATAAATACAATAACAGAGTATGTAAGCTTTTGAATTTGACATTTTATTTTATCCAGTGTAATTCTCTGGAGACTCATCCAAATTGTTGCTTGAATCATAGTTTATTCTTTTTATTGCTGAGAATTTGGATGCACCAGTTTGTTTAACAATTCATCTGTTGAAAGATATGTGTTTTTTAATCCAGTTTTGGAGTTATTACCAATACAAATGCTATGAACATTTCTGAACAAGTTTCTATGTGATCATAAGTTTTCACTTATTTGGGATAGATGCCCAGGAGTATGTAATTGTTGGTTGTACAGTAGTAGCATGTTTAGTTTCAGCAGAATTGTCAAACATTTTCCAGAGCAGTTGTAATATTTTACCTTTCCATCAACAATGTATTTGTGATCCAGCTTCTGCACATCCTTGCCATTTTGAATTTATATAATATGTATATTATATATATAATATTTCAACCATTCTGACATATAGTGATACCTCATTATGCTTCGAATTTGCATTTCCCTGATGGATAATGATGAACATTTTGTCATGTGCTTAACTGCCATCTGTATATCTCCACTAGGGAAGTGTCTTTTTGGGTCTTTCTTCTGTTCATTTCCTAGTTTGGTTGCCCTTTTTTTTTTTTTTTTTTTCTTTTATTGTAGTGTTTTGAGAGCTCTATATACTCTTGGTACAAGTCCTTTGTGACATATGTGGTTAGCAAATATTTTATACCTGTATAATTTCACCCCTATATACCAGTATGTAGTTTTCACCCCTCTTCATCCCTTTAACAAGGTCTTTCACTGAGGTAAAATTTTCAATATTTGTTAAAGAGAATTTACCATTTTTTTCTTTTATGAATAATAGTTTTGGTGCCAATTCTTTGCCTAGCCATAGATCCAGAAGATTTCCCCCTACTTTTTCCCTATGTTTTTGTTTGTTTATCCCACAAGCTGTATTGTTTTACATATTGCACTTAGTCTGTGACCCATTGTGAGTTAATTTTTGAGTAAAGTATGGGCTTTAAGTTGGCAGTTTTTAACGTTTTTTGTTGCTATTTGGTGGTATTGTGTGTGTGTGTGTGTGTGTGTGTGTGTGTTTATGTGTGTTAATGTTTTGACCATGGATATTAAATTCCCTCAACACCATTTCTTGAAAAGACTATCTTTCCACCATAGAAATTCATTTCCGCCTTTGTCAAAATGCAGTTGGACATATTTGTTTGCGTCTATTTCTGAGTTGTCTATGCTGTTACACAGATCTATGTGTCTGTACTTCTACTAATACCACACATTATGTATTACATAGCTGTATATTAAGTCTGGAAATCTGGTAGACTGATACCTCTGACCTTATTCTTATTCTTATTTTCAGTATCATTTGTTCTAGTTTACATCTCTTGCCTTTCCATATGCATGTCTACATCTATAAAATTGTTCCTCAGATTTTGATAGGGATTTTGTTAAATTGGTATATTAATTTGGAGAGAACTGCAATCTTTGGTTGAGGTTTGTTTTATGGCACACTGCATGGTAAATCTTGGTATATATTCCATGGGCACTTGAATATAATGTATTCTGCTTTTGTTAGGTAAAGTGTCGTATAAATATTGATTAGTTCCTGTTGGTTGGTTAATACATTGAACTATGTTATATTCTTGTAAATTTTCTGTGTACTAATTCTATGAATTGTTAAACAGAGGTAGTAGATGTTTTATCATATGCTGAGGTGTTCCTGATGTTCATGGTGAGGCTATGCTATTTTTTCATTCTGTTTTTGTGTTGTTTAAATTGGATAATTTCTATCAATCTTCATGTTCACTGATTTTTTTTCCATCTGTACTTTCTATTCTGCATGAGCCTATTTGTTGAGTTTTTAAGTTTGTTTTTTCTATATTTGGTTATAAAAATCCAATTTTTCCGTATTTTTCACCAAATTTGTGGTTACCTCCTCTCCTTTCATTTGTTTAGAGTGTGTTCATCACTATTCATTGAAGCATTTTCGTGATGACTTCTTTAAAATCTTTGTGAGATATTTCTAACGTCTGTTATGTTGATGTTGGCATTAATTCTTTCTCTGATTCAGTTGAGATTTCAGTGCTTCTTAGTACAATAGGGATTTGGTATTAAAACTTGGATAGTTGGGCTGGGGGCCATGGCTCATGCCTGTAATCCTAGCACTTTGGGAGGCCGAGGCGGGCGGATTGTCTGAGCTCAGGAGTTTGACACCAGCCTGGGCAACACAGTGAAACCTCATCTCTATTAAAATACAAAAATTCGCTGGGCATAGTGACTCTCACTTGTAGTTCCAGCTACTCAGGAGACTAAGGCAGGGTAATCGCTTGAACCTGGGAAGTGGAGGTTGCAGTGCAGTGAGCAGAGATTGTGCCACTGCACTCCAGCCTGGGTGACAGAGTGAGACTCTGCCTTCAAAAAAATAAAATAAATAAATAAATAAAATAAAATAAAATAAAATAAAATAAAATAAAATAAAACAAAAACAAAAACAAACAAAACAAAACAAAACAAAAAACACCTGGATATTTATATTTGGGGTATTACGTTATGAAACTCTAGTTTTATTTAAACCATCTGTTTTAACTGCCTTCCTCTGATACTACTCTGGCAGGGTAAGAGAAAATGCCTTATTCCTACTGCCAGATAGTGGAAGAGGTACCAGTTTGCTAGCAGAATTCCATCGACATCCTAGGGAAGAGGGGAACTCCTCATTATTGCTGGACATGTGTGAGGGTTTTCACTATCAATGTGGCCTACACTGATAACACTCAGGGGATGGGGGAATGTAACCTTTTAACCTGTGGGCAGTGGTGAAAGTCCCGAATCTCCACTAGGCCACATGTGGAAGCAACACAGCCAAGAATAGAAGTGTTTTGTTACTGCTGGATAGGATGTAAGTCCAGGCTCTCCAGAAAGTCCTCACTAACACCTTGAGGAGAGGTTATCAGTGCCTATAGGGGTAAAAGTCCCAACTCCCTACTTAGCCTTCTCTGATATCTAGGGTGCCTCATGAGAGTAGAGGTCAGACTGCCCATTGGGCCTTTGTTGGCATGAGTTGGAGTGGAGCCACCATTTTTTATTTGCTATGCTTGACTAGAGTAGAGAGGTGGTTGCCTATGTTTTTGGCATTTCTAGACTTTCCCCTTGTTTCTAATCCTTTGATAGGAGACACCATGCTTCTGTTGGAGCTTCTATTTGTCTGTATATTACAAGTTTCTAAGTTGTATCTTCTCCAGTTGCAAGTCTGAGATACATGAGACAAAAAGAAAGCTTAAACAACTACGAAGCATTTACTTCTTTGAGTTCTAGATTCATCAGTCAGTCTGCTTTCCTCCCTTCACCTTTCAGAGTTTTGTGTTTGTGTTATATATAACGTCCAGGGCTTTTAGTTGTATTTATTGGGAGAAACAGGGACAAGGACATCTATTCCAATATTTTGGAAACGGAATATACCTAATTTTATACCACTGATGATTGAGCATCCTTGGGTTATTTATGCAATTTTTCATTTCATAAAATGAAACTTTCTCCATGAAACTTGCCATCATGCTTAGCTAGAAGTTTTCATTATATTATTGAAAAATTCTTATTTATTTTTGTAATTCTAACCACTTAGCATTAATTAATTAATTTATTTATTTATTTATTATATATTTATTTATTTATTATTGAGATAGGTCTTGCTTTTTTACCCAAGTTAGAGTGCAATGGCCTGATCATAGCTCACTGTAACCTCAAACTCCTGGGCTCAGGCTATCCCCCTGCCTCAGCTTCCTGAGTAGCTGAGACTACAGACATGCACCACCCCTTCCTGGCTAATTATTTTTTTTTATTTCTTGTAGAGACAGTATCTTGCTATGTTGCCCAAGCTGGTCTCAAACTCCCAGCTTCATGCAATCCTCCTGCCTCAGCCTCCCAAAATACTGGGACTGTGGGTGTATGTCACCCTGCCGGAGGCCAATTTAGCATTTTAAGTGAGATTTATTTTACATACATTTGTAGCATCTGCTGTACTGGACTCCCAGCTCTTTAAGAAAGGAGACCAGAATTTGCTTATTCTTAAAATATCTATCCCAGTGCCTTATACTTGAAAGACACTGGCACATTTTTTTGAATAAATAAGTTATTTGGGCTTCCTGATATTTAATCTCATGAAAAGAATGCTAGCGCTTTTTAGACCACATCATACGAAAAAGTAGTAGTATAAAAATTTTAGTTAGTACAGTTGTCTCTCGGTATTTACGTGTCTTGGTTCCAGTACCTTCCACAGAAACCAATATCAAAGGATGCTCAAGTCCCTGATATAAAATCATGTAGTATTTGCATATATCTATGTATATTATAGTTTATACTTTAAATCATCCCTAGATTACATAATACCTAATACAATGTAAATATTTGTTATACTGCATTGCTTAGGGAATAATGATAAGAAAAAAAGTCTATACGTGTTCAGTACAGATGCAATTTTTTAAATTTTTTAAAATCCTCTTCTAGTTGAATCCATGGATATAGAACCTGCAGATAACGAAGGCCAACTGTGTATTCAAAATAGGTAGAAATTCTTATAAATTGTTTAAGCATTTTGGAGCTGTACATGCTAACATAAGCATTATTTCTATTTCTATTCTTCTCTGTCTCATTTGGAAGGCTTGCCATTGTTTTCTCTAATGCCAGAGGTACTTTGTGGATTCAAGCTTAATTAAATATATACATTTTAGTCAGTGACTCTAAAGCCAAAATCTAATTATCTGTAGTTCCATAGAAAACAGTCAACTGAAGTAAATTTTTTAGGATGAGAATTTCATTCCATTATTTGTGTACTTTCCCACTGTTAGGGAATAATATTTTACAGATTTTTGCTATAAAAATTGCAATAAGAATTTTTAACTCAACAAATGACATCTTTTATTTTAAAATGTTATGTTCAAGTAAACTTTTTTTTTTCAGTACTGAGTATTGAGCCTCATTTTAAGTTTTGTCAAGGTATTATATCTTTCTAATTCTAAATTTTCTAATATTTAAGGAGGAGGTAATTCTCATACCTGCTCCTTTTTTATCAGTGGTAATATTTGCAACTGAGGAAAATCACCTGAAAATAATTAGTAAGTTACCAGCTTCCTACACTGCTTACTCTTTTATGTTGTTCTGTAGATCAAATACTGCAAAAGTACTTTGAACATGTCAAAATTCTAAAGCATGTTGTTGAAGGGCGGTTCCTTTTTAAAATGTCATGTTGCCAGACCTGGTACCAGAATGTGGTGCCAGAATCACTAAATTCTTATACATTTCATTTCATTACGTAGCATACACTGTTTGAACATTTGACCTATTTGTGCGTGGCTGCAAAGTAAGTCCTGTTAGAAACGCCCATAAGTACATGCTCAGATATGCACATATGCACACACTCACACACATACACTCACGGTGGGAGTGCGGATATTGAATTGCTACAATGTAAGTAAAGCAATTAAGTCATGACTTGATTTACCAGTCAATTCACATAAATCCAGATTTAATGTCCAGTGAGAACATACAAGATTATCATTCTTGGCCGGGCGCGGTGGCTCAAGCCTGTAATCCCAGCACTTTGGGAGGCCGAGGCGGGCGGATCACGAGGTCAGGAGATTTAGACCATCCTGGTTAACACGGTGAAACCCCGTCTCCACTAAAAAATACAAAAAAAAAAAAAAAAAAAAAAAAACTAGCCGGGAGAGGTGGCAGGCGCCTGTAGTCCCAGCTACTTGGGAGGCTGAGGCAGGAGAATGGCGTAAACCCGGGAGGCAGAGCTTGTAGTGAGCCGAGATCCGGCCACCGCACTCCAGCCTGGGCGACAGAGTGAGACTCCGTCTCAAAAAAAAAAAAAAAAAAAAAAAAAAAAGATTATCATTCTCCGAAATGTTAAAAATGTTCTCCGAAATGTTAAAAATGTTAAATTTTTTACATTTTTAACATTTATGCTCCGAAATGTTAAAAAATGTCTTTACCAGTCGAAAATAGCCTTCCACATGTTGATCCTCCCTGGGCATCTTTACCCCTTCCCTGGAGTTCTTCCCCTTAAAACTCCCAAGGGTTAACACATGTGTCATGAGAAGTTTCCATGAGCATGGGAGCAAGAGGCTCATGGATACTAATCTGATACTGGTGCTTTGCACTCTCTCTAAATTTTATCATCCTTAGAGTATGAACTGTCCCTTGAGTTTATTACACAGTGTCACAAATGAATACATAAGCAAAATTAGTACATTGAAGTTTAATTTATAACAATTTCTCTGTTTGACTCTTAACATTTTATCTTGGTTAATTCCTTGTTTTTAGAAGACAAAGGTTTGAGAGTCAGAAAAAGACACTAACCTGCCAAGGTCACATACCAATACTGGCTGTAGTTGAACTGGAGTCTGTTTGACTTTGAAGTCCTATGCTTGCAGCAATATCACATTGCATTTGTAGAGACAGGTAAATCTATTCTTTCCATTAAGTCAGTGAGTACTAATGACTCACTGAGCAGGTCCTACTAATCTCTGATTTGGTTCTTTCAATTGAGGAGCTCATCTCATGAGAACACTAGCAACAAATATTCTCTTGTGGACCTAGCAATCAAATTCAAATGTCGCTGAATTCCTAAATTCTCTCTGTCATTAGTTGAAAAGCCTGAGATTCTTACTTGTGAAAGCTTTATGATTCTGTCTTCACTTTAACTAGCTATTTTCTGTATCTATGTTATATTTTTCCTTAAAGTTTTGCTGTTTCAAGCATTTTATGATTCCCATTATTCTCATAGAAGAATTACAAATACAGTGATTTGGTATCTGCTTTCTCTTCCTCTTAATAGAACATTGTCTTCAAAACTCTTGTTCTTAACTGCCTCAATCTTGCTTAAGTTTGCAAAAAGAAAAATGCATGTTAATTCATTCTGGTATATCTTGTAGTCTCCTTTTCTATTTTTTAAAATTTCTCTTCTTTTTCTCTTTACATACAGGTTCTTGTCAACACTACAAAAACTCTTTTCCACGCACATCTTAAAAAACAAAACAAAACAAAACAAAAAAAAACACGGTCTCACTCTATCACTGAGGCTGGAGTACAGAGGCACGGTCTCAGCTCACTGCAACCTCTGCTTTCTGGGCTCAAGCTATCCTTCCACCTCCGTGTCCCAAGCAGCTGGGACTGCAGGCAAGTGCCACCAGGCCCAGATAATTTTTGTATTTTTTTTAGAGATGTGGTTTCACCATGTTTCCAAGGCTGATCTCGAATTTCAGAGCTCAAGCAGTCTGCCTGTCTCGGCCGTAGCCTCCTAAAGTGCGGGATTTACAGGCCTGAGACACCACACCAGACTCCCTCAAAAACTTTAGTCAGCTAGATTTTTTAGGTTGGGAAACAACAGGGTCTTATCACAATGATAATCTCAGGATCTAGTCTCTAAGTTAAAAACTAACAGAATTCTCAGTTTAAAATCTGACTACAGTGCTTATTTGCAGTTTAACCTTGGACAATTAATTTTATCCAACTGAGCCTCCGTTTACTCATCTGGTAATAAAAACTAAGAAGAAGAATACAACCCACTTCCTAGGATTGTTTTGAAGACAGAGTTTGGAAATATGTGTAATTTACTTGATCAAGTTTTTGAGAAAATAGTTATCCTTTCCGCACACACCTTTCACTTTACAAAACTACCCATCTCTATCCTCAAATAATTTTTAGGCAAACTGTCTTTTTCACTTTCTAAATATATGTGGAACTGTTTTAAAATCAGCATTGCACTTTATAAGAAAGTAGAAGCAAAACTGTTTTGCAAAGTTTTGGTGATGCAAATATTACATTTCATCAATTTCCATTCCACTCCAATGGTATGGAGGAAAAATGTTCAGGCTTCATACTGTAAATGTGCTTTAAAGAGAGAGAGAAACACGCACACACACACACACACACAGATTGAGAGAGAGAGAGAACTCCCCCCAAAACAATGTAAAATCTATTCCTTTTATTAATGAAAAGTCCCACCACATTCTCAGTATAGGCTGTACTCATAAAAACTCATAGGAAAAGGAAAAAAAAAAGTTTACAAGATTTACAGAGGATTGCAAAACTCTAAGCCAATGGTGGCTTAAAATAACAAAATCAGGATTACTTGAGGAAGAATGTCAGTATGCTTAACTACTCATAGTAAAAGTATTTTTTTTAAGTTTTCTTTTTGTCATTTTTTTGACATGACACAGATTCATATAGAAGTTGAATGGAATTTTGCAGGCTTTAGTGACAAGAACACAAGGATCTACTTTGTGTAGATGGTCCACTCCCTGTGAGCTGGAAATGTTTTATCACAGCTATGTCCCCATCACTTAGAAAATTGCCAAACACATCAGGCACAGTGGCTCACGTCTATAATCCCAGCATTTTGGGAGGCCGAGGCAGGCAGATTACCTAAGGTCAGGAGTTGGAGACCACCCTGGCCAACATGGTGAAACTCCCTGTCTACTAAAAATACAAAAAGTTAGCCATGAGTGGTGGCACCTGCCTGTAGACCCAGCTACTTGGGAGGCTGAGACAGGAAAATCACTTGAATCCAGGAGGCGGAGGTTGCAGTGAGCCAAGATCGCACCTCTGTACTCCAGTCTGGGCGACAGAGTGAGACTCCATCTCAAAAATTAAAGAAAATTTTGAAAAACTATTTAATGTTCAATAACTACTAGTTAAACATTTGCTGTCTTACATTCATCCATTTGCTTTTGCCTCTATATGATGATAGAGACAAATTTATCTAATACAAGCTGCTGATCATCTTAGAAATATTTATCGTTCATATAGTATGCTCATAATCACGACTTGATTTCATCTTATAAGTATCTTTCAAATATCATTAATCTTAAGAATAACAATAGGGTGATATTATTTTTAATTTACAGAGAGGAAAACTGAGAATCAGATAAATAAGATGAATTTTCCAGGTTCTCTCAGCTCTTATAAGAATAATACTAATCACAATGCCAGAATTTCATACTTAATAACCTGATCAGTAAACGTTCATTAATATGTGATATGTGTCTATTCATAACTAATAGTAAATAATGGTCATGAGTATCCTGTGTGTACTTGGTTCTGGCAATAAAAATAATAATGATTTTTTTTTTTGTCCTCAGAACTCATATTTTAGAGGCAGTGACAGAAAAATAAGCCAATTATTACAATGAAATGAAATGAAATAAAACTCTTGGTCAAAAATAACTGGTTAAACATTTGTATATGTCTATTATTTCAAGAGCATATTAAACTGCAAGTCAAAATATAAAATATATATAAAGTCATACTTATATGTAAGAACTGAGCTTTCCATAATTATTTCCCTGAAATCACTGTAAGGATGAGGAAGGATAGGGAGATAAGAAAGCTCTTGGTAATGGTGAGAGTTTATTACAGGTGTGGATTGAATGGTTCTAAGTTATGGAGGTGTAAATGTATAGCTAAAGAAAGGTGTTTGGACTTTTGGAATAGGAAAGGCATACCTGCACTTTTATCCTATTATGTTATTGGCTGTGTAGTGTATGGATGGCTAACTTCTCCTCTCTGAGCTCCAAATGTGATAATGTAAAGTGCTTTGTGAAGTAGCTCATACCTAGCTTTTCAAAAATGATAGTATTATTATAATTGTGCTTATTTTTATTATTGTTATTATTAGGCTGTATTTGAGAAGTAAATTTGATAAAGAAGATGACAGACCATAGTAAAATGAAGAGATCAAGGATAGGAGGATAGGAGAAAAAGAATAAATATGAAGAAGGAGTGAGAGAGAGGGAGCAATTAGTGCACATGCTGAGCACAGAAGGAAATCCTGTCATTCCCAAATGACACTGACACGGATGAAACTGGATGACATAATGCTAAGTGAAATAAGCCACACACAGAAAGACAAATACTGCATAACCTCACTTATACGTGAAAATTAAAATAATTAAACTTGTGAAAATAGAGTAGAATAGCGATTTCCAGGGGTGGGTTGGGGAAGGGGAAATGAGATTATGTTGGTAAAGGGCACAAAATGTCACATATGCAAAATGAATACATTCTGAAGAGCTAGTGTACAGAATGGTTACTATAGTTTCAATACTGTATTGTATACTTGAAATTCGATAAGAGGAGAGATTTTATGTGTTCTCGTTTCAAAAAGAGGAAAGGAAGGAAGGAAAAGAAAAAGGAGAGGGAGAAAGAAAATGCTAACTATGTAAGGTGAAAATATGTTAATTAGCTTCATTGTGGTAATTTATTACTATGTATACATATAAAAATCAATTTGTACACCTTAAATATAATTCTATTTATTTTCAGTTATACCTTCAATAAAACTGAAAAATAAATTTAGAACATATTTAATAAGTGGAGTATTTGCAGGAAATTACCAAGTTCAAATGCATTCTCTGTTTGTTGAGGTGAAGAAAAAAGTCCTTGAGGAAAAGTTTAAGAAATATTAGTTTGAAAAATGACTGTCTTATCTAAAAAAAAAAAAAAAAAAAAAAAAAAAAAAATCAGTTTTCCTACTCCAGAAACAAGAATCAGAGCCTTCAATTGGAGTAAGGGAATAACTAGATCCACAAAAGACATTGATAAATAAATAGAATAGATTAGCTGAATGGCATGATATTCAAAGAATATATTTGTACAGGACGGTGGAAATGTGGTGACCAACAGGAGTCCAGCATGTTTCCAGAAAACATCTGGGAAAAAAATCAATATTTCTAATCCATTGGTCTTAAAGTGTACAGGGAGTAGGAACATAAATAATTATGAACTAGAGATTTGTAATATAAGGGCTGCCACTTACTAACTCTTTAACCTTAAATAATTTAATTAAGGTTTTCTGAGTTTCTGTGTCTTCTAATATAAAGTGTCAACCTCAGAGGGTTATTGTCCTGATAAATGAGTCAATTTCCATGAATTGCCAAACAGAGAAGTGAATACTGGTGATTCATAACAAGTGGTAGCCAGCTCAACTATCT
This sequence comes from Rhinopithecus roxellana, assembly GCF_007565055.1. NCBI lineage: Eukaryota > Metazoa > Chordata > Mammalia > Primates > Cercopithecidae > Rhinopithecus > Rhinopithecus roxellana. Next base: position 24,846,768 of record NC_044563.1, read on the forward strand.
TCTTCCAGTGAGAAAAGCTGGGACTGAAAATGGTCCTGAGGGAGAATCAGGTTTCACTAAGGCAAGGAGTATCAGGGAAGAGCCTATGTTGTCTCAATTGTGCCATCCTATTACCTGAAAAACAAAAATGCAAAAACTATCATTGCAGCATCCTTAGCAAGCAGCAGGCTTCAAAACACCTGCTTAAAATCAGGAGAAAATAAATTAATCTACTGTTCAACTGTGACGTCTTAAAATACGTTCCTAAGTGTAATTTCACAATGAATCACAATTACATTTTCCTCCTTTAGATAGTCCATCAGTAGTTCCTATTGCCTTGTCTGCTGGTTGACTTTCATCAATGACAAGGTAACCTTTCAGCCAGTTGTAAAGATGAGATGGGAGACCAGCAATCAATGAAACACACAGACTTTGTAAACGACATAGCCAATTTGATAATCTCCATCTAACTGTTACTGAACTTCAGCCAATTATTTGTCAGGAAAATACTATTGCGAATCAACTCTGTGGGCTAACATAACAATGAAGGCTAATCAATGTCAGAATGACTTAAAATCAACACTGAGAAGATAGTATTATTTTTCTGAACCTGATCAACATTAAACCAAATAATAGATATTATAAAATTGAGAATCCGCTTCACTTTATAATGGCTAAAACAAAAATCAGGTCTTGCTTCATAGTCCAAGATGGTATGTCATCAAAATACTACAAAACGTACGATGCTACTCCATGTGACATTTGAAATGACATGTTCCAGTTTTCATTATATTAGGGATCTGCCAACTCCAATCTACAGGGCAAGTCTGTATGCTTTGGAATGCCTTTGGTCTTTATGCTATTAAACTAAAACAAGGAGAAAATGTTAATAAACACTTTTGATTGAGTAGAAAGACAATAATAAATCAGCCTGTTTAAAACTCTTCTGACACAAGATGTGAGTACACAGATAATACAGGGAGATGCTCCTTTAGTACAAAAGTATGTAAGATGTTTCTTTATGAGAAACACACTTTGGAATTAATATTTAATACCTCAAAGCAGACATAGGCAAAGATTTGTTAAATATATCCTAAGTCAACAAGATTTGACCATAATCAGATAATTGAATATTGGCAAAATGTACTCAGAAAAAGGAGAAGGTTTTTCAGCTATGAAAAGAAAGCTTATTGATGGCCAGAAATGTCAGTGCTCATTCAGGCACTGTTGTGGGGGACGAATCTTTTTCTTTAGTACTAGCTTGTCTCTCCAGAGTGGCAAGTCTATTGACATACCAAAAATGGAGATCCAAATTCATGTTTTTAGAAATCAGATATTTAACTATTATAACTGACTTTCTTTCTGTGATCCTAGGAAGGCCAAGAACATTCGGATAGCAATTTGCTTTACCATGTAGAGGCAGAACACGAAATCCAGATATTCGCTTGCAGTATGTGAATAACTTGTGTTCTGTTTGCAAAACCCACCTCTGAGAGGATTCTCAACTTGAATTTTCCCTGCAAAATGGAACCTCTCTGAAGTAATGACAATTCCAGTGTTTGAAGCTGCAGGCCTGAGAGACAGGCTTTAGAATAAGGTAGCCTTACAAGGTAATGCCACATATGACACCCATTGGATGACAGGAAGTGTTTCTTGTCACTATTCAGAGCATCTCCAGCTTACTCTTCTCCAAATGTAATACAGACAATGACACCCCTCCCTTCAATGTGTGCATATATTTAACTGACATTTACTAATTATTATCACATATTTTAAATAGGTTAATCATAATCAGAGCTAGCCAAACAAATTAGACCCTGAAATATTTACTGTCTGGGACATTTTCAGTCTTTGGCACCATGTTGAGCAGGTGACAATTCATCCATGATGAAGCAGTTATAAAGTAAATTATTCTCTGGAAGGAGCAGGGTTGCATGGAACACTCTTTTAACTTGCATGCTTTTAAATTTTGGAACACAGATAATTCTTGTAAAATGATGACTCACTTGCATGCGCACACACACACACACACACACACACACACACCACACACACCTGGGAAACATGTCTATCTATGCCTGTAGCTTATGTTTATCATTAAAAAACATGCTGATCTTTGATCATTTATGCTGTTTTGCTTTGTTCAAAACATTGCAAAAATGTAACAATGTCCTATGGATTGCCATGGAAATGAGAATTGGTTCCTTCTCTGTTATTTATAGAGGCCCACTCACAGATCTAAGACTTCAAATGAGATCACAGCTTTAATCCTTAAGGTGCTTTTTTTCTTTTCCCAAGTTAGGTGCAATTGAGTCCTGATTTATTAGTTTCAAAAGCATTTTCTAAGTAATTACCTCATACTGTTTGGTCCTTTATTTTATTTATTTATTATTTTTTTGAGATAGAGTCCCACTCTGTCTCCCAGACTGGAGTGCAGTGGTGCCATCTTGGCTCACTGAAATCTCCACCTTCCTGGTTTAAGCGATTCTTGTGCCTCAGCCTCCCAAGTAGCTGGGATTAAAGCAGCATGCCACCATGCCCGGCTATTTTTTTTATTTTTAGTAGAGTTAGGGTTTCACCATGTGGCCAGGCTGTTCTGGAACTCCTGACCTCAAGTGATCCATTCACTTCGCCCTCCCAAAGTGCTGGGATTACAGGCATGAGGCCTCGTGCCTGGCCTGCTTGGTCCTTTATATAGGTGAATAAAGATAAGAGAATCTGTGTGTGTGAATACGTACATATACACATATAGATATGCATGTAGCAGAATTAATGTAAAAGATTACATATATAATGTACATAATATATGGTATATTATATATTAAAAAGCAATGTAATAAACAAGGTAGTTAATGCAAAGCTTTCTATGATAAATATATCTTATCAGCTGATAATAGAAATTAGATCTTTTTATTTGTATAAATTTGTGGGATACAAGTGCAATTTTGTTACATACTTAGATTTGTTGTGGTCAAGTCAGAGCTTTAAGGGTATCTATCATCCAAATGACATACATTGTACCCATTAAATATTTGTCATCACTCACTGCACCACTCTGTGACACTTCTGAGTCTCTATTATTATTACATACTCTATGTTCATATGTACACATTATTTAGCTCCAAATTGTGAATGAGAACATGCCATATTTGTCTTTCCATGTCTGAATTGTTTCACTTAAAATGATGGCATTCAGCACCATTTATATTGCTGCAAAATTTATTTATTCTTTTTTATGGCTAAACAGTATTCCATTGCATATATATATATATATATATATATATATATATACCATATTTTCTTTAATCATCCATTGATGAACACTTAGGTCGATTCTATATCTTTGCTATTGTCAAGAGTGCTACAATAAACATAAAAGTGCAAGTATCTTTTTGATAAAATGATTTCTTTTCCTTTGGATAGATACCCAGTAGTGGGACTGCTGGGTTGAATGGTAGTTCTATTTTTAGTTCCTTGAGCAATTTCATACTGTTTGCCACAGAGGTTGTATTAATTTATATTCCCCAAAATAGGGTATAAGTGTTCCCTTTTCTCCACATCCTCACTGACATCTGTTATCTTTTGTCTTTAATAATAACCTTTCTGATTTGGGTAAGATGATGTACCATTGTGGTTTTAATATGCGTTTCTCTGATGAGTAGTGATGTTAAGCATGTTTTCATATACCTGTTGGCCATTTGTATGTATTATTTTGAAAAATGTCTATTTTTTTTGCTCACTATTTAATGGGATTACTTTTTGTTGTTTTTCCTGAGATGTTGAAGTTTCTTATATATTCCATATATTAGCCCCTTGGTGGGTATAGATTGTAAATATTTTCTTGCATCCTGTAAGTTGTCTGTTTACTCTGTTAATTATTTATTTCCAGTACAGAAGCTTTTTAGTTGAATTAAGTCCCACTTATCTATTTTTGTCTTTGTTGTCTGTGCTTTTCAGGTCTTAGTCATTAATTCTTTGTCTCGGCCAAAGTCCAGAAAAGTTGTTCCTGTGTTTTCTTCTTGGACTTTTATAGTTTCAGGACTTCCATTTGTCTTTAATTCATTTCAAATTGATTTTTGTTTATGGTGAGAAATAAGGGTCCAGTTTTATTCTTCTGCATAAAGCATCCCAAATTTCCTAGCACCATTTATTATAAAGGGTATCTTTTCTGCAATATATGTTCTTGTGGACCTTGTCAAAGATTAGTTAGCTTTAAATATGTTGCTTTATTTCTGGGTGCTATATTCTGTTTTATTAATCTACGTGTCTGTGTTAATTCCAGTACCATACTGTTTAGGTTACTATAGGCTTGTAACATAATTTGAAGTTAGGTAATATGATGCCTCTAGCTTTGTTCGTTTTCCTTATAATGGCATTGGCTATTCAGACTATTTTTTTTGTTCCATACTAACTTTGAGATATTTTAAAATTCCATGAAAATGATGTTGTTATTTTGATAGAGTTTGCACTGAATCTGTAGGTTGCTTTGAATACTGTGGTTATTTTAATGAGATTATTTCTTCTGATCCACAATCATGAGGTGTTTTTCATTTGTTGCTGTCACCTGCAATTTTTTTCATTAGTGCTTTATAAGTTTCTGTTTGCAGAGATATTTCCTCTACTTGGTTAAATATATGTCTAGGTATCTTTTTGTAGCTATTGTAAGTGGAATTGCCTTCTTGATTTCATTCTCAGCTAGATCATTACTGGTGTATAGAAGTACTACTACTTTTGTACATTGATTTTGTATCCTGCAATTTTATCAAATTTGTTCATTAAATCTAAAAAGTTTTCCGGTGCCGTCTTTAAGATTTTCTAAATATGAGGTCACATTATCAGGGAACATCGATAATCTGACTTTCTCTTCTGATTTGGAAGCTTTTCTTTGTTTCTCTTTCCTGATTGTTGTGGCTGGGATTTCCATTACTATGTTGAAAATGAATGGTGAAAGTGGGCATTCTTGTCTTGTTCTAGATCTTAGAAAAAGTGTTTTCAGCTTTTATCCATTTACTGTGATGTTGGCTGTAGGTTTGTTGTATATGGCCATTATCATTTTGAGGTACTTTCCTTAAATGCCTAGTAGGTTCAGGTGTTTTTTTGTTTTATTTATTTTTTTTGTTTTTGTTTTTGTTTTTTCTTTTCTTATCATGAGATGGTACTGAATTTTATAAACTGCTTTTTCTGTGTCTATAGAAAGATGAGATAGTTTTTATCCTTAATCTTATTTATGTGATGTATAACATTTATTCATTTCCATATGTTGAAATATCCTTGCATCCCTTCATTTTAGTGTGTTACCTTTTTGATGTGCTATTAGTTCAGTTTGCTGGTATTTTATTGAGGATTTTCACATGTATGTTCATCACGGATATTGGTCTGTAATTGTGTGTGTGTGTGCTTGTCTGGTTGGATCTCTGGGTGATACTAGCCTCATGGAATAAACTAGAGATAATTTTCTCTTTCTTGATTTTTGGGAGCTTTAGGATGCTTGGTATTAGTTCCTCTTTATGTGTTTTGTAGAATGCAGCTGTGAATCTATCTAGTCCTGGCTTTTCTTTTTTGAGAAATATTTTATTACTGATTCAATCCCTCTAGTCATTAGTGGTCTGTTCAGGTTTTGGAGAATGCAAATTAATACAGGAAAGAGGACATATGAATATAATGTACCAATTACCAAACCTGATCAAACTGCCTGCTCCTGCTGCCTATTTCTGGCATTGGAAGTGACCCATAATAAAAGTGTAATGTGGATAGGCTTTTGCTTTTTACTATGGAAGTGGGACATTTACAGGTATTTAGGATTCTATATTAATTTTCAGAATAACGGTATAAAGTCATTTCACATTTGAGAATATGTTAATACTTACCAACTCACTAAACAACTAAAAGATAGGTATGTTACTATTGAACACAAAACTAGAGGAACTTGTGTGGGTATCAGGATGCCATTGTGTAAACTCAAAATAGAATATTTATTCATATATTTGGGTATATTCAGGGACATAAAACCTAGGCATCTGATAGCATTATGAAAGACCTTGCTGTTTTCTGATCCAATATATATTTTTTACAAAAATAATTTGAAATAATCTGGAGCTAATGTCACCTAGAAAATTGAACAGAAGTCTAATAAAGTTTGCATATAGATGAAAAGGTTTTTAATTTTTAACTAGCTTCCCCCATATTACAATTGGTGCACTGTAAGAAGTGAGTTCTATTATCAGCACAGGTATTACGAGTATGCTTTTTAATGTATGGCTTTAGGAATCTCACGTAGCAATCACAGAGTTTTTCGTATGTAAATGTCCATTAATTGGCATGTGAAAATTACTGTTGGCTCATCAGGGCAATCCTAACAGCATCCCCAACAAACATTTAAAATAAATGTGCTCTAAAATCTCAAGTCCTCCCTCGCATATGTGAAAAACATAAACAATCACAGTGGACTGAACTTAACCTCAAAAGGAGACTGGATTGTTCCAACATATAAGGAAATGCAAAATGCCACGCAGAATATAAACGAAGCTGATGAGATAGCCTGAAGTTTTCAGATATACTGTATTTTGCAGGCATTATGGGGATATTAGTACTCACCCAATCTTGTTTGAGAGAACACCATTTCAAACTCCTTTAACCAAGTAATGTTTTAAGAAATGATATGTACTGCAACCAATGGATATCAAAGGAGTAAAACATGCTGAGCTCCTGTTTGTTAAGGAAAGATGAGACCTTGAAGAATGATAGGATATAGAAAGGAAATCTGAACAAAAGGAGTTATAGATTATCTTGTTTTGACATGAATTGCCTTTTCTAGTCTGGGGGATTTTCTTATTCCCTTAATGATGACCATGTGTAAAATTACCTTCATAGGTATGTGGCATTTTTGCACATTTATTTACACTTATTTTGCACTCACATTCAAAGGCATTTGGGAGTAGAGGACATGAAAAAACATTCCATCCGAAAACAATGAAACAGTGAAACAGATCTGCCACAATGCTTTCAAGTATTTAAAAATAAGATGAGGATATGTAGGTTATTTTGAACCAAATCCAGATATACAAAGGTTGACTTTGGCTGCCACTTTGCTCTTAGCGAAGGATATACAGATTAGGCCAAACATTTTTAAATAATTTTCTAAAAGGTCAAGTTCACATGTGAGTTACTTAGCCACTCCATGAAAATCAATAAGAATCTTTAAAAGTTTACAATAATTGAGAAGAAAAAGCAGTGGAAAAAATGATGTGTTTTTCTCAGTTGTATTTTAGTATATTTTATCATGGCAAAGAAATTCTTGATGGTATAAGCTCAAAATTTTAGACAAGTAATACAATTCAGAATAAAATATATTTAAAATAATAACAATTTACTTTTATAAAAAGTTTTATAGAGAAAAATATAAATTGTTAATTTTGACCTATTTTATATATTTGAGTATGATGTTTTCTATCTCAAAATGAATGAACTAATATCTCAAGAGGTGGTTGCTTATATTTATACAATTATATAGCAACTACATGAATTTATTGTCTGCTCATAAAATGAACCATTAACTTTATATAAAAGATATACATTAATTACAATCCTATGCTTTGGAATCATCAGTTCTGACATCCTTCAAATTTGAAAAAAAAAAAGTAAAATTTATTTTTTATTTTAGTCTAGCACACGTGTGTGTGTGTGTATATATTCTCTCTCTCTATATATATATGGTCTATTAAAGGACAATAAAGTCCAAACCTGTGTAACTATTAGAGCAAATAAGTGAAGAACTCAGACTGTGGAGTCAGAATTACTGGGTTTTCTATAGCAATCAAAGTTCCTGGAAGCATGATCTTGGGCAAATTACTTAACCCTCTACTTCAGTCATCTTATATGTAAATTTTCACTCCAATCCATGTGAAGGGACCACCAAACAGGCATTGTGTGAGTAACAGGGCTGTTTATTTCACCCGTGTGCAGGGGGACTGAGTCCAAAAAGAGAGTCAGTGAAGGGAGATAGAGGTGGGGTCGTTTTATAAGATTTGGGTGAGTAGTGGAAAATTACAGTCAAAGGGGGTTGTTTTCTGGCAGGCAGGGGTGGGGGTCACAAGGTGCTCAGTTGGGAAGCTTTTGAGCCAGGATGAGCCAGGAGAAGGAATTTCACAAGGTAATGTCATCAGTTAAGGCAGGAACAGGCCATTTTCCCTTCTTTTGTGATTCTTCAGTTACTTCAGGCCACTGGATGTATACGTGCGGGTCACAGGGGATATGATGGCTTAGCTTGGGCTCAGAGGCCTGACATTCCTGTCTTCTTATATTTATAAGAAAGATAAAACAAAATAGTGGTAAAGTGTTGGGGCAGCGAAAATTTTGGGGGTGTTATGGAGAGATAATGGGTGATGTTTCTCAGGGCTGCTTCGAGCGAGATTAGGGATGACGTGGGAACCTAGAGTGGGAGAGATTAAGCTGAAGGAAGATTTTGTGGTAAGGGATGATATTGTGGGGTTGTTAAAAGGAGCATTTGTCATATAGAATGATTGGTGATGGCCTGGATGCGGTTTTGTATGAATTGAGAGTCTAAATGGAGGACACAAGGTCCGAATAAGAGAAGGAGAAAAACAAGTATTAAAGGACTAAGAATTGGGAGGACCCAGGACATCCAATTAGAGAGTGCCCAAGGAGATTCAGCATGATCCTGCCAGCAAAGATTATTTATTTACTTTAAGAGTTAAGAGTGGCGGTTTGGGGATAGCACCAGGAGATATCAGCTGTGATGACTTGGAGAAACAGTGTAAGCCGGCAGTGTAAACAAGAGCAGGGCATTTATGAGTAGTTGAGAACGGTGAATAGGAGTATTACTAGACAGAAGATAGTAGGGATGACAAGTTTTTTGGGGTGCAGTCCAAGTTGGTCTGGGGCCTAATAAAAGGAATGCCCATACAGGAGCTCAAATGGGCTGTACCCTGTAGCATTCCGAGGACAGGACCAAATTCTGAGAAGGGCAAGTGGTAAAAGTATTATCTAGTCCTTTTTAAGTTGGAGACTGAGCTTGGGGAGGTGTGTTTTTAAAAGACCATTCATCCGTTCTACCTTTCCTGAAGATTGAGGATGGTAAGGGATATGAAGGTTCCACTGAATACCAAGAGCCTGAGAAACTGCTTGGGTGATTTGACTAGTAAAGGCTGGTCCATTATCAGACTGTATACACGTGGGAAGGGCAAGCCAAGGAATTATGTCTGACGAAAGGGAAGAAATGACTGTGGTGGCCTTCTCATACCCTATGGGAAAGGCCTCTACCCATCCAGTAAAACTGTCTACACAGACCAAGAGGTATTTTGGTTTCCTGACTCGAGGCATGTGAGTAAAGTCAATTTGCCAGTCCTGGGTGGGGGCAAATCCCCGAGCTTGATGTGTAGGGAGGGGAGGGGGCCTGAACAACCCCTGAGGAGTAGAATAGCAGATGGAACACTGAGAAGTGATTTTTTGAGGATAGATTTCCATGATGGAAAGAAAATGAGAAGTTCTAAGAGGCAGACTAGCAGCTCGTAATCTGCATGGAAGTGGTTATGAAATGATGACAGAATAGAATGGGCCTGTAAGGCTGGAAGGAGATATTTTCCTTGGTCTAATAACCATTTGCTTTGTATGGGAAGAGACTGATAGGTGGAAGTTTCAGTGGGGGAGTAGGTGGGAGTGGCCAGATGAGAAAAAGAAAAACTGCCATGAGGGATAGAAGTTGGAAGCTAGCTGCTTTTTTAGCTACCTTATCAGCATAAGCATTGTCCTGAGTGATGGGATCTGATGCCTTTTGATGGCTGCTTTTTTAGCTACCTTATCAGCATAAGCGTTGTCCTGAGTGATGGGATCTGATGCCTTTTGATGGCTGCTTTTTTAGCTACCTTATCAGCATAAGTGTAGTCCTGAGTGATGGGATCTGATGCCTTTTGATGGCCTTTGCAGTGAATGACTCCAGCTTCCTTTGGAAGTAAAGTGGCCTTGAGAAGAGATTTTATTAAAGAGACATTAATGATGAAGGACCCTGGCTTAGTGAGGAAACCTCTGTTTGCCCATGTAACAGCATGGTGGTGCAGGATATGGAAGGCATATTTAGAGTCAGTATAAATATTGACACGTAGTCCTTTTGCAAGAGTGAGGACTTGAGTTAAGGCAATGAATTTGGCTTGCTGAGAGGTAGTGGGGGCGGGGGGGGGGCAGAAAGTATGTATCAGGTGAGAGGAAGAAAATAGATTTTGGAAGTTATGAGAGCTTTAGAGAGTTAGTTGAGCATAGTTTGTGATTTTTACAGCCTCTAAAAGTATTAAGGCAGCGGCAGTCGCCACACGCAGACATGAGGGCTAGGCTAAAACAGTAAGATCAAGTTGTTTGGATAAAAAGGCCACAGGGCACAGTGCCATTCCTTGTGTAAGAATTTCAACCACACAGCCCTGTACTTTGGCTGTGTGTAATGAAAAGGGGTGGGATGAGTCAGGGAGAACTAGTGTGGGAGCAGTCTCTAAAGCTATCTTCAAGGAACGGAAAGAGGAGTGGGGAAAGAATTTACGGTCTATGGAGTCAGCTAAGTTTCCTTTTGTGAGTTTATATAACGGTTTTGTTAGGAAGGAAAGGAGTTGTTGTTTTGCAGAAGGTGTTGGGGTTTGAGAGATCAGTCAGACACGATCTGCAGGGAGACCACATGTGTTTTTGTGAAGAATTATGCCGAGGTAGGAAGCTCAAAGAAATTTGAGCTTTGAAGTGGGATACCTGATATCCTTTGGAGAATAAATATTGAAGGAGCAGGAGGGTGTCTTGTTGAGAAAATTCAAAGGAGGGGTTACAAAGTGGAAGGTCACCAATATATTGAAGAAGGTGAGAAACAGAGGGGTGGAAAGAAAGTAAATCATGAGAAAGAGCTTGGCTGAAGTAATGAGGGCTGTCCCTGAAGCCTTGTGGCAGCACAGCCCAGGTAAGCTGCTGGGACTGATGGGTGTAAGGGTCAGTCCAGGTAGAAGCAAAGAGAGGCTGGGATGAGGGAGGCAGGGGAATAGTGAAAAATGCATCTTTAAGATCAAGAATGGAATAGTGAGTTGTGGAGGAAGGTATTGAGGACAAAGAATGTACGGGTTGGGCACTACAGTGTGGATAAGCAAAACAATTTGGTTGATAAGGCACAGATCCTGAACTAACCTGTAAGACTTGTCCAGTTTTTGGACAGGTAAGATGGGGGAATTGTAAGGAGAGTTTATAGGTTTTAGAAGTCCATGCTGTAGCAGGCGGTGATAACAGGCTTTAATCCTTTCAAAGCATGCTACGAGATTGGATATTGGTGTTGAGCGGTGTAATGGTGATTAGGTTTTGGCTGGGCACGGTGGCTCACGCCTGTAATCCCAGCACTTTGGGAGGCCGAGGCAGGCGGATCACAAGGTCAGGAGATCGAGACCATCCTGGCTAACATGGTGAAACCCCATCTCTACGAAAAATACAAAACATTTGCCAGGCGTGGCGGCGGGCGCCTGTGGTCCCAGCTACTCTGGAGGCTGAGGCAGGAGAATGGCCTGAACCCAGGAGGTGGAGCTTGCAGTGAGCTGAGATTGTGCCACTGAACTCCAGCCTGGGTGACAACAAGACTCCCTCAAAAAAAAAAAAAAAAAAAAAAAAATGCCTGGATATCAGGTACCTCAGGCCATTTTCCCATTTTACGACAATAATTACCTAGATCTTGTAGGAGGGAAAAATCGAAAGTGCTGTTTTCTGGCTATTTGGAACCGTTGTTGAGTGTGTATTAGGGTTAAGCAGAATTGCAGAAGAATATTAGGCATTTAGGTTTTAAGTCAGGTGTGAGCTGAAGAGGTTTTAAGTTCTTGAGAACACAGGCTAAGGGAGAAGAAGGAGGAGTGGAGGGTGGAAGGTTGCCTAGAGTGAAGGAGACAAGTCCAGAGAAAAGAGAGGGTAGAGACACAGAGAGAAGGGGTAGGAGGTGCTTGCCCCCCAGGAAATTGGAGAAGGGGTGGGGACACGGAGAGAAGGGGTGGGGGGTGCTTGCCCCCCAGGAAAGTGGAGAAAGGGTGAGAGGTGCTTGCCCCCCAGGGAAGTGGACAGAAGAGAGGGTAGAGACACTGGAGAGAAGGGGTTGGGTGAGCAGCCCTGGGCTGCAATGTGGGTGACCAGCCAAAGCAGGCGTCCCTGCAATTGACTTGCCACCAAGGGAATGTGAGTGAATGACCAAGGCAGGTGTCCCTGCAGTGATCAGACACCAATGACACGTGATTGAATAATCAGGCAGGCGTCCCCGCGTGATTAAACACCAAGGGAAGACTGTCTTCCCGAGTCCGTGACAGGTGCTGGAGTTTTGGGTTCACAGATAAAACACATCTCCTTTGTGTCTACCAGAAAAGGAAAGGAACTGAAATTAAGAGAAGGGAAAGATTGAAGTGTGGTGCCAAGATTGAAAGGAGAAAGATGTTGAGGGATAGTGACAGAGGTTGGAAAAGAGAGTAAAAAGAGGCCGCTTACCGGATTTAAAATTGGTGAGATGTTCCTTGGGCTGGTTGGTCTGAGGACCAGAGCGCAGGTGGATCTTTCTCACTGAGGAAAGAGCAGGAGGACAGGGGATTGATCTCCCAAGGGAGGTCCCCTGATCCGAGTCACAGCACCAAATGTCATGTGCGTCCGTGTGAAGAGACCACCAAACAGGCCTTGTGTGAGCAACAAGGCTGTTTATTTCACCTGGGTGCAGGTAGGCTGAGTCCGAAAAGAGGGTCAGTGAAGGGAGCTAGGGGTGGGGCCGTTTTATAGGATTTGGGTAGGTAGTGGAAAACTACAGTCAAAGGGAATTGTTTTCTGAAGGGCAGGGGTGGGGGTCACAATGTGCTCAGTTGGGGAGCTTTTGAGCCAGGATAAGCCAGGACAAGGAATTTCACAAGGTTATGTCATCAGTTAAGGCAGGAACAGGCCATTTTCCCTTCTTTTGTGATTCTTCAGTTACTTCAGCCCATCTGGATGTATACGTGCAGGTCACAGGGGATATGATGGCTTAGCTTGGACTCAGAGACCTGACATAAATGAGTTTTTGTGAGAATTATATGAGTTCATGTATGACTTAGAAAAAAAAATCTAAGAACTTAAAGACAAAATATTGATGAAACATGGCAATAAAAACAGCGTAATTTTCAAAATGTGACACAGATACCCTGGAAGTGCTATGCCATATTACAAGGGTGGTAATATACACAATAATCAGATGCAAACATTATAGTGGAGGTAAGCTGGTAGCTCCCATCTAGATATGCTTTGTTTGGCTATCACAGAGTTGGTCCACATAGTTTATTTTAATTGATGTAGTGGCTAAAAATGACATATCGGAAGATAAACCAAGATATGCCGGCTATCAATAATACAGAAAGATCAAGCATTTGCTTTCTGATTTTTCAAGATCTCATTCCCTATTATTTCCCTCATACTGTAACTAAGTATCATCTTCAAGTTTTCCTAGTGTTTTGCATTATTGCTTTTTTGAAGTTTTTTTTTTTTTTCTGGATTTATAACTTCAAAAAACTAGTAAATGAGCCATAAACTGATGATAGAGCTGTTTGTTTTGCAGCTGATTCTGTTTACTAGTTTGCATTACGAGCCTGGCAAGGCATTTGAGTTTGCAAGTGCAAGCTGAAAGGGTTTGAGTTCACAAAATTAAAGGCGGTACTGGATTTTGTTATCATTTTTTAAAAACACATCGAATAGAATAATTGCTTTTTTTTTTTTTTTTTCTTTGACTTGGAACAGATACAAACTTCTCAGTATGAATCTAGTAAGCATGGATGACCTGTACTGGAGAATAGATGAACACACTTTTTACTCAGCTCAAAATAGATCAGTCTCTCATTTGATCTCTGTTAGTAATGATAACAACGTTAAACATAACCTGAAGATATCCTTGTTACCTTTTACCAGGAAGCGTGGGATGGGGGTGAGGGATGAGAAATTACTTAATGGGTACATTATACAATATTAACGAGATGGTTACACTAAAAGTCTAGATTTCACCACTGGTCAACTTATTCATGTAACAAAACTGCACTTGTACCCCTTAAATTTATACAAATAAAAAATAATTCTAAAAGATAATGAAATAATTCTACCAATTTTACTTTTTATTTTTGTAAATAAAAAGAAATATGACACTATTTATAATTTGTGTAGGAGCATTACCAAAAAAATGCAAACACTTGATCTCATCTTCACATTAAAATAATAAAAATAATTGGCATTAAAAATTGATTTTTGAATAGTATGTTATAAGCAATATGTAACATTTTAAACATCAAATTAGAAAAGAGTGTGGGTGTGTGTATTCACAAGCCATAAGAAATAAACACATTTCAATCTACATTAACATATATTTTGTCATCAAACTAGATACAGTCAAATGTCATTTACAGTACATTTCCATGCAAAGCATGCTGTTTCTCCTTAAGTAATCAAATTAAATTAAACTAAAAATAACTTGGATAAAGATGTCAGAATACAGGCATTTCTATCTCACTGTCTTCTATAAAACAATTGAAAACAAAGTTATATATTTTAAAAACTCATCTTTAATGAAATTTGGAGAGAAGAGAAGCTGTCAGACACTGTGAAACTTGGAAGAAATCAACGCAGAGTGCCAGGTAGAACATTTGAGGCCCACAGGCAGCGCTGACTAAAAGTGGATCTCAATGCCTTAAGAGGCTCCACAGCAATACTTGACTCCAAATACAAGGCCTGCGGTGCAGGTAGGCTTTGCAAGCCAATCTAAGTACAAGGTGACTCTGTGGAATATAGGAAAAGTGGAACTGGGGAAAAATACTGCAGACACATGCCATCTTTACATGTTGTCAGTGTGGTGGCTTGAAGAAATCACACTGAGTGGCAGTCTACTCTGGAACTTCTAATTACTGTCAGTTGAGAAAAAATAAATTGACTCAATCACCTGTAAAAAATAAATAACCTGAAAAGTGGGGTCTGTCTGGGAACCAGGAAGACTTTTTTGTTTGTCTAATGGGACTACAACACTGTAAGAGTACACTGGTCATTACCTGCCTCATTTATGGCATGATGACATTCTGAGTCACATCATCATCCCAAATTGGAGACAGGTTCAGCCACAGCATATTTCTCAGTTCTCTATCAGTACTACTTTTCAACAAATACCTAGACTGGTAAAAACACTCCCTATTCAAAAGCATAAGTAATTGAATAGAATCAACCTGGAGCTAAGGCATAGATGGCACAGCTTATTTATAATACAGGGGTTAAGAAGGTAGATTCTGAACCTTGACTGCTGGGGCTGAAATTCAGAGCAGGTCTGTTATAAAGTGAGTGATTTCTCTGCATGTCAGTTTTTCCCTTTGATAAAATGGGGGCAAAAATTAGCTCATATCATTGTGGGAGTATAAAATGTGATAATATATGTTAAGTATTTCAAACAATGACCACCACAGGGTGTTATTCATTCTTAGTTGATTTACACACAAAAATACATATCATATTTTCTCCATTGGCACAACTAATATTGTCCACAACTAACATTAATCCAGCCCACAATCTTCACTTGCCTGACATACTTTAAAAACTATTAAAATGGTCTCTACACTTCTTGCCTATCACCCTTCAAATAATTCATCAGAGCTCAGCTTACACACACATAACCAGAGACATAAGAAAATACAGAAAATAAAGCAAGATTAAAAATAAAGTTGTTTACATGAGGTAACATGAAAGAACAGAGGGCAAACATACATGAAATTTCAACAAATAAAATGATATAAGCCAATTTTTGCTTATAAAAAAGATGCTTCAATTGAATTTTTAAATCTAAAAATTACAGAATACACATTAAAAACTATTAAAGTGTTAAGGTGATAAAATAGAAAGCTAAAAATATTGACTAATAGTTTAAAAAGGGGAAATCTTTATATTATATTAACATATAATCATTTGGTATAAAATGCAAAATCTTAAAAATCTATAAAACAAAAATTGTAGAGGATGAGCAGAGTGTTAAAAATATAAAAGTATTAAGAAAATCTTAAGCCAAGCGCGGTGGCTCAAGCCTGTAATCCCAGCACTTTGGGAGGCTGAGACGGGAGGATCACGAGGTCAGGAGATCGAGACCATCCTGGCTAATATGGTGAAACCCCGTCTCTACTAAAAAGTACAAAAAACTAGCCGGGCGACGAGGCGGGCACCTGTAGTCCCATCTACTCGGGAGTCTGAGACAGGAGAATGGCGTGAACCCGGGAGGCGGAGCTTGCAGTGAGCTGAGATCCGGCCACTGCACTCCAGCCTGGGCGGCAGAGCAAGACTCCGTCTCAAAAAAAAAAAAAAAAAAAGAAAAAAAAGAAAATCTTGCTATTTAACTTAGCTCATGACAAAACAAAACTATATGAAAGTAACATTTTAAAAGATACATCTCTAATATGTAATGTATTAACTTCCGAAACCTACAATCAAATATAGACTTTCTTTAAAATTGTCAATAAAATACTTATAAACTCTATTATAATTTATAGCCTTTAAAGAAGATTAACTTGGAAATTTAAAAAATCATGCATTTTGTTAAGAAATTAGGGCATAGGCCGGGCGCGGTGGCTCAAGTCTGTAATCCCAGCACTTTGGGAGGCCGAGACAGGCGGATCACGAGGTCAGGAGATAGAGACCATCCTGGCTAACATGGTGAAACCCTGTCTCTACTAAAAAATACAAAAACCTAGCCGGGCGAGGTGGCAGGCGCCTGTAGTCCCAGCTACTTGGGAGGCTGAGGCAGGAGAATGGCGTAAACCCGAGAGGCGGAGCTTGCAGTGAGCTGAGATCTGGCCACTGCACTCCAGCCCAGGCAACACAGCGAGACTCCGTCTCAAAAAAAAAAAAAAAAAAGAAAAGAAATTAGGGCATATAGTGAAAAGAAATAATTTCTGATAATAAAAGTGGAAATTAATGAGATATAAAGTAGAAATAATTAAAATAATTTAAAAATAGGAGCTGATTGTTAAAAAAATAAAATTAATAGATACATTAACTAGCCTAATCAATAAAACAAATATCAGTATAATATTAGGGATGAGAATGGGAAATCAATCACAGATACCAAATAAAATGAATATTAACAAAAGAAAATTAATTATAATAAATTTATGAAAAACAATTTTCCCAGAAAAAAATATTTTTAATAATTAACATAAAAATTGTAAAAATCTAAATACACCAAATGCCACAAGGAAAAAGATAAAATTTTCAAAAACTTGTCAAAGACCTGCTATACTAAAAGCTCAAGACTCTTGTCTACAAATTGTCAGTCTTTTTGGACATTTCTTCATTTATTGAAATATGAAACTTTTTCTCATAGCAATAAATTAATTTTCAATCATGTCACTAGTTGCTTATTTTAATTTATATATTTTCACTAAAGTAGAATCATTTTCTCTATTTGTTTTCTTAATTTAATTTAGCATTCTACATTTTCATATTTCTTCCTGTTTTTACCTTTGCATTTCTGTGATGGGTCATAGTGATTTTCTCATTACATTTTTATAGCAACATTTTGTAATACATTATATTTTTCTATTGTGTTGTATATTTTCCAGCTTCAAATTTTTTCAGCTCATAGATATGTAGTTCTCTCTATTTTATGTTTTCTCTTATATTTTATTTACCCTTTACTTGTCTGTTTTACATTTTGTTGTGTTTGTTTTGAGATGGAGTTTTGCTCTTGTTTCCAAGGCTGGAGTGCAGTGGTGAGATCTCAGCTCATGGCAACCTCCGCCTCCTGGGTTCAAGCAATTCTCCTGCCTCAGCCTCCTGAGTAGAAGGAGTTACAGGCACCCGCCACCATGCCCCGCTAATTTTGTGTTTTTAGTAGAGATGGGTTTTCGCCATGTTGGTCAGGCTGGTCTCCAACTCACAACCTCAGGTGATCCGCCTGCCTCAGCCTCCCAAAGTGCTGGGATTACAGGCGTGAGCCATTGCGCCCGGCCTTATGTTTTGTTTTATATGAGCAGTTCTGCAAGAACCATCTCTTTCCTCTCCTGTAATATGTGTACATTCTCTCTCACTGCATTTGCACTTTCTTGAACCCTCTCTACCTTCCTCTACTCATTACCCTATGTGTCCTTTCTTTTGCACCTCAATGCAATCAGGGAATGGAAGAGTTCAGTTCCAGCTCTGTGAAGACTTTCTTTAAAGGAATAGGTTTGCTTTTTGTTCTGATACTATGTTAAATATCTTATTAAAAAGTTATCCATTGTTTTTGCTAATGTTGCTTATTGAAGACAGGCTCCTACCCTCCCATAGAGAAGGGGCATAAGGAAGTTATCTTTTTGACATCTATATTTCAAAGGGATGATTCCCAAGTCCTTAAGAAAGTCACCTCCAGGTTATAAGTATAAATCTCAAAGAGCTAAAGAAAGAATTTACAACTGGTCCTTTTCGAAATTACATTTTCTAAAAGAAGTCAAAAAGACTCCTGTATATGTTTAGTCAAGCTGGGGGGGTTGGGGGGGCGAGGTTAAGGGTATCTTGGTCATTACTAACAATGTAAACAAATAAATGTGCAATATTATACAGTAAGACAGATGACTGGTACCAACCAGATGACTAGTTGGGGGAAGCTGTGAATTTATATAAGGGACCTCTGTCCCAAGAGAAAGACAATGAACAAACATGAAATAGATTCGGTTGTGCATCTAACATATCTGATGGTTTGGTTTGAGCACTTAGATTTTTGTGAGATTTATCTGGTTAAATCAGGATTTACATGACTTTTTTCATCTATAAAAACATGTCATGTGTACAAAAGATAAAATACTTGTATTTATTTAGATAAATATTTGGCACATAAACTAAATTGTGAAAAATATTGTGTTATTTGTATCAATGGTGTAAAAAGCATGTTAGAAAATCTTAGGATTGCTGGGTCATATTAAAATCCTTACTGAAATTTGCTTGAGGATTCATGGGATGTTGTGCTGATAAGCATTAGGAGTTATGACGATGACAGTAATAAACTATTAAATAATAGCACATTGTGAATTTTACTTTTTTTAAATTGCTGACATTCCTAAATTTATTTCTAGCAAAATGAAACATAGTTTACAGAATTTCTTTTTTTCTATTAAAGTATACTGTTTGTCCTAAGGAAAGCTGGTGCTTAAAAGTTTTTATATATATATATATACATATATTTTTTCGACTTGCCTCAGCCTCGCAAGTAGCTAGCAGTACAGGTATGTGCCACCATGCCCAGCCAATTTTTTTTTTAATTTTTTGTGAAGGTGAGCATCTTATTCTTTGGCCCAGGTTAGTCTCAAACTTCTGGCTTCAAGAGATCCTCCCACCTCAGCCTCCCGCAGTGCTAAAATTACAGACATGAGCCACCTCACCCTGCCAATGTTCTCTAATTAGGTTTTTTTTCTAATGTCACCATATTTTTTCTTATTAAAAAAATCACTGCTTAAACAATTCTAAAATATAATACGATATCAACAACTTGCAGTTGATATTTTTAACAATCTGAATGATCTTAATTTAATGATTCTTACTGCAACGTTACCATCTTTGCATAGGGGTACACAATCCCTTAAGGGCATTAAAAGAATGTGTAGTCTCAATGAACAATTTGACTTTTAAAACTGTGTATTAATTTATGAAAAAGACAAAAAATGTAGTATCTGAGATTTTTAAAAATATTACTGTTGGACATCAAAAGGTGGTAAGATGCATTTAGGAAGGTACCTCATCTAAATTCGTTGAAGCATTCATTCTTCAACTCCCTTCAAATTGAATATTTACTAATTAGAGAAAACTAGTAAGGCAACATTGACATATTAAAAGACATATTTTGTAAACTTCCAGATTAGTCTAATTAAAGGCCATCTTGCTACTTCTAGCTTACAAATGCCATAAGTATTATCATTCACAGTGATTTATCTTTGAAAATCTGGGTTTTCTTGAAGATACATACAAATTGCATTGAATAAATAAATTGGCATAAAATTGCAATTGCAATTGTTATCTGGGATAACACATTTCAAAATGTCAAAATCAAATAGTTTTCAAATGAATTATTCAGTAGTTTTATAATCAAATAGAAGCTATTTTTTTTTTTATTTTTTATTTTTTTTTGAGACAGAGTCTCACTCTGTCACCAGGATGGAGTCCAGTGGCACGATCTTGGCTCACTACAACCTCTGCCTCCCCCAAGTGATTCTCCTGCCTCAGCCTCCCGAGTAGCTGGGACTACAGGTGTGCACCATCACACCCAGCTAATTTTTGTATTTTTAGTAGAGACAGGGTTTCACCATGTTGGCCAGGATGGTCCCAATCTCTTGACCTCGTGATCCGCCAGCCTTAGCCTCCAAAAGTGCTGGGATTACAGGCGTGAGCCACCTCGCCTGGCCAGAATTTAATATTTCAAGATATATGATTTTTAGCTGATAAATGTTCATCTTTAGCAGAGTTAACACTACAATTAGACTGTTTTGTCACATTCTGAATTTTGTCCTGGGATCTCTTGATTTTTTTTTTCAAAAGCTGTGTATATTAAGGTTAACTCTTTACACTATAAAACTCTATGAGTTTTGGCAAATTCACTGTATCATATGTATACCATTATAGTATCATACTTATATATCCCCCAAAATTATACTTTGTCCTACATGTTCAGTCCTCCCCCAACCCACTAAACTTCCCAATCCTTTTTTACTTGCATAACTTATTTTACATCTAGAAAGGTTTAGAATCCATCTTGGAAAGTGGGGAAACTTACATAATTTTATGTGAAAGCATTATATGCACAGATTTGAGTTTAAATATTTCATTTGGTTTACACAGTGAGGAGTGTCAAAGAAAAATTATTCTGTCATTTATTAAAGAGAGTGTAAGGAGGACTTTATTAAAGGGACTATTGCAATGAAATTTTGCAGTAGGGGAGACAGACTGGGCTCAACTCTCCATATAAGAGGAAGTGGGATTTTTTGGTCAAGTCACAGGGTAGAAGTTATTGAATGGAAAATTACTAAGAGGAAATATCAGGGGTAAGGGAGGATTCTGGATAAATCAACTCGACAAGATTATTGCTGGAGGCCAGTCAGGATGATCTGAGTGGGAGATTCTTGCTAAAGTGAATTAGCAGGATTGTTGTCCTGGAAGATAAGACCTAAGGAGAGAGCCTAGCTGAGAAAGGATGTAGAGGAGCCTGACTAAAGTATAGTGAAGAGGAGAGTCTCTTTCAAGAGGTAGAAAAAATTGTGAAGGCTAAACTCTAGACAAAATGTGATGAGAGCCTCAATTATCAGAGTTGAAAATAGAGATTAAGAAGAGATTAAGGCTGGGTGCAGTGGCTCATACCTGCAATCCCAGCACTTTGGGAGGCCAAGGGAGGCAGATCACTTGAGGTCAGGTGTTCAAGAACAGCCTGGGCCAACATGGTAAAACCCCATCTGTACTAAAAGTACAAAAAAACAAAAAATTAGCTAGGCATGGTGGCATATCTGTCTGGGGGTTTGGGGGGGTAGAGAAGAGATAAAGGAGTGGAAGACTTAAGAAATACTTCAAAAGTTATACCAGGATGATTTCATGGCTGATTAAGACTGGAGAAAGCAAAATAAGTATAAGAATTATTTGTAGAACAAGAACTAGGGATCAGTTCTTTCCAGAAGATCACAAAATATGGCTACTTATCCCATGTAACTACTGTTAGGGAAATGTTAATTTCCTTGCCAATGTGCAATACAAATTTTGTTTCCCCTTTAAAACTTCTTCCTGCTTCATGCCGACTATGTAAGACCTACACATCACTTAATTGAATTTGAATTACAGTGATTAATCAATAATAAGTTGTGTTAAATTATCCTGAACTACCCCAAGCACTTGCTTTGTAAGTCAAGTAGGAGAAAGTGGGTTAGTGGCATCATCTTTAATTAATATTTAGTGCACAAATTAGTCACTACCTATTGAAAAAGAAAGATACACCAAAAATGAAATAGTTTGTACACTATCTTTATATGAGTTTCTTCATAAAGACTTCCAGTATTGGGAAATTCTCTGTTTTCCTTGACTACATAACTATGCATTTCATCCTGGGATAATTCTAATTAATAGAGTATTCTTCCTTTATTCATAATGTAATGATGTTGATACAATTAATGCCAGGTCAGCCTAAACTTGAGATCCACACAGAACAAGTTATATTCTCTCTTTCATATGACACCACTTCCAAATATACAGGAAGTTTTCACATATATCTTCCATGACTGTTAATTGCTTCTGTAGGTTGAATAATCCCCATCCTAGGACCGAATATTCAGGTAACTAATTTTTCTCTCTGTTGTTTTCCATTGAAAGTGCTACAGTTAGTCTACCATACTTCTAGAAAGTCACACTCTTTAGCCAGCACTCTCATTATCCTGTTTGAATGGAAAGGCTGCTTGACTCTTTCTTATGTTTCTATAATGTCAATTGCTGCCAGCTGGATCTGCATGCACACCGCTGTGTTGGAGCTTTCGGTTATGGCCTACAAGAACAGCGTGAGGGGGAGTCCTTCAAAGTCTGCTTTCCCTACAAATCAGTACAGCCCACTCTGATGCTGTTTACAACTGTGCAACCAAGAGTACATCCTCATCTGCTTTCCTCCTGTCCATGCTGCATCAAGTAGAATGATACACACACTCTCCTCCTTTCCAACATCTCTTTTTTTTCACAACTCCCCAACTATAGCTAGAATAAATGTCTAAAATGATAACAAGCTTATTTGCTGTGGATCATTTGTTTTATGCACATGTTTACCCTCCATGTAGATCACAAAGCAAATGAAAGAGCAATCAAATAGAGGACTCAAGCAGGGGCGGGTATGCAACATCAACACTGATGCCAGTGTTGGAGGCAGCTAAGCCAACAAGTCAGCAGATCACAGGAAACTCAATCAGAAATGAAGACAATGGACTTCTTAACTATGTTAGCATATACATTTCTTTATTTTTAAAATTAGTTTGCTTTGGGTTCTTAATTTTATTTGCTTGTTATTTGAATGGAATTTTGCTACAACTAAGTATAAAGAGAACCACAAAAGTGAAGATCATAATTGTTGGCAAAGCATTTCAAATAATAAAAGCAAGTGGGGAAAAAATACAGCACATATTTATATTTATGAGACTGAAGTTTCAGCAGTGACTAATGTAAATCACTTTATAGACCCTGATTCTAATGCCCTTTTTGTTATTTTTCTTTGTGTCTTTTTGTCTAACTCAATTTAAATGTTTATTTTACATTCCAATCCTGTTCATGTAAAATAGTTATTGTGCAACCTTCTGGCATTGTGTCTAATAATGACTTGAATTATCAGTTTGCTATCAGACTATTTTGCCTATTGCAAATTTGAGAAAGAAAGGAAATATGTTTATAAAAACAGAGACCAGAGACAATACAATCAGGTCTTTAACAATCCCCATCTCCCTTTCCATTGAAGAAAAAGAGAAAGAGGGAGAGACAGATAGTTTTATTTTTAATATATTGTAGTCCAACTAACTCATTTGTTTAAAGGCCCTTTTCTATCAAATTAGTGCTTTGCATAATTATATGGTATTGAATTATATGGTATTGAACATGCAGTCCTATAACCACTCATGTTCCTTTTAAATATAGATTGTCATTAGTTTCTTGAGTATAAAAGACGCTAGAATTATGCCATAGCAATGGATTAACCGCTAACTCAAGAGGAGCACTTGACAGCTGTCATCCTCATGTTCAAATGTTTCTACAAACGTTGGTTCCAAAACAAACAGAAGCATGCTGTGTCCAATTTATCTAATTAGCAGAGTACCTGCTAGTTTGCTGTTAACAATCTGCCAGTAATTTTTATCTTAAAATAGCTTTCACAAAAAATTAAACATGTATCTTACTTGGCCATTTTCAGTTTCAACTGCAGTAATATTTGGCATGTTGTTACAGTGTTGTAGTTATATCCTAAGTGAGTAATTATTATGTAGACAGCTACAAAACGTAAACTAAAATACTTAACTTGGACATATATATTAAGAATGTATGTGGGTGTGTGTGTGTGTGTATCCTTAAAATGTACATAAAATCTCATTAGCTTGTTTCATCAATCCTTGTGTAATCAAATAGGTCATTCATTTTAGGAATCAAAGTCTTCTGAACAATGATAGAAATAGGGGCCTGGAAGCTGGCAAACCTCTGTTCAAACCTCACTCTACCTCTCATGAGTTGTGTGGTCTTAGGTTGGTTACAGTCCTGAATTTCAGATTCTTTATAAAATTTGAATGTTGATAATACCAGCTTCAAAGAGTTGTTAAGGTGATTATTTGACCATCTTTAAGGTCTTAGCCTGACTACTCATAAGAACTCAATGAATGTTGCTTTCTGTGTTTATGTACACTGAGCAAAAGTACAGTGTGCATGTAAAAATGAGAAAGTAAAACTGATATTAGATATTTGATTTTCAAAAAATCAAGTTCTTCATTTTCTACAGATGCTTATAACAGTTGTTATTGTTCAAAATATAAGAGAGTTTTAAATTTAACATCAAAAAAATTCCAAACAACAAAGTTTAACACATGTGGTTTAGTTCACCTACATAAACAAGAAGTCAGGAGAAATACTATTATTGACATTGGTTTAGTTGCTCAGTGACATTGTCAAAGACTCAGATTTTCCTATCTTAAGAAAAAAAAGAAAGGAAAAGAAAAAGAAACTTCCTACTGAATACAAACGACAAAAATGAATAGCACTGCTTTTTCAAAAAGTGTTTACCTAGACAATACATTACAATCTCAAATAATTTCTGGAAATTATTTCCTTTCATGAGAAAGTAGTCTGCTCAACTTGATGAAATAAAGTGAAATGTAATCATATGCTAAACATTTTACTAATTGGAAATCACTCACACATAGAGAAACAAAAATCAACACCACTTTGGGTATATGGCTTTATACTATAAGCTAACTTTCTCAAATAGAATGATTGATCCACTTCTTTTTTTGTTTAATTTATCTCAAAGTTGATAGCCTTCGTCAAGATTATCTTTCATTTCTGAAATACTTGATTTTTGTTTTTGTAATTTTTGCCTGCTTCAATTATTTTGTTCTTATGTTTTTATTATAGCATATTATCAAATAACCATATCCATTTTAATATCACTCTCTCTCTTTTTGAATATCGTGGTATTCAAGAGCTATATAGTACCTCCCATCCCTACCACCAATTATTTTAATGAAATAAGGTGCCTGGGTGAAACTAATGATCTTACCAAGCCATTTGTACTCTTTTCCATCATTACTCACTGGAGTCTTCCCTTTGAACTTTCTTTCTTCACCTGCTGTGCTAGTCCCTGTTTTCCTCTAGCCTGACTTTAATTCTGTAAAATTTTGATCTCTTTCTGAGTGTTAGATTCATGTTCACCACTGATGCAAAAAAAAAAAAAAAAAAAAAAAAATGCTGTTTAAATACATCTCCATCTTTAGTTCAACATTCCTAAAGTTTGCCTTGCCTTATCTTTATAAATTAGATACCTCCCTGGCTCTTAAATTTCTATTATCAGCACATCTATTCATGTGGGTATTTAAGCATACAACCTAGTAATTATAAGTATCTCATCTCTTCTGTCTATCTTGACTGCAAATTGTTTCTAGTTTCTCAGACATTATAACTCTTAATTTCTCTTTCCCTAACCTCTCTCTTACCCCTGTCTACCCTCTCTAATATATACTGCATATTTAGGGAATTCATTGTAAAATTCACCTGCTCGGGTTTGTCTAGCCAATGGCCTCTTTTCCTACTATGCATCAAATACTTTGTGTAAACATATTTAACATCTTGTGAAACTGATACATGAACTATTTAACACATAAATTCTGACTTACATGTTTAACCTAGGGACGGAGGATTTCTTCCAGAAGCTAAAGTACAAGTGGAACTGTAAGCCACTGCACATCAATGAACCATGGCAAAGGAGTCAGATTCAAGAGTAGGAGTCCACAGTGGAGGCTGTGAATCAGAATGGAGTAATGATCCTGAGAACTGTGTGAATACTAGAAAGGAAACTATAAGGGCTATATGCATACATTTAAATGACTATGTTACTAAATTATTCTACTCTACAAACTCAGATGAGCAGGAAATATTCCACAATTTGTTTATTAGATTGGTGCAAAAGTAATTGCAGTTTGCTTTAAAAGTAACGGCAAAACCTGCAACTACTTTTACACTAATCTAATATTTTCTTTAGTGGACCCCTCTAAATATTTTCTATCAAGTCAGTAAGGAATTAATTTTCAGTTACTGTTGGGATTTTCTTTTTCCAATAAGGGTATTCTAGTGCATGTGCTTCTCATCCTGTAACTATTCTTCCCTACTAAAAGCAAACACAAAGCCTAAACTTCTGCTTAAATTAGGGAAAGACAAAATATGGAGAAAACATGCACAATTTAATGCTTTGCCTTTTTAAAAAAGCAAAGCAAATGGAGGGCCTTACCCTCTTTATTGGAAATCGTGGTCTTGGTGAGTGGCCGGAGGGAGGCTCCTCAGTAGAATATGTCCCATAAATGTTGAAGATCCCAACTAAGTGGGTAATGGTTTTCCAGGGATCCCAAAGAAGTAAGTAGGAACAATCTGAATCTTGGCTCTTTCACCTTCTTTGTTAAACTATTTCCCTTGAAGAGGGTAATTTTTATTAGTGCTGCTCATTCAAACTTGGAACATATTTTCAGTCTATACAAACCTCCTGAATGGTTAGGGAGTAAGGGAGGCTTTTAGTCAATGAAGTCCATGTGAGTTTTAAATTTGTAATTGAAATTGGTCAGATGTGTAGGACCCCCCCCCCCCCCCCCAGTGTGAATTTTAAGTCATTTTCTCTTTCTAACAAAGTTGTCACTGAAGCACTATTTAGGAGCATTAATGACATTGAAGTCTGATCTTTTCTGGTGTTCAAAAAGTCACTAATAAATTTTGGCTTTAGGTAATTTCCATCAATACCCTTTGTACAGTACCTTCAGTAATAATAGTCATAGATGTTATAACCTCAGTCAGGAGTTTAATTTCTGGGGGCCAGGTAGTGGAACTACAGCTCCAATAAGAGACCATTTCTATCATAGGCAAAAGGACATCCTCACATATCATCTCAAGTTGCTAATGATATTTTCAAGATGGGAAAATAGGATTATTATTAATTTCTGGCTTGCTGAAATCTTGGGCCACTGTCTGTCCTTCTTCAGAATTAAGTTCATTTATGTTTAGAAATTTGTAGCGTTGGGAGGGATTGCATTGGGAGTTTTACCAGATGCAAATGACGAGTTGATGGGTGCTGACGAGTTGATGCGTGCAGCACACCAACATGGCACTAGTATACATATGTAACAAACCTGCACGTTATGCACATGTACCCTAGAACTTAAAGTATAATAATAATAAAATAAAATTTTTAAAAAAGAAAGAAATTTGTAGCGTTAAAGAATTACAAAAATCACCTCTAAGCTTTACACACACACACACATACACACACACACACACACAGAGAGAGAGAGAGAGAGAGAGAAAAAAAAAATTTGATGTTTTCTTACATCTGCTGATCATCCTATATCTGTTCCAAGCTACTAAGGCCTTCTTGAAACAATGCAAAATTTCATCCATTCAAAATCCCTTGCTGTTCCCCAAATTGTGGTAGTGTAGATGTGGTAATGTTTCCATATACAGATAAATGCTGTACGCAGATTTTTAGTCATCCCAGAGAGCTTCCTCATGAACAGAAATGTGAGTCTAAAATATCTGGTGATCTAAAAATATCCATATTATTTTATTTAAATTACCTAAAATCCTCCTGTAGGATCATATCCCATCAAAAACTAGCAAAATTATAATGATTTTCTAAGGCATCAAACTACGGTGTTTTAGCACTATACCAACATATGTGTGCACACACACAGACACACATGCATACTAATAATAGACAACTGATCAAAGTAAAGTGGACGACTATTTCATTTACATTTTAAAAGATTCCAAAGAGCCATCATAACAGCAACTGGAGGGAGATCTTCTGTGGTACAAAATTGAAATGGCAGAAGCCAGCTGTGGCAGAATCCAGATTCATGAGGCCAGAAGCAATGCATCCCACCATGATTAATGAACACTCACCAATTATCTCTTAGTGGTTTAATAAATACTCAAAATTTCTTTGTAAAGGGTTGGAATTCCTCCATAACCCCATGAGATTTAGAGCTAACAAAATTTGTGTTTAACTGTTGAAGTAAAGTAACCTGATATTTTTGACTCATATTTCTGTTTTTGAGGAAGCTGATAAAATGAGAGCTTGTTTCTTTGTAAGTTGGAGTCCTGGAAACTTTTGCATTAATATGCATCATAAGTTGTTCATGGACTTTTTAAATGTATTACCTTAGGCAAATTTCTGAACTTTTGTAAGTCTCAATTTCTTCATATCTTACAAAAATAAAAATAACTTGTGAAGTACCCAGCACAGTTTCTACAGGTACTTAATAACTGTTAGTGCCTTCCCCTACTTCTTGTTGTCACACACCAAAGCCATTTCACCTTCAGGCTTTGTCCTCAGCTTTTTTCCTTTGTATTAATACTTTCTTTTCCCATTCTGCTTTCCAACAATTCCAAATGTATAAGCCCAGGCAGGTTTTGCTTTATTTATTTTGTAAACTGTACTTTAATAACATTACTCCGCTGATACTAACCAACTGGCCCATAAACTATATCCTTGAATAATAGGCAATCATGTTCAACCTGGCATCTTTTTATAGATTGTTTTTTATATGCAGCATATTAGTTCATTCCTTGAGAACTCATTAGTTAATTGACAGTAAGAATTTTATCTTCTGCCAAGTGCCCAGCACTGAGATGAACAGTTAGCAAAGAGCTTAAACACATATGAACACAAATACACACAGAGATATACACACACAGACACCAAGCAATACTTGTTGCCTAAAGGGAGAAGGGGCAGGTGATTTTTGTTGAGTGCCTGTTCTATTACCGAGCCAGATAATTTGCATATGCTACAAATTCAAATATTCCCAGTAACAAGGGAAAATAAGTTTTGAAGAAGCAGAAAACCAAAACTTTTAATTAGCTGGTAACCAAAGTCATATAGTATTTGTGATGATTAATTTTAAATATCAACTTGACTAGGCCAGATATTTACTCAAACATTTTTCTATGTTTCCATAAAGATATTTTTAGTTGAGATGAACATTTAAATCAGTAGACTTTGAATAAAGCAGATTATTCTCCATAATGTGGGTAGGCCTCATCCAATCAGTTGAAGGCTTTAATAGAAAAAGACTGAGGTCTCCTGAGAAAGAGGAAATTCTACTAGCAGACTGTCTTTGGACTTGAATGAGACTCTTCCCTACGTCTTCAGCCTACAGTCTATCTTGTAAATTTTGGATGTGTCAGGCCTTTGCAATTCCCTCGACCAGTTCTTTAATATTTTTCTCTTCTCTCTCTCTTCGTGTGTTTGCGTATATGTGTGTGTATGAGTGTATATATAGATATATGTGTGTGTACATATTGCATATGTGTGTTTATGTGTTTGTGTGTGTGTGTATGTATATTTCCTGTTGATTCTATTCTTCTGGAGAATGCTGACTACTAGGGTATGTTACATGCAAAGAAGAGATTTGAACCGAAGTGTTTTTTGAAACCAAAGTTCAAGCTCTTTGCATTACACCTTCTGTCATAGAGATTCCTTTAAAACATCCCATTATTTTCTGGGAGCTATGAATATACATAGCTATAATTTAAGAAGATACATGTTAAATACTTATCAATTTTAACAAAGGGGTCATAAGAAGAAAGGTTATTCAAAATTGGAGAATTCAGTAGAGACGCTACAATCTTAGATGGACTATGAAGAATGTTTAGGTTCACATATATGTAGAGAGAAATAATATTTGATTTGTAGGAAACAGTGAGAAAAGATTAAATGTGAAAATCTATAGATAACATTTAAGAAACTATGTATATGTCCTCATGCAAAGTGAAAGACACATGAAAAAACATTTACTTTAGTAGGAAATAATGCTAGAATAATATTCAGTATTCTAGATGAAGGACAATTGATACCTAAACTAAGAGATTCAAAATAATCTCATAAGAAACAGTTGAAGTGATGGATTTTTCATGAAAAATAATTCAGATGTCAACAATACCTTCACATTTATTCCTATATAATAAATAGTAGTAAATATTTATGTTTTGAATGATGCTGTAAGCATTTTGACAGTTTTTATGCCTGCCACATTATTTGATAGGTAGCACATAATCTAGTATCAGAAACTTCAATAAGTAATAGGGTTCAAGCCAGTTGGTGGGAAAAGAGCAAAAATATCAAAAATTTAAGTAACTTTTGTTGGATTATTTTTGCTACAATGGAAATACATGTTTAATGTGGAAATTTTTGAATTGTGTCAAAGGTTGGAATTAAGGTGCTGAGTCAGAATGGTCGTAGTGGTGGTGGGGAACAAAGTATGTGGGGCCTTAGTGACAAATAAGGTGTTAGTTTTTACTCTAAGATGGTAAGCACTTATCTGAGAATAGACTCGCAGTGGGACAAGTGAAGGAGCACAGAGGCCAGTTAGGAGGCTAGAGCAACATGGCAGGCAAGAATCAGTGACGCTGGCTTGGTCCATGGTGGTAGCAGGCAATATTTGTCATCATGTTCTGGATGTATTTTTTAAGTGGCTTTAATACTATTTTTTGCCTAATTGAATGTTGGGAGTGGGAGAGATAAGTCATAGGAAACCATAAAATTTCTTTTTGGGTCTGGATAGTTAAAAAAGAAATTTTCATTTTACCCAAAAAAGGACTGTCGAGGGAAAAGCAGGCAGGTTTGGGGAAGGCAGAACATTCAGGGATTTGATCTTGGATATGTAATGTTTTGTATGTCTATAGCATATCCCAGTGTTAAGTAGGCACTTCCCTATCTAAGTCTGAATTCAGTGAAGAGAATCGTATTTATACTAATTTGGGTGTCTTTAGCTTAGCTATGGCATTTATAGCCCATGAGATTAGCTGAGATAGTCGAGAGAATAAGAGTGAACAGAATAGAGATGAATTCCTCTAGCTGATACCTGGGGCATTCCTACTGCACCTGCCACTGGGGTTGAGTATGTGAGAAGAAAATACAATAGAGGTTCAAAAGTAAAGCACACTGAGACAGAAAGAGGCACAAAAGTGGTCAGTTCCCAGAAGGCAAGTGAAGAATTTCAAGAAGAAAGTCTACAAATGTGTAGGATACTGCCCATGTGTTAAGATATAACTGAAAACTGACCACTGGTTTGAGTAGTCAAGAGTTCACTAGTAACTGTAACAAAATTTATTTCAAAAGAGCAGTGTAGATAAAAGTGCAAACTATGTAAGTATAAAAGAGAGTAGGATAAAAGTTATTGGAGTATAGATAACTCTTTGAAGAAATACTGTTGAAATAGGAACCAGAGATATTAGACAATAGCCACATGATTATGTGAGTCCAAGAGAGTTTTTAATGACAAACATTTTATGGTAAGCTTGTGTATCCAGAAAAATTATGACATGGAAGAAATTGGATAATTAAACTCCACAAAAAGAGAACAGAATATCAGATACTAAGGCATTTACCTACTTCATTTTGAAATGTAACTATGTTAATTGGAGTTTGAATAAAGATTTTAAAGCAATTATAGTAATTTCTGGATATAATCTTATCTCTATTACTTAGTAATTATGTGTCATTGAACAAAATGTAGAAAGATATACATACAAAGAGCTCAGCACCAAGATAGAAAGCCAGAAAGTTCACACATGGTAACTGGAAGGATGACAATATAAAGATATAGAAGCCAACTGGTAAGAACTTATGAGAATTCCCTGAATTTCAGTGTCTGCTTAATATTCAATAAAATATCCCCAATATTTTATTTACATAAATAATTTCATATTTTGCCCTATTATAAAACGTTCTGTTAAATATTCTGTTAGCTGAAACTTTGTTCTCACCCTTAGTAATTTCCTAGAAGTGATGGTTTAACTTATTAAACAAACGCATTTTCTTTTCTTTTTGTTTTGTTTTGTTTTGTTTTGCTTGTTTGTTCATTTTGTTTTTCAGACAGGGTCTCACTCTCTGCCCAAACTCGAGTGCAGTGGCACGCTCTCTGCTCACTGCAACCTTCAACCCTGGGCTCAAGTGTTTCTCCTGCCTCAGCCTCTGTTTCCCAGGCTGGAGCACAGTGGCGTGATCTCGGCTCACTGCAACCTCCACCTCCTGAATTCAAGGGATTCTTCCGCCTCAGACCCCGACCTCCACCTCCCCCACCCCTGCGTAGCTGGGGTTACAGGCGTGCACCACCAGGCCTGGCTAATTTTTGTATTTTTAGTAGAGGCGGGGTTTCAAGAGGCCAGGCTGGTCTTGAGCTCCTGGCCTTAGGTGATCCACCCGCCTCGGCCGTCCCAAAGTGTGCTGGGATTACAGGCATGAGCCACCGCGCCCGACCTACTTTTTTTCATAACTTTTTGAATGTTATATGAGTGGAGAATTTCATGGAAAGATTTTTTTCCAGAAAAATAAAGATATTCCTTGGCATTGACCCTATTTTTTTTTTTTCTTCTTATTTTGTTTGGATTCTTAGACTAAGTTCCTATAATAAACATAAAATGGGCCAAAAACTAAACATTAAAAATCTAGGCCCTATATAATCTTATTGCATTGAAAGCATAGTGTGCTGCAGAAAAAATAAGGTTTATGATTCATTTGGATATCAGTTGTTTTATTGTGAAGTGGCAATTAACCATGCAAAAGAAAAGATGCTTTCATTGAAACATCTTTATTTCTATTTTACACTCTGTAATTAAGACTTTAGGCTTATTTGTGCCAACGGGGACTTTTGTTACAAGTTAAGACAAAAATTGGTCATTTGTTAAAGGTATGAAAATGATTAGAATTAGAATTATACATGGT
Source organism: Rhinopithecus roxellana (assembly GCF_007565055.1). Classification (NCBI taxonomy): domain Eukaryota; kingdom Metazoa; phylum Chordata; class Mammalia; order Primates; family Cercopithecidae; genus Rhinopithecus; species Rhinopithecus roxellana. The sequence continues at coordinate 24,879,727 of NC_044563.1, forward strand.
TTTATTACTTCAAGCACCTTAAAAACCAGAAGGTTTAGAAACAGCTGTCTATTTATATCCTGATGTAGTGATATCAAGAGTTAAGCTTTTTAAACATACAGTTTTTTTAATAACTAGAAGTGCAGGGAATATTTTGGATCATTTGGGAAATAAACTGCAACTGAGGGATGGATTGCATGGTGATTTTGAACATTCAGAGGCTAGAGATCATAATCTCTTTAGATTGTAGGTACTTAAGAGGGTATTATAAATGGTAATAACATGAAAATTGGTAAAATAGTAGGTAAAATGTTGTACATTTCAGATCATAAAGAAATGCATGCAGAGTGGATTAATACCTTGTTGAGTTTATATATTACATAGGACATCTCAAAAGAAAACAAATGTGTGTTATGAAAAGCTGGAGGGAATTGTCAGTGTTTGAAATTTAGTGACCAGCCTGTTTGTTCACTGGAGTCTGCTGTATCTAAGTGATATTTTCATCCTATGACTTTTTACAACCCTTTACTACGTTTCTTACCAATCTGTGGGATAAGGATAGAAAAACTAGCACTCTGTGAGTGCTTCCTAGATGTTGGGCATTGTGGTAAGTGAGATATGAGTATGATAGCTCTGTTTTTCCCTAACTACTTCCCTCATTAAAGATTATCCTTGTTTTACAAATGAAGTTAGTGACACTGGAATTTTAAAGGGTTTGCCTACTGTTACAAAGTTTCGATTTGAGCAAAGTTCTGTTGGACTTCAAAGTCTTTATTCATTTATCTAAGGGATGAAGGCAAATATCTAAGAACTTAACATATTGATTTAAAAGTTTCTGTCATTCCTCAAAGAGAAATAGGTAACTCAAAATGAAGTTAAATCTATTAGTATCAGATTCTCAGCACTGCTTAGGAGTGTCTTAATTGTCTAGGACAAATACATTGTTAAGTATTTATTGACTACTAGATAACGTCAAAACAAATATCTCCATTGTATCAATTTTCTATTGCTATGCAATACATTAACCCTTATTTATAGGCTTAAGAGGAAAAAAGACCCATGTGGCTCAGTAGAGTAAGTGAGGAATAAATGAGTTGGTAATCAGTTTAGGTTGGTAGATAGAGGCTTTGTTACCTAAGCCACAGGCAGATAGAGGCTTGGTTACCGAAGTCCATATGGATTATTGTATCAGTTTTCTATTGCTTCTCTGACAAATTACCACAAACTTAGTGTCTTGAAGTTAATACCAATTTGTTTTCTCACAGTTGTGTAGGTGAGAAGTCTGGCACATATGTCACAGTGAGCTAAAATCAAGGTATCGGCAGGGACTCATTCCTTCCAGGAGGCTCTGGGAAAGAATCTTCTTCCAAGCTCCTTCAGGGTTTAGGTATATTTAAGTTTTATGCTATTGTAGAACTGCGGTCCTTGTTTCCTTGATGGAAGTTGGCTGAGTGCCATTTTAAAGGGCACTTGTATTCCTCGGTTTAAGGCTCCTTTTCTCCATCTTTAAACCCAGCAACAGCAAGGCAAGTCCTCCCTGCACTCTGAGCCCTTCTGATCTCCTCGTGTGGCTGGTGTCTGCCTCATCTCTCCTCAGCCAGAGGAAGTTTTCTGCCAGTAAATGCTCATGATTAGATTGAGCTCATCCGGATAATTCAGGCTAATCTCTTTAACTTAATGTCTGTAGCTTTATTGCATTTATAAAGTCCCTTTTGCCATGTAACGAGGATTAAGGCATGGAAACTAAGAACTGGGGGGCAGGATGGAGGTAATGTTCTGATAATAAAAGTCTTTGCTCCTCAGATTTGATATCCTGGGACCTGAATTGATTTACATTATTTAGAAAGATAATCATATGTGGAGAAAAAACAAGAATAAAAGCAAGAAAACTACTTAGAAGGCTATTGTAATAGTCATGTAGAGAGATAATGGGGGAATAATTTGGAATAGATGTTAGAAGTTATAGCAGGGCTTGAATTTAAGACATATTTTGAAGGGAGAGCTGACAGGACACATTGATATATTAAATGTGGATTATTAGAAAAAGTAGAGGCCAAATGAGTTCTAAATTTGGACTGAGAAATTGAGTAAATGGTATACTTTTAGAATGTAGGATTTAAATCTTCTTATATTCTAAACATCATTTTGGCAGCCCATTCAAGCCTATGGAACTCCTTTCACAATATATTTTTAAATACATAAAATATGCATAAGATTAAAAAAATTGACTTATTAAAATAAAACTATTGAAATATTTTTAAAATTGTGATGTTGTAATGTATATGCTTCTTTATTAGTGCATTGCATATAATATGGTAGGAAGGATTTTAACATGTCCCAAGATTCCTGCCCCAGATATAAACTTGTTTTCCTTGAATATGAGCAAAGTCTATGAAATATGATGAATGTCATTCCTGTGATTAGATTAGATTAGATGGCAAATGTGAGAGGGAGTTTTGCAGTTGTGATTAGGTCCATAATCAGTTCACTTTGAGTAATCAAAAAGATCCTAGGTTGACCTGGTCTAATCAAACAAACCCTTTGAAAGAGGATCTAAAGGTCAGAGACCGGAAGCAGCAGAGACACTCTCTTGCCAGCCTTGAAGAAGGAAGCGACCACGCATTCTACAACTGCAAAAAGGTGACTTTTGCCAACACCCTGCAAACTTGGAAAAGGATCCAGAGGAACCTGGTTTGATGACAACCTTGTGAGCATAGGACCCAGTAAAAGTGTGCCAGGACATCTGAGCCGTGGAGTTGTAAACCAATTAGTTTGTAGTAAATGTGTTATGTAGCAAAAGAAATCAAATAATGGGGCTGGCAACTTTCATGATTTTAAGGTGCTGAGGAGCATAAGCTACATTTCTAGATTATCTGCTAAAACTATAATGTGATGTAAAAATATTTTTGTTTTCTATTTGTAATGAAGTCACAAGAACTTTTATCATGACTTATTTCTGGCATTTTTGATGGATAAAAATACCAACTTTAGTTATGGATTAATAAAAATAATGATATAAGTTTTCTCCAACTGAATTCACTGATATCTTAAATTCTACACATAGATTGCCTGAGGAGAGGGTCTGGATTAAAGTTAAGAACCCCTGATCATAAATGTTCTTCCTGAGTAAAGAAAGATGTGCATGAAACATTTTTAGAAAGACTTTTTATAAACTATCAGAAAATGCATTCACCATGATCCTCAGTTACCCCAAAACATTCAATTAGGCAGAGTTACTTTTAGTTAGGATGTTTTTTTTTTTTTTAACCTGTTGGATGCAAAAAGTGAAACAATTAGGTGATTTTTCCAAACATTATTGTTTTTTCCTTAGACCACTTTCATAAAACACTGGGCTTCTTATGATAAAAGATATGAAATAATGCTACTTATGTAACGACTTGAATTGCAGATTCATATGTTTGGGAGATGTGGGTCAGCAGATTTATCAGAAATCTAGACACTTAAAAGTTACATTCTTGTATCTTGAAGAAATGTATTTTCTGCATGGATGACAGCCATACATTGCTCAGTAATTTTACTCTCTCAAAAGCATTGAAGGCATATCATTTTGAAAGAAGCATGTTATCTCTAACATTGACTGTAGCTACCAATTCATATATGTAGGTGGGTTTTAAACCAGAAATATTTGACATTGTTCTTTTTACATTTCTTTGAAATTTTATACTCTAATACTCTAAAAATACAATATGTATTTTTACCTTATTTGTTCAGAAATGTTTTCTATCTGTTAATACATTCGATAATAAAATGTTAAATCCCAGGAGAAATGCAACTTGAGCTATTCTGCCTCATTGCTATGTGATTGCTAATTGGAAAAAAAAAATCCAATGTTGGCATACAAAGCAGAACAAAACTTGGTGAGGATTGTGCCAACTTAGAAACACACTCAGCACCTGCTGCCTTTTTAAAACAATTATCATCTTTGTTAGATTCTGTGGGATCTGTTCAATGGGCTGCAGACAGATGCTTGGATCAGATGTCGCCCTTGCACAGCTGGGGCTGCAGAGTCAGCATGAACCTTTCTGCTCCATTCTTCTCTACTTGTCAGCACAGCAATAATTTTCAGTACATTGAATATGAGTGTTTCTAGGAGCACTGAGCTCAGTTTTTCTTTGTATTGAAATCCATCTTATTCTAGATATTCTATTTCTTGATTGATGAAATATAGGTTCAGATTTCCCTATGATTTGGGATTTAGCCATAACATTTTTAAATCAAGCTTTTATAAATATGGTGAAATAGTAACCATTCATGAACCTAGGTAGAGGGCATTTGCAGATTCATTATACTGTTCTGAAATAAAGCTTTTATAAATATGGTGAAATAGTAACCATTTGTTAAATTAGGTAGAGGGCATTTGCAGATTCATTACACTATTCTGTTAACTTTTATTTGCAGTTGGTTAATAAATTAAAAATAATATTAATGCTCTTGAGAGAAAGAGTAATGCCTGAAGTAGACATAAACCACAAAGGAGAGAGAAGGCAAGCCTATTTCTAAGAGAAAACCTTAATTTATGGAATACCTGCTTTTTAATTCTCCACAGTAATTTATGCACATTTTCCACAATCACCAGATGCATTTGATAATCAAGTGAGACAATGCCACTGATAGGCAAACAGAGAATTTCAAATGCAAAAGCAAGCAGAAAACCAACCATCACCAAAAATTTCTGGGAACTGAAAATAAACATTAGAACAATATATGAGAAGCATCAACATGATAAGCCAAAATATAAATACTTAAACAAAGAGTTAGTAAGCAAATAAGAGACTTCAAAACAAGCACTATTCTTAGCTTCAGAGGCATGATAAAACATCACATCCATAAAACAAGTTTTCTGTGAAAAAAATCAACAATTGTAGACCACGAAAATTTCTTAAATAATTATTTGAAAAATATGTAAAGAAATATTAAAAGGCCTACATTTAATTACATAGATTTCAAAATAAATAGATATCGTATAAAAATTTCTAAATAGCTAAAGGAATTAAAATATAATATAATTTATAAAATAATGTCCAGACTAATATCTCTCCCATTAGTTAACAAAAATGAAAAATGTTTGAGATAAGTGATGGATATTGAAATCAAAACATAAGTCTATAAAGTTTTCCAGAGAAAAAAAGATAATGAGGATGTAAAATAGTCCACAAATAATGTTTTTAAAATTTCCAATAATGATGAAAATCCCTAATCTTCATAAATTAAGAATTCATACGCAGCTAAGCAAGATGATGATTATGACTCATTTGTAGATAACAGGAAACATTTCTAAAAAATAAAATTATACAAGATCTTAAACATTTCTGGGAAAATAAAAACAAAGTGGCTTCAGGAAAAATTATTTAATTAAAATTATTTGTCGAAATGGTAATCTTTGGCAAAAGATAATGCTGAAGTATATTCAGTGGCAAACAAAAATTATTTTTACCTAAAATTCTAAATCCACATCAAGATACAAGTGTGAGACAGTTAATCCTTTAAATAAATACAAAAAAATTCATTAAAATGATTAAGTTGCTTAGAAAAATAGGAAAGGAAAAAAATCATCTAAACTAAATAAATAATAATAATATAAATAACAAAACTTTAGTTTTGCATTCCAAAGGTAATCACTTTTAACATTTTGATGTATTTTATCTAGCCATCTACCTATGCATATATTTATGATATTAGTAATTATATTTTATAGGTAATGGATATGGTTTGGATTTGTGTCCTTGCAAAAATCTCATGTTAAATTAGAGGAGTGCTGGTGGGAGGGGATTAGATTATGGGGGCAAATTTTCCCCTTGATGTTCTCGTGGTAGTGAGTGATTAAGTGCTCATGAGATCTGATGGTTTAAAAGTTTGTGGCACTTCCCCCTTTTTTCTCTCTTCTCCTGCTCCATGGTTGTAAGACATGTTTGGTTCCCCTTTGCCTTCCATCATGACTGCAAGTTTCCTGAGGCATCCTACCCATGCTTCCTATATAGCCTGTGGAACTGTGAGTCAAACTTTTTTTCTTCATAAATTACCCAGTCCAAGGTAGTTATTTATAGCAGTGTGAGAATGACTAATACAATGACTGTGTAGTATGACTTTCTTCTCAAGATTGTATTTTTTCCCATAGTAAATGCATTTTACAATTTTTAAAAATCTTTTCTCTTTCAAATCTTTGTAACATTTAATTCTCATTTCTCTGAGTAGCTATGTAGTTGATAAGATTTGGATGTGTCCCCACCCAAATCTCATCTTAAATTGTAGTTCCCATGATCCCCATGTGTCCTGGGAGGGACCCAGTGGGAGGTAATTGAATCTTAAGGGCAGTTTTCCCTATGCTATTCTCAGGATAGTAAGTTCTTGGAGATCTGATGGTTTTACATGAGGTTTCCCCTTCACTCGGCTCTCATTCTTTTCTTTCCTGATGCCGTGTGAAGAAGGACATGTTTGTTTTTCTTTCCATCATAATTGTAAGTTCCTGAAAGCTTCCCCAGCCATGTGGAACTGTGAGGATATTAAACCTCTTTTCTTTATAAATTACCCAGTCTTAGGTATGTCTTCATTGCAACATAAAAATGAAGTAATACAGTAAATTGGTACCAGGTAGCACGGTGTTGCTATAAGGATACTAAAAAAATGTGGAAGTGATTTTGGAACAGGAACAGGAACAGGAAGTGAAGTGGTAACAGGCAGAGATTGGAACAGCTTGGAGAACTCACAAGAACACAGGAAAATGTGGGAAAGTTTGGAACTTCCTAGAGACTTGGAGGACTCAGAAGACAGGAAGATGTGGGAAAGTTTGAAACTTTCCAGACACTTGTTGAATGGCTTTAGCAAAGAGACTGGCAGCACTTTGCCCCTGCCCTAGAGATCTGTAGAACTTTGAATTTGAAAGAGATGATTTAGGGTATCTCGTGTAAGAAATTTCTAAGCAGCAAAGCATTCAAGAGGAAACAGAGCATAAAAGTTTGGAAAGTTTGCAGCCTGACAATGAGATAAAGGACAAAAACCCATTTTCTGGGGAGAAATTCAAGTCAGCTGGAGAAATTCGAGGAGCCAAATGTTAATCACCATGACAAGGGGGAAAATGTCTCCAGGACCTGCCAGAATCCTTCATGGCAGCACCCCCTCCATCACAGATCTAAGGCCTAGGAGGGGCAAAATGGTTTTCTGGGCTACTCCCAGGGCCCACCTACTCTGTGCAGCCTCTGGACATGGTGCCCTGAATCCCAGCTGCTTCAGTTCCAGCCATGGCAAAAAGGGGTCAATATATAGCTTACATCATTGCCTCAGATGATAAAAGCCCTAAGCATTGGCACTTATATGTGGTGTTGGGCCTGTGGGTGCACAGAAGTACAAAATTGTGCTTTGGGAGCCTCCACCTAGATTTCAGAGGATGTATAGAAATGCCTGGATGTTCAGGCAGGAGTTTGCTGCAGGGGCACAGCCTTCAAGGAGAACCTCTACTCAGGCAGTGCAGAAGGGAAGTATGGGGTTGGAACTTCACACAGAGTCCCCATGGTAGCACTGCCTGGTGGAGCTATAAGAAGAGGCCTACCATCCTCCAGACACCAGAATGGTACAACCACTGATACCTTGCACGGTATACCTGTAAAAGCCAAAGACACTCAACGTCAACCTGAGGAAGTAGTCAGGAGCATGGCTGTACCCTGAAAAGCCACAGAGGCAGAGCTTCTAAAGGCAATGAGAGCCTACTTCTTGCATCAGTACGATCTGGATGTGAGACATGGAGTCAAAGGAGATCATTTTGGAACTTTAAGTTTTAATAACTGCCTTATTGGATTTTGGACTTGCATGGGGCCTGTAGCCCCTTTGTTTTGGCCAATTTCTCCCATTTGGAATGGGTGTATTTACCCATTGCCTGTACTCCATCATACCTAGAAAGTAACTAACTTGCTTTTGATTTTACAGGCTCATAGGTGGAAAGGATTGTCTTGTCTCAGATGAAACTTTGGACTTGGACTTTTGAGTTAATGCTGGAATAAGTTAACACTTTGGAAGACTGTTGAAAGGACAGGATTGTGTTTTGAAATGTGAGGACATGAGATTTGGGAGTGGTCAGGGGCAGAATAATATACTTTGGCTATGCCCCTCCCCCACAAATCTCATCTTGAATTGTAACTCTCATAATCCCTAAATGTCACGGGAGGGACCTGGTAATTGAATCATGGGGACATTTCCCCTCATGCCATTATCATGATAGTGAAAATTTTCTCATGAGCTCTGATGGTTTCACAAGCAGCTTACCTCTTCGCTTTGCTCTCATTCTTCCCTCTCCTGCCACCTTGTGTAGAAGGACATGATTGCTTTGCCTTCTGCCATGATTATAAATTTATTGAGTACCCCTGCCATGACACCACATGGAACTATGAGTCAATTAAACCTCTTTCCTTTATAAATTACCTAGTCTCTGGTATTTCTTTATAGCAGTGTGAAAGTGAACTAATTACAGTAGTAATTCATTATAGTCTTATCATTTGTTAGTTCCTTTGCTTCCATTTTTTTACTACTACATGTACGTAATTATCAGCATTATACATAATTTTTCAAGTCATTTTTAGATAGATTTCTGTGTGTAATTTTACTGATGCAGGTTGTGTGATCATTTATCAAACATTTGAAACTCAAAAAATTATTTTCCAGAAGAATTTTACTGACTTACATTCAGAGCAAGTATGAAGTATTCATACTTCACAAACAGGAGGAGCTAGAAATGGGGGATGTCTGTTTATAAAATGAGGTGGAAGCTGAACTCAGGAGCTGGGGCAATATATTATTAATAAGGAAAATTGATCAATGGGAAATATCAAAGGCTGAGAACTACAGATAGAGATGGGGAACTACAGGGAATGAAAATCCTCTTAACCAGTGGCAGAGTACAGAAGAAATATATGGGTGCCTGTAGTTAACTCCTTTCTCATCAGCTTTTAGTCATTGATTTTATAAGGAGAAAACGTGAACCATTGAGGAGAAAATTATACTATATCCTTTATATTAGAGAAGTGAAAGTTTCTAAAGAAACATTTAATCATTTGAAAAGATGGAAAGAAACAAATAGGTAAGACCTCCATTGAAACTAGCTCCTGAGATTCAAGCATGAAATCAGAATGAATGCATGCACTATTCTGAGATGATTTCATTTTCCAGCATTATCTGTAAAAGCTGTGAAATTAAGAGAAAGTTATATAATTGAATCTTTTTTTCTCACCTGGAAGAGAGGTTCCTCCAGAGATAGATTCAAGATTTTAATCATAGGTGGGCAGTACACACAGAAACAGAGTTCATTACTAAAAGAAGTTTTTATCTTCAAAGTTTGGAAGTTAAGATGATTTTTAGTGTTGTTACTAAATAGGTGATGAAGAATTGTTTTAGCCCAAAACCTCAAACTAAAGAAAAACCAGGATCTTGCTGAAAAATCTGGAAAAGAAGCAAAGCATGGTGGACAGAATATATCAACTGACTTATAATTCTGTTTTTATTTTTCTAGTCTCCCTCCATTATTCGCTTATTCTTTTGCATTGTATATGTCACTTAACCCACTCACCCCATCATCAGTTTTCATGTGAAATAGTTTGTGGGAATATAGTAATTTAGAGAATCATTCCTTAATAACAGTACAGTACTATATACATGTTAAACATTGCTAATAATGCCCATGAAACCTCCTGACTTTTTATTTTATGCTCAAAATACACAGTCCTCCAACAGCCCAAATATACAATTTCTTTCTTTTTTTTTTTTGAGATGGAGTTTCACTATGTCACCCAGGCTGGAGTGCAGTGGCGTGATCTCAGATCATTGCAACGTCCACCTCCCGGATTGAAGCAATTCTCCTGTCTCAGTCTCTCGAGTAGCTGGGACTACAGACACATGCCACCACGCTAGGCTAATTTCTGTTGTATTTGTAGTAGAAATGGGGTTTCACCATGTTGGTCAGGCTGGTCTCGAACTCCTGACCTCATGATCCACCGTCCTTAGCCTCCCAAACTGCTGAGATTACAGGCGTGAGCCATTGCGCCCGGCCACATGTTCTTAAATGTGTAGATTTAAACATGCAATTTGAATGCAAATATGTTAAAGGGATTAAACTATGCACTCTGTGTAAAAGGGAGCTGAGTGGGGAGAAAGCAGAGTTTGTACATTGAAAGAGCTGATGTTTATTCCTGAGATTTCTGACTTGCAATTCAGATTTCTAAGAACATTCAACTCCCCAAAACCCAAGGACATGAGCAAATATAGCAAGTGATAAATACGCTTAGTCAAAAATATAAAATATACCATCTGGGTAAACAGAATTTTATGGACTCTTGGAATTCAGCAACGACGTGGAGAATGCCTCTATTTGCATTGCCTTTGCAGAATTGAACCCTCAGCAGCGCAAGTCTGCCAAAACTTAAGTCTTCTGACTCCTTTCAGAGACATAAATTATCTAATGCAAAAGCTAAAAGAATGAGGGTTATTCATGTGACATCTTTTTCTCTTGGAGTTTATTAATTCACTTTTATAGAAATGAGAACTATAAAGCAGTAAAACTGGCAATAACTGATACCATCGACAGGATGGCAAGTGCTGTAATAAGGACTATAGCAGACTTGAAAGAAAATCTTGACCTCAAAAGTTGACAGTGCAAATTTGATTGCATTATTGCATAGTGCAAAGTGAAAGTGATTGCATAGTGCATAGTGAAAATTTGATTGAATTATTACAGAAAACGTGTGTTTTTCTTACTTCTTTAATCTGGTTTCACATGCCGGTACTTACCTAGAATCTTTGTTTGCAAGTAAAACAAACTAATCTCCAACACTGAAGCATAAAGGGAATTTACGAGTTTCACTGAAGATTCCAGGGTAAATGTCTGGGTTTCAGGCATGGCTAGATGCAGGATGTCAAATAATGTCCTTGGAATTTGATACATGTTTCTTTATGTATGATTGTTCCCCATATAGTTTTATTCTCTGTGTCATTTTCTCTATGTGGAGACAAATGACATGCTCAAAGGTCTAGAAACATATATTCAGAAACTAGCAACCCATGTAAAGAGAATACCATTTTACTTCACTATTGCTTGAAAAACTTTGGGACACTCTGAGCAAATTGGGACCATGTATCCATCACTGAATGAATTACTGTGGCCAAAAGTATGAAATCCTCCAAATGATCAACTTTCCACATGGCAAAGAGTCATACAAGAGTGACTTCCCTAAATAAAGAAATGTGTCTTTGTTTCCTAGAAGGGGAATAGATAAAACAAATGTCTATTACACTGCACATCTCTCGCTTTCTATTATTTATAAAGAATTTAATTCTGAAACTCAACTTCTCTCATAAGAAATGAAATATATAAAAAGTAGATTAGAAGAAAATGGAGGCAAGGATCAAAGTGTGGCTTTACCCAAGTAGAATCTGAGTAAGTACTAGATTTTCCTGGCCATTTAAAAGTTTATTATATACCATTTTCCAAACATAGGTTTGAAAATGTTGCAGAAAATGTCAAACTTGCACTAGAATTTCTATATTTTTCGTTAAACTGCTTTTTCCTTCAACCAGAAAGTCTGGGTTTAAGCACCTAGTAAAATAAAATCTTACTAACCTGCTACTAGACAGGCAGCAGGGTGCAACACCAAAAAGGGAAATCAAAAGGACCAAGTTAAAGATCCAGGTCTGACAGTAACTACCTTGTGACATTGGAAAAATGTTCTTTTTACTTTAGCTTTCTCATCAGTAAAATGAGAAAATTAGCAAAAGGAATGTGTGTGCTCCCAGTTTTATCCAGAAGTGAAATGAGCAGTTTGTTCCTTCTTACAAATGAATTATTTTTTGTCTTCCAAATTAATTATTTATTATTCTTGTGCCTAGTTGTATTCAGTGTTACTCAAGCATACTTTATCACCCAGTACTTTTCGATCTTATTCCTGGAGTAAAAAATAAATTCTGTCTGGACCTGCTGAATGCTTTCTTAATTGGTATTAATGTTTTGCTTTTAAATGAGCTGTGCATTTTTATAGAACAAAGCTTTGGGGATTACAATTAATGCTACAATTGTTTTAAACCATTAGAGGAAACTGCCAATGAATCTTTTCTATTTTTTTTTTTCTTCTCTGTGTTCTGGGCTGTGAAAATGGTCACTCTCAGATATTTAAACATATTTAGATTTGTGGAGGAGAAGATAGCACATTATTTGGATTATTTTAAGCAGGTACAATTTGTAGAAACTTCCAGTAGCTACACCTCATTGGTTTTCTTGACAGGATGTTCACGTGCAGTATTTGAGGAACTGTGATTTGGTACTGTGATGCAAAATAGGCACCTGGTCTCTTTCTAGGTTTTTTAAAGGTGCATTCTTTTGGCTTCGGTCATGAATCTTGAAAAATCTTGTCCTGACGCAAAGAGAGGAGAAATAGAATTTCTATTTATTACCTTATGATCAAATTTCCTTTAACTATCTTTGGCTATGAACATTTCACTTCAAATAGCTAATGGTAGGACTCTACGCATCTAGGGATGACAATAAATTGTGTATTTGGCTACATTCTGAATTTTTTAAAAAAACACTAAAACATATTTCACTATGGTGATATATTTTCAATGAATAACTTCAGGTAAAAACAATGTAATAAATTTACATTGAAGGAGTATAACGTAGTCTAGTTAATGCTCCTTAGATAAGCTGCTTAATGTAGTCTTATTTTCTAGTTAAAAATATAGTGTTCATAGAAGCAACACCTGAGCTTGGAGTGAGACCAAGACTCAAGTTACAGCTCTGGTATTGACAGCTCTGTGACCATGGATAAGTCACTTCACTCTAGTTAGCACTGAGTATTTTTTTAAATGGCAATTATTTTATTTTTTCTTGTGTAAGGATTATTATGGTCATAATCACAGTCACAGCCACTACAAGTTAATCCTATAATGTTGTCATTCATCCATTTTATGGATGAAATAAAGCTTCAGATAGTTAAATATTAAAGATTAGTTATATAAGTATATAAACTTAGGCCCGGTTTACCTCAGGATGTGAGTTTTGAACCTGTCCTATTTATCACACCAAATGGCAATTCTTTTAGTTGCATTTACATCACCTACCAAATTGCTGCCTTGGAGTTCTTTCTATATTGATATCTATATTGGTATCTATATTGATAAATTTCTAACCGGTTTCGACTTCTGGAGTTTTTAATTAATTTACAAGAAATTCTATTAACTTATATGTTATTTTTTAATTCCCCAAATTTTGGATTTCCTTTTATTTCATCAGAAAACCCAATTAAGTGTTCATTTTAGTTTATGTAAAGTTGGTATTTAGATTTATATTTTTCTCAAAAAGGGAAACCTTTTCTAGAATTCCTGACAAAATAATCCAGATTTCTCCTACTGATTTTTAATAAGTTAGTTTCTATGTAGCTATCTATCTGTAATTAATCTGATAATGATGTGAATGAGTGTAGTTTCATAATGCACTTTTATTTTCTTTTAAAGCTAATTCTCTTTTATTCTTATTCTTTCTCAAAGATGTCCTGGGCATTGTGTATATTTTTATCCTAATGAGTGTTAGAATAATTTTCTGAGTTATTTTCAAAAATTTTGGTAATTTTTGAATTATCAAATGGTAATTAGTATCAATTCAATTTATATTATTAATTTAGGTTTGATATAAATGACATATTTGTGAGTCTCATTCAAGAAAGAAATTTGTATTTGCATGCATTAAGAACTCTTCTATATCTGTGTAGATTTTTTCTTCCTATAGATCTTATTATTGTTTTACTTATTTATAGCAGTTTTAGCAATTAAATTTTATCTAAAGGTTTTCTCCTTGAACTGAAAATATTCCCTTCCCACAACTTTTGAATTCCCATAGCTGCCATTTTATTCATATATTAACTTCTAAATTCTGTTCTTGTAAATAACACTGCCGTGAACATATTTGCCCATTTAAACTTGATTTTAAAATAGTTGTTATTCAAACAGCTATAACAAAATGCTGGGTATTAAAATCTGAAGGATTTCTCTCTCTTTCTTGGCCAAATAATCTTTCATCTAAATATTTTTCTCACATACACACACTTCCACAAATATTTCAGATACACACACTTCCACAAATATTTCAGATATTGGATACTGCTTACAAGTAGACTCTGATGTTCCCCCATGAATGTCTTATTCAAAATGGGATAACTTTAACAGACACACTAGAGAGATGGCATTTTTATGCAAGAGAATCTACGAAGAGTCCCATTCCTTGAACATTACACCAACCTAGTTGAAACGTGTACTAAATCTTCCAAAACAGTATGGCCTTACCAATGGTTGTAAAACATAAAGGTAGCCCACGTAATCAATAGGCTAAATGAGTACGGGACACATATTTTAATTTAGTTTTCAAAGTAATATTCAGGGACGTTTATTTCCTTTTATTTTTCTTTTTGCTTGCTCTCAGTAGGAAAGAAAACACTCAATTTGCCACGCATAGAGCTTATTAATAGACTGACAATAAATGTAGTGAGGGAATGGGCTCCAGCACAGCTGCATTAGTAACTGAGAGATGTCTCTCATAATGTATGATTTATTAAATGCTGCACAACTTAGTTCTATATAAGTATTGAACCCACTTCCACACTGCTAGGAAAAAAAAATTATATTATTGTGTATTCTGAATTGTGCTATAATCTCAACTTTTGCTTGCTTACTGAAGTAAATTTTCTACTGAAACATTTAGTTCCTTTGGAAGTAGTTACAAATTGACCAGTATTGTAAATTTAGACTCCCTGAGTACAATATAGCACTAAACATCAAAAGATACTTAAAATTGTAATTTTTATGTATTTAGTTTATTTGCTATTATTTTGGGAAAGTCACAGTAAATTAATTTTAATCTTTGGACAAGTGAATTTATATTTATTACAAAACTACTGTATCCATTAGCATATGCTATTATATTTAATTCATTGTATTGTATAAATTCAACAGCTCAGAAAACATTTTTGAGATAAGGGCTCCTTAAGAATGAAAAGCGTAATCCAAGATTCCATTGAAAACCCCACTAGGTACCATTAAAAAAAAAAAAAAAAAAATCTATTGTCTTCACTTTCTCTGTTCAATGAAATATGGTCATACATCCTTAACTATGAGGATATGTTCTGAGAAATGCATTTTCATGGGACTTCATCCTTGCGCAAAACTTGTAGACTGTACTTACACAAACATAGAAGGTATAGTCAACTACACATCTAAGCTATATGGTGTATCTTATGGCTCCTAGGCTACAAACCTGTACAGCATGTTGCTTTATTGAATACTTTAGGCCTCGGGTCCCCAATTCCTGGACCGCAGACCAGGTACCAATCCATGGCCTGTTAGGAACCAGGCTTCATGGCAGGAGGTGAGCAGTGGGTGAGTGAAAATTACTGCCTGAGCTCTGTCTCCTGTCAGATTAGCCGTGGCATTAGATTCTCATAAGAGCGTGAACCTTATTGTGAACGGCACATGTAAGGGATGCAAGGGATGCTCTTTATAAGAATCTAACACCTGCTGATCTAAGGTGATACAATTTAATACCAAAACCATCCTTCCAACACCACCCCACGACTGCTCCATCTGTGGAAAAACTGTCTTCCATGAGACCAATCCCTGGTGCCAAAAAGGTTGGGGACCACTGCTTTAGGCAATTATAACATGATGATAAATATTTGTGAATATAAGCATAGAAAAGGCAGAGTAGAAATACAGTATTATAATATGATGGAATCACTGTCAGATATCTGGTTATATCTGGTCTGTTGACCAAAATGTCATGTGGTACATGACTATATATCCTATTTTTGACTTTGTGAAGTCCAATGTGGCTTCAGAAACCAGTCCATAACCCTTCTCTACACCAGCTTTAGTCCTTACATCTGATACTAGAAGAGCCCTCGACGGTCCCTGCAGGGTGCAGGGGTGGTTGCTGGTGTTAGGAGATTTATACTTTGATTTATTTCTTTAGCTAAACTTTCTCTCTCCTGTATTTGTAATTTAGAAGACACCTTCATTTTCTTTGCTTCCTAAAATTGACAAACTGTCTTGAATGTTTTAGCTCAGGGTTTCCAAACTCAGCAACATTGACAGATAATTATTTGTTGGGGAAGCCTGTCCAGTGCGTTGCTGGATGTTTAACAGATGTGACATGTACACATGTCAGCTGTATCAAAAATGATTTAGACATTACCAAATGTCCCCTGTAGGGCAAAATTGCCCACAGTTGAGGGCAAGGCATTAGCTCTTTCTTTTTAAAGCAAAGGTTCTTGAAATCTAGGATTATTTTACTGTTCTCATTTTCTTAACACACATTCACTTCCTAAACCATCTAAATTTGGTTTCTATGACTATGTTAGTACTGACATTTCTCATTAACATTGCCATTTAACTTCAAATTGATAAATCCCTTGAATGCCTCTGTCTTTTGAATTCTGAAGTATTTAACATTGCTAATCATCTTCCAATTAATGAAAGTATTTTATATACAGCCACAGCTTATAAGATAATTTAGGAATGAGAACTGCCATTTATCATTAACTTACTATGTATTGGTTACTGTCCTGGACATTGTTTTCTACATATTTTTAAGCTTTTTAATAACTGTGGAGTGGGAATTATTAGACTCATTTTACCATGGGCCTCTTGAAATCTACTCGACCTTTTCTCAGTTCAAATGCTTGTCATGGGTCCAGGCTCTGTGATTCCCCTTTTATTTCCCTTTGCCACTTTCAGGAGACAGTCTGTGACCTTCTGCTAGCCCCAACGTCTCTTTCATCCTTTGGATACTTTTATGCTCTGGTTGCAGGATGAAATACAGTAACTTCATTTGCTCCTTCCATGAAGCTCTCCCAGACAAGTGTCCCACCTTTTCATTTTGTCACTTTACTGGGCATCACCAGGAGAATAACAACCACCAACAACACAAAAATATGGCAAAGGAAAAAACTATAAAGTAAATAGGAAGTCATGGCAATTGCCATGATCTTTGTTTTCTCACTAATTTAAGATATTCACAGTGACATTTCTTCCCCTCTATTGTCTTATTTAGTGCATAAAGAAGGTCACATGTTTATATGCAACCTTTGTCCCAAACTTTATTCCCCCATATTCCTAAGCAACAAAATGCTACTGCCCATGGACACAGAGAAAAAAAGAAAGTCTGTGAGGTTTCCTGTCTACATCTTTGTTCCTCCTTCTTCCCCTTTTCTTCCTCTCCTGCCTCCTCCCTGCCCACTTAACACTTCCATATGTAATATGCAATGGCATTTCCTCTTATGCCATTTCCCCACAGATGGAGTTGGGTAAGAGGAATTTCAGAAATTTTAGATATCTTCCCATTTTGCCAATGTGCAAGGGAACTATAATGTTGCAATTTCAACTTGAAAATCTAAACTCAGTTTTTACCTGGAAATGTTGTTTGTGTAGCACATATATCATGGCCTGACTGTACTTTTAAACTAGTTTCTAGGAAGTTAGCCAATGTTTTGAAACCTGGTTAGAAATTGTGATTCAGTCCCATTTTTACAGTAGATGTGACGTTGAAGTTTAGAAAAGTAGACTGTGGTTCAAATCAGACTGTGGTTCGGGTATGAGATAAATCAATGAACCCCTTGAAGTGGAATTGGGTTCTTTGAACACTAATTTTAAACGGGGGACAAACATCTAGGTGAAAATTATACCCCATTTTCTCTCTAACAGACCTACAGAATGAAACACATTGGGTATTTCTCAACTTTGTAGTAGGATGCTTTAAAAATCTCTTTGCTATTAAAGGAACAGAAAAATCTCAATTTTTCTGAGAATTTTTATGGCAATTTTAGAGACTATAGATGATGTTGGGTTTTTGGTATGAATTAGATGGTCAAATTTTTGCTTATTTGTTAAATTTTAGAGCTTTCACATTATGCACAGTGTAAGTGCAGAATTGCTCAACAGAAAATTAGCTTGTCAGAGAGTACTTTCAAAATAGAACCATCATGGGTAAAAATGGAATATTATTTCCTTACTCAACCTCTATATTTGAATAAGATTTGCTGTGCATTTGAATAAAGTAAGCCCTACATTTGAATAAAAATTGTTCTATTAATGCTCTCTAGTGAACATCAGCACTAACAATAAGAAAAAAACAATTTCACTATTTGAATGATACATTCAAGAAAAACCTGATTGGTCCTTATTATTACTATTAATATTTCTGCCCTACAAATCTCCTAATTATTTTTCATATTTCTTTTTTTTTTTTTTTTTTTTTTTTTTGAGACAGGGTCTTGCTCTGTTGCCCAGGCTGGAGTGCAGTGGTGCGATCTCAGCTCACTGCAACCTCCCCCTCCTGGATTGGAGTGATTCTCATGCCCCAGCTTCCTGAGCAGCTGGGACTACAAGTGTGTGCCACAACACCTGGCAAATTTTTGTATTTTTAGAAGAAATGGAGTTTCACCATGTTGGTCAAGCTAGCCTCAAACTCCTAACCTCAAGTGATCTGCCCACCTCAGCCTCCCAAAGTGCTGGGATTACAGGCGTGAGTCACCATGCCCAACCTCATATTTCTTAAAGCATAGAAAAATCAACACAATGCTAATGGCAGATTTTACTCTTCCTTATCTTATGTGGCAAAATTGAAAGAAAAGATTAGAAATCCACAAAATAGGCCGGGCGCGGTGGCTCAAGCCTGTAATCCCAGCACTTTGGGAGGCCGAGATGGGCGGATCACGAGGTCAGGAGATCGAGACCATCCTGGCTAACACGGTGAAACCCCGTCTCTACTAAAAATACAAAAAACTAGCCGGGCAAGGTGGCGACGCCTGTAGTCCCAGCTACTCGGGAGGCTGAGGTAGGAGAATGGCGTGAACCCGGGAGGCGGAGCTTGCAGTGAGCTGAGATCTGGCCACTGCACTCCAGCCTGGGTGACAGAGCAAGACTCCGTCTCAAAAAATAAATAAATAAATAAATAAAATAAAATAAAATAAAATAAAATAAAATAAAAAGAAATCCACAAAATAATATTAGATCATGAAAGAGTTTTGAAAGAGAGGTAATGTTTATAGGCTGAAATTTTTTCTATAAAGCCCAGATGACTCCATTGATGTAGCTTCTGAAAAATCAGATAAATAATGTATACGTGGTTAATTAAAGATACCCTCCTACAGCAGGTATATTTACAAATTTCTTCTCCACATCTCGAAGCATTAGTTAGAATATAATCCAAATGTTTCCAATAAAAGTTGTTTAACACTATCATTAAAGTGCAGCAATCCAGAGATTGTAACATAAATTAAAATGAGAAAAGTGAGAAAAATGTGAATAAACCTGGCTGTTATCAATAGGATCAGACAATTTTTATTTAATGCAGAAATGGTACTAAACTTTTCTTAGTGGTATGTAATATTCTAATATCCTTGATTAAGCCTCTCATAGTTTATTTTTGTTTGTTTGTTTGTTTTTGAGACAGAGTCTTGCTCTGTCATGCAGGCTGGAGCGCAGTGGTGTGATCTCGGCTCACCGCAACCTCAGCCTCCCAGGTTCAAGTGGTTCTCCTGCTTCAACCTCCCAAGTAGCTGAGACTACTTGGCACTCACCGTCATGTCTGGCTAATGTTTTTATATTTATAGTAGAGACAGGGCATCTCCATGTTGCCTAGGCTGGTCTCGAACTCCTGAACTCAGGTGACCAGCCCGCCTCAGCTTCCCAAAGTTCTGGGATTACAGGCCTGAGCCGCCATGCCCAGTCAAGCCTCTCATAGCTTTTACAGAACTTATAACTCCACAAAAAATTCTAAATAAAATTTAAAAATTTCATGATGAATATAAGCAATGGACTAATAAAATATGTAGTTTTACCTTTTCTGCCTCCTAATGTATATATCAAATATATATATATATCAGTTTTTGTCTATTCCCACTTTGACAATTGTTATGAAAACCTCCATCTGTAGCTGCCTGGTGCTACTATAACAGTCTCCCTCGTGCTTCCACTCTATTTCCTCTGAACCATTCTTCACTTGTAATCCATCAAAATCTTTGAAATAATAAATTTCTCTCTACGTTAACATTTTTGCACTTATAATAACAGAATAATTATGAAACGATAATAAATACAAATAATTTTCCTGTTCTTATAAAGCCCTGCATGACCCTGTTCTTGTCTGATCTTCCAATTTATCTTGTACTACTTCTCTCTTTCTGTAGGTATGGTAGATCTTTTAATGTCCATGAACACCCAAGATTGTTCTGATTTCAGAGCTTTTCACATATTCTTGTCCCTCTGTCAGGAATTCCAAAGCTCCTGCTCTTTGCAAATTAGGCATTTTCATGTTCTTTACGATTCCTTCTGTCGCTTTTATGCAACGTCTTCCCTGACTATTCTAGGTATGTCTGTCTATATCTTTTTCTCATTGTTCTTTATTCATTTTCTTTAGATTATTTATCACAATTTATAAATACATA
The DNA here is from genome assembly GCF_007565055.1 of Rhinopithecus roxellana. Taxonomy (NCBI): domain Eukaryota; kingdom Metazoa; phylum Chordata; class Mammalia; order Primates; family Cercopithecidae; genus Rhinopithecus; species Rhinopithecus roxellana. The sequence goes on from NC_044563.1 coordinate 24,900,189, forward strand.
GAAACATCTACATGTTACACATTCATATATATGTGTGTATATCTTTGTCTCTATCTAAAAAGAGAAATAGAGAAAGAAAGACAGAGAGAGGGCTGGATGTGGTGGCTCACGCCTGTAATCCCAGGACTTTGGGAGGTCGAGGCGGGTGGATCACAAGGTCAGGAGATGGAGACCATCCTGACTAACACGGTGAAACCCTGTCTCTACTAAAAATACAAAAAACTAGCCGGGCGTGGTGGCGGGCGCCTGTAGTCCCAGCTACTCTGGAGGCTAAGGTAAGAGAATGGCGTGAACCCGGGAGGTGGAGCTTGCAGTGAGTGGAGGTCGTGCCACTGCACTCCAGCCTGGGTGAGAGAGCAAAACTCTGTCAAAAAAAAAAAAAAAAAAAAGAGAGAGAGACGAGGTTGGGGGGAGAGAGAGAGAGAGAGAGAGAGAGAGGGAGAGAGAGAGAGAGAGAGAGAGAGGGAGAGAAAGAAAAGGGAGGGAAGGAGAAAGGGCAGGGGGTGGATTACTACGTAGCTACGTATATTATTTTTTGTTGTTTTTGACTTTTTTTATTTGACCATTGCTAACTCCATAAAGGCAAGGACCATACTGGATATTTTAATCACTAAAATGTATCCAGTGTCCAGGACAATCAATGGCTCATAGAAATCATTCAATACATTTTTGTATTATCTGTGGATGAATGAATGGAAGGAATGAATAAAATAATGCATATTTAATTTACACCATTAGGTAATGATAAACCAACCCTTGAGAATTCCAATCCAAACCTTTCTGCTATGCAAGGATGGGCCACAAACCCCAGCAGAATTTCCATATCCTTGTATAGCCTTTCCTTAGTCTCTCGCTTTTGCTGTGTTTCCAGTGTGCTTACTATGTGTCCTACATCAAATATTTAATTAGACACTCTGAATTAAACACCTGTGAAAACAAGGAAAAAAGGTTGAAAACAACAACAAAAAAAACCCTGAGATTGTGTCTTGCGTTTTATGTTCCCAACTACTTCTAAGATACTCAATAGCAGCCTTCGATTTTAGACATAATTTACTTTTAAGAAAAATATCCCAGGTATCTGACATAAAAGCAGGTCCTTAGGTAGATTCTCACTTTAATACATGCCTATTAACTTTGGAATATATCAGAAGAGAACAAGGTTGTCTCAAAGGTATGACTTTCAGTCCCTCTGGAAAGCACAGCACGTCGCCCAATGTTAATTTAAGCTTGACAAATGAGGGGTGAATTTGTTTGTAAGAGAGTTCATATCATCATTGAGAAGCATTTATTCTTTCTTGAAAGGTTATTTTCTGCAAAATAAGATATAGTGCTGCGTCCAGGCATCCAAGCCTGCACCGCAAGAGAACAATCCTTGGCACTTAGACTAAGTGTTATGTCCTCTAGCTAGGAAATGAGTTGTGAGAGGTATTTTTCATTTCTAACTTCTGCTTATAATAACATTGTCAGTAAGCTTATATGGAGACAGCCACTGCTAAGCAGGTTTATGTTCACTGGGTCAGAAAGTAAAATATGTGTAGAAATAATTCAGTTAGTTCCTTAAAGAAACTTTATGTCATAGGAATACGGTGAGCCTCATCAATGTCAAATAGATAAGAGTTCGTATCTCAGCTCTGACCTTTATTGCTTTGTTTACTCATACATAAGGGCATACCTTTCTCATAGTGTGTTAAAATTTGTCATTACATGTTAGGTATTCAACACATGGTTACTTCAAGTAACAAAAACAATAATAATGTAGAGAAGTTACATTTCACAAAACACCACAGAACTCAGATATGAAAATGTAAAAATTTCAGTATTTTTTCTTAATTATTTTTTATTTTATTTATTGTGTACTTAAAAAATATTAACTAGACCTTACTGTATGACAGACACTAAGCTAGGTATAAATTGTTCAATAAAACCACAGTATTGTTTTCCTTTTTGGAGTTTACTTTCTATTGCCTCCACTTTAATATTTTTCAAATTAACTATTAAAAATCCTTTATTTTTAAAAGATGTGGTAAGATTAATATTTAACTTTTCCAATATTATCATTCTCACTCTTTTTCAAGTGATACAATAGTTAAAATTTATCTCCTACCTTTAAGAAAATCATGGAACATGTAGGAAAAGTGTGGAATATAGGTTTCTCTCCAATGTGTTCCTGTTGGGACCTGTAATTACTCACCATAATCCTTACCTACTAAGACTTCAATCCTTAGTTCAGTTGTATCTGCCACTAGAATATAAACTGCTAGCTACTAGGAATTGTGTCTGCCTTATTTGCTGTTACATACTCATAATACACACTCACTGGATAACTGTCGAATGAATGGATTGCTGTTCACTGTGCTGAGCGATGAAGTGCTATTCCTTGGATACCCTACCTTCTACTAGAAGATGCTGACAGGAGAAAAGGGAAATTAACAGCCCCATTCTTTGTAGACATTGGCATTTACAAACAGTAGGTGATCAATTCATACCTCTTGACTGGTAGTGGAGGAGCAAGGAGAAAAGGATAAAAGGTAAGGGAGAGAAAAAAAATAAAACATTATATAAAAGAAAATAAAAGGAGAATAAATAAAAAAATAAAAGTGGCCAGTGTAAATTCTCCCCTTGAGCCATGCAAAAAGAAAGGCACAGAGTTGCTAATGTCCTTCTGGCAGAAAAGGAGCAAAGCTTATTAGTTTCACACTTTCTAAAGTTGCTCCTAGCTTCCCTGTGCTGTTTCTGTAGCAGCACTAGACTTGCTTAGATGGCAAACATGTCAGAAGGTTTTTATATTTTTTAAAAAAGATTGCCCAAGGTGCTCTCCACAAAGCACGATTAACAATACCCTGAATGTGCTTCCTCAGTGGGAAGGCTTTGTCTAATCCAACACAGACTTCTCAGTGTCCCAGTGTCCCTTTAACCACTTCATTTCCTACAAGAGGAAATAAATGATCAATGGACTGAAGGTAGATGTCTCAATGTCATCCAGGGAATGACAGAAACATCTTCAGTTCCTCTATTTTCTGTCTGCAGAACTGATGAGTTAGATCTCTTCATTGTGATTAGAGATCATTAGCTGGAAAAATTTTGTTGTGGGGCCAGTAATAACAGTCCTTTATATTCAGTACAATTATAACGACTGGCCAGAAAATTCATACACCTGATCCTAAATATTACTAACAAATTCCTTATGAAATATATTATTATCTTCATTTTATACATATGGGAATCAAGGCTCAGAATCTAAAGGCAATTGACTTGCTCAAGGTCAATGGAAAATCTACCTGACTTCAAAATCCATATGTTTTCCATTTGTAAAGATGCGTCTCAAACTTTGGACTATTATAACAGCTGTCATGAAAAATAAAGGAGCTGAAATTGGACACTCTTTATGAGTCTTTAATTTCCTTATTTCTCTAAGATCATGTTTCTAATGTTCTGTGATCTTGGGAGCCTTCTCAGACATTCATTCATAGAGACATTCTAAGAAAGACTTAGGGGGTTAATAATTACACAAGTTAAAAGTGTAAGAGGAAATATTTCTTTTGAGCTTTTCAAATCTTAGAAATTCTCACTCTTATGGCTCCCATAGGAGCCATATTTATAATGTCCTTACCTTTCTTTCCTCATGCATAAGAGATAGTGGTAGGAACAAAATAGATATTAGATTTTCAGTATAACATATCAGTAAATTATCTAACATATCTTTTCTAATTGTAGTCTTAAATGTATTTTGGATTCGTCGATGTCTTTCCTTCATTATAAAGAAATGAGCTATCTAGTTTACAACAAGGATAATTAACTTCATTTTTAACACACCTTGAATTAACAGACTGGATATTTGCAATGCTTACATTAATATGAAATGTTATAAACTTCATTTTTCTCTCTTCAAAATTCAGTTTATTTTGTACTATACACTATTTACATTAGTTCAGCAAGTATCACAAATCTAATTTAATTAGATTTTATGGCATTTTTCCAGGAATAAATTGCATTTCTGAAATAAAAAAAATATCACCCCAAGCTAACAGGTACTTTGGTTAAAATGCAAAACATCTACATGCATGCAGAAACATTTGTAGGTTTTCTTTAGCCAGACAGAAGAGTTATTGTACTATTACAAATTATTTCCATGGATTTTCCTTATCTACATAACCTTTTAAGAAGTTTATCTCATAATAAGCAAAGGTGTCTGTCTCAGCATATCTGAAAAACAGTCTTGAGTTAATGACGATTGAATATAGTTCTAAGATATTCCACCTTCAACAACTTTTACTGTAAATGTGGTAATGACTGTGCAACTAATACATTATATGTTAAAAGAGTAGAGTGAGGCCGGGCGCCATGGTTGACACCTGTAATCCCAACACTTTGGGAGACATAGGTGGGCAGATCACTTGAGGTCAGGAGTGTGAGATCAGCCTGATCAACATGCTGAAACAGTGTCTCTAGTAAAAATGCAAAAATTAGCCGGGTATGGTGGCAGGTGCCTGTAATCCTAGCTACTGAGGAGGCTGAGGCAGGAGAATGGCTTGGACCTGGGAGCAAAGGTTGCAGTGAGCTGAGATTGTGCCGCTGCACTCCAGCCTGGGCTACAGAGTAAGACTCCACCTCGTAAAAAAACAAATAGAGCAAAAATGCAAATTCAGTAGGGTTCAGTATATATGTGTGTGTGTGTGTGTGTGTGTGTGTGTGTGTAATCCATATTAAGGAAGGTGTATGATGACTAAGAACTAAGAATAAGAATGTTACTGGCTGGGTGCGGTTGCTCATGCCTGTAATCCCAGCATGTTGGGAGGCCGAGGTGGGTGGATCATGAGGTCAAGAGATCGAGATCATCCTGGCCAACATGATGAAACCCCGTCTCTACTAAAAATAAAAAATTAGCTGGGCATGATGGCATGCGCCTCTTGTCCCCACTACTTGGGAGGCTGAGGCAGGAGAATCACTTGAACTCAGGAGGCACAGGTTGCAGTGAGCCGAGATCAGCTTGGGCGACAGAGTGAGACTGTCTCAAAGAAAGAAAAAGAAAAGAATGTTAGTGATTGTGGGAAAGCCAAGTATGTGCTCTCATTTCACATCATACCAGCTCTTAACTACTCCAGAGATAGCAGACTTAAAGATTTTTCTAAGCTTTTCTGTTTTCGTAATTTGGTTTTGTAACCGATATTTACAGAATTGTCTTCAATTATTAGAAGACAGGCCAGCAGGCTAAACAAAGAGAAGTGTTGAACCTTATGCTGCTTCATTTCACTACATATTTTAGTCATTTCTAAGCTTCTTGAGCAAAGACTAAATTAAAGACTGTGAGTACTTAAAGGATTATTTTGGAGTTAAATTGATGACATGATTCTCGTCACACATCAGTAGGTAGTAGAGAAGGTCAGCTTGACTGATTTAGGTGACTTGTTTATTTAGGAATGTTGATTTCCTAAAAGTCCTTTGATAATCTGACAATTTACTGGAAACATGTTAATCTAATTTCACTTTGTATTTCAACATTCATTTCTACTCACTTTTAGTGGTAATAATTTTAAGATATCATTAATAATATAATTAATTATAAGATTAAGAATATAATCTTATATAAATTCTTATATAAATATAAGAATTATAAGATTCTTAATTTGCATAATTTGTTTTTCTGCTCTTTTTACACCAGTCTTCAAAATTAGATAACTTCCAGATCATTCTTTACATAGCGTATGTAATCATGATACTCATTATTCCATCAATTCATTCATTAGAGACATTTGCCTTTAACTAGGGAGATTTGGTTTATCTCTTCTCATGGACATAATTTATATTTCTCCTCAGTGGCACCTCCACATCACCTACTCACCAGGAGTACCTCTTGTACTTACCACTGCCCCTAAACTGACTCAGCTCACTTCCTTTAATAGGTCTATTAGGATAAATCTCAGTTCATGCTGTTTGTCTGAAGGTTCAACTGACATTGCAAACACAGAAAACCAAAACATAACCCACCATCCCTTTACTGTTACCTCCAATAAGTATGTTAGATTCCATACTGAGCTCTTGATCTCAGGGGACAGGCTTACATAGTAATCATTTCTTTTGCCTTATGTTCTATGTCAAAATATTAGTCAAACCTTGTGAAATATACCTGTATATTACGTCTTCTTTATTATCCTCCCCTCAATTTCTACTGCTTCAATCTCAAGTCCGATCTTCAAAAGTTCTCTTTACAATGTTTTCAACAGCCTTCTAATAAGCCTCCTAATCGGATCCCTTTTCCTTCTATTTAATTCATCACCTAATCACCAATCTGAGCTTTATGAATATTTAATTTGTTTGCATCACTTTACTCCTCAAAACTATCTTTTGATCCTAATTGCCCATAGGAAAAAAAACAAACTTTTTAACCTAGACCTCTAGATGATCATTTTTCAATCCTGTTTCACCTGAACTTTCCTTTACTTCCTTTAGCCTTCATAACAACTAATTTGCATATTGTCCCTGGTTTCTCCCAAGCTCTTTCATGGATGTGCATTTGCTTCTAATGTTCCTTCTGTCCTATAGAGTTCTCCCTCTGGTTTCCTTAGGCCTAGTCCAAATTTTGTGGCTGTAGAAGATAATGTTTCTTCTGCGCCCTGAACACTCATTATTCACGTACTGCACACTGATGGTGTGCTGTAAGCTTCAGGGAGTTGAGGCCATAGGAACAGTGCTCAACCAATAACAGATAGAAATTGGAGGGAAAAGTATCCTGGTTTTCTTGTCCTTAAGGGAGGACAACTCTGAAGTGCCTGTTTTGCCATCAAATTGAGGTCTCCAGCTGTCTTGCTCTCCAGTTGCTCACAATGTCAATCTTCTCCTTAAGTCAACTTAATCGATTTCCTTTTCTTCCTGTCTCACTTCCCAGCTCCCCAACTGGGAATTTATGGGATCACCACTCAAATAAATGATTCATATCAGATCCTGTATCAGGGCTAACATAAAGCAATAGTTATTCTTAAAAGTCACCTCCATGCAGCCTTCCTGGATTTCGGTAGCTGGGAGTGTTTTCCCCCATTTTGGATGTTTATGTGCTTCTCTTAAAAGGGATGCTTATGTGCTTCTCTTAAAGTGTCACCACTTACTGTACTTTTTGCTGTGTGTGTGTGTGTGTGTGTTTTCCCTATATATCCAAGTTTTCTCTATGGGAGAGAGTTGTCTAATTGTTGGGTCACTAATTGGCTGCCTTTTCTCCTAGGGTCCTGGCCTCTTGTCACAGTTTCTAGGACCCATTCTTAACTTAGGCTTACCTATCTTCCAAAGCCAACTTTCTTACCAAAGCTGCCATTGAGAAAGCCAAATTTATCTGATTTTGTTTTGAAAAGCACTTTACACATTACAGATTGATGCTGAGGATGAATTCTTGGGGCATGGCAAGTGACTACCTGCCACAAAAAACAAATGTTAAATGTTGAGGGAAGTCAGGGACACTGAACAGAGGGACCTGCTGAAGCCACAACAGAAGAACTTAAATTGTGAAGATTTCATGGACATTTATTAGTTCCCAAAATTAATACTTTCATAATTTCATATGCCTGTCTTTACTACAGTCTTTGAACATAAATTGTGAAGATTTCATGGACATTTATCACTTCCCCAATCAATACTCTTATAATTTCCTATGCCTGTCTTTAATCTCTTAATCCTGTCATCTTCGTAAACTGAGGATGCATGTCACCTCAGGACCCTGTGATGATTGCATTAACTGCACAAATTGTTTGTAAAACATGTGTGTTTGAACAATATGAAATCTGGGCATCCTAAAAAAGAAGAGGATAACAGTGATTTTCAGGGAACAAGGGAGATAACCATAAGTTCTGACTGCCTGCAGGGCCGGGCAAAACAGAGTCCTATTTCTCTTCTTGAAGAAAGGAAATCAGAGAAATATCACTGAATTCTTTTCCCAGCAAGGAATAACCCTGGGAAAGGAATGCATTCCCAGGGGGAGGTCTCGAAAATGGCCACTCTGGGAGTGTCTGTCTTATGTGGTTGAAGACAAGGGATGAAATACGCCCTGGTCTCCTGCAGTGCCCTCAGGCTTGCTAGGATTAGGACATTCTAGCCTGGCAAATTCTAGTTGTCTGCTCTCGAACCCTGTTTCCTGTCAAGATGTTTATCAAGACAATGCGTGCCCAGTGGGACATGAAACCTCATCAGTAATTCTAATTTCGCCCTGGCCTTGTGATCTTTTATTGCCCTTTCAAGCTTGTGATCTTTGTGACTTACTCCCCGTTCATAATCTCTAATAAATCCCTAATGAAAACTTGCTGGTTTTGCAGCTCAGGGGGCATCATGGAACCTGCTGACATGTGATGTCACCCCCGGAGGCCCAGCTGTAAAATTTCTGTCTTTGTACTCTTTCTCTTTATTTCTCAGACCAGCTGACACTTAGGAAAAATAGAAAAGAACCCTCGTTGAAATATTGGGGGCTGGTTCCCCAGATAGTTAAGGCCCTTAGATCTTCATGATCTTGCACCTAATTATCCCTTCTCATCTCTTACCTCTACCCCACATACACCCTCCTCTCACAGCACACTGAAACATTAGCATGACCCTGCAAACCTGCAGATACCACGTGTTCTTCCTGCTGTTCCTCTGCATGTGCTATGTCTTCTGGCTATGACAAGGTGAACATTTACTCCTCTCTCACACTGTTACTAATATCAAACATTCTCCTCCTAGAAATCCCTGTAACCGCCCACCCAAAAAAGCCTATTTGGGAATCTACTCATTCCACTCCTGCAGTATCTGGGTTATGTCTCAATCATTGCATTGATCATGATAAATGACTTCTTGTCATGGTTTTCCTATGAAATATCATAAACTAAGAAATATTTCAGGACAGAGAGTATGATGTGTTCACTAATGTGTCATTAGTGCAACAACAATTGTTTATGTTATTTATGGTAGAGAATAATACATGCTTCTCGAATGAATAAATACATTGTTTCCTAAGAAATTTAACTATGAGTCTTGGCCACCTAATGTCCTTCTTTTCCTACTCCCAGATATTTTTGAAGAAGCATCAAGACAATATTTGATCATCCTATATTTAGTTGAACTAGAAATGAAGAGTATCATGCTTGATTGACACTCTTATATAGTGTTATAATCACTCCTCCCAAATTTAAGAAGTCATTTCACTCTTCTTTCTCGAAGGACTAAGTCAGTCAAACATGCTGGCAATTACTGAGACTGGAAAATCTATCTTAAGCTATATTTTCAGTATTCAGTAAAATACTGTGAATGGATATCTTATAAGGCATTTATAGTCATGTTTTTGATAGAATTTGAAGGAAAAAGTGAACTATGCAAAAAAAAAAAAAATTTTGGCTAAGTTGCTTACTTTATCATTTGTAGTGTATTGTGACAGTTTCTAACATTCTCTCCTCTAGGTCATATTCTCCATGTCACTGTAATGACAACTAGTCCTTGGAGCATGTTGCTCATAAGGCAGTGCCATGATATAAGCAATTCATAGCTATCTTTGGGATACTTCCATGCTGGTAATAGAATACAATGAAAAGACCACCTTAAATATGTCCTCAGAAGACCCTGTCCCCCATTGGTACACTTAAACATCCCAGCAAATGCATCTTTTAAGATCACTCTCTTACTGTGTTTTTATTCTAAATGTATATCTGTTCAAGATTCATCTACATTTGCCAAACCATTCAATCTCTTCTATGCAGCCCACCTAAATAGTTTCACATCTATTATTTATAAAGGGAATACCTACTAATTCTTAGGAGTTTGTTTTCTCTCATGCTTGTGTCTATTTCTGTTGGCAGTAGAAATTGTCCAGTGCTAATAAGAACAGCAACTTTCAAAATTCAGCCACTTTTAGGTGAATACTATATAATTCTTATTAACTTACCTATGTTTTAAGTTTCTCACCTCATGACTGCCCTTCAACATTTTATGTTAAAGGTTTGACCTTGCTCATGCTGCTTCCCCCAGAGTTGCTTGTTAACTTAACATGAAAATTTATGTTTGAAACTTCCCAGCTACTTTTAGCAATCATTTGACCACTGGTCACCCAAAGACCACTTGGTCACGGGTGCCCCAAGGTGATCAGCAGTTTTGTGCCACATAAAATGAATTATGATTAATATTTTAAGTGTCTGAGATATTATTAGGAAAGAAAAGAAAAACATTACACTGTAGAGTTGTCCATGCAGCTAAATTTGGTCTGTTTAAAAAAAATCTTTATATAGAGATACCTGTTCTTACTATAGTTTTAGGTTCCTAATGTTTTGATTTAAAATGTCCTTTTTATAGACATATGGGACATATGTCTATAAAATGACATATGTATAAAGTGATCATTGATTTTTAAATGCTGTTGTGTGACAAAATAAAAAATTATGAAACTTACACTGATTACTAAATATACTTTTAGGGAATTTTATCAGTCTTTGAATTTCAAAAGTAGGAAAATCATTGTCATAGGCAAAAATCATTCTTGAGAAACAATGTATGAGTTAGAATTACATAGAATTTATTATGTGCTGGATCCTGTTTTAAATATGAGGATTAAATGAATTTATTCCTTGCAATAAACCTGTGAGAATGGTAACTTTATCAGGTCCATTTTACACACTAAGGTTTAGAGAGGTGGTGTCACTTGTCCTAGGTCACAGAGCTGCTAAGAAGCAGAGACAGAGTTTGAACTGGTAGGATTTAACTGTGATCATGATATCATTGTTAAGTCAAAATGTTACAAAAGGCAGAACTTATTTGCAAACGTGGCACCCCTACTTGGAGTAATTGTGCCAGTTTAGTCTTGATTTACCCCATCCTATTTCCTGGCATCATTGACTTTCTCCACTCATGTTCAGGCATAACTAAGACTCAGTAACATCTGAATGCCTTTTCCCCGAGCTGGTCTGAAGGTTTAAATATATTTGAATCAATTAGATTAGTGCTTGAGATAATAAATCACTAAAAACCTGGTAGGCATTAACATATTTTTTCAAAAGAAGAGCTTATTCAAGCCTCACTTCTGTAAGCTCTCTTCCTGGGCACAGCACCCACTTAGTTTTCTGCCTGGAGACAAGTTTCTGCTTGGAGCCTGGTTTCACTAAGTCTCTCTTTCTCTCTCTCTCTGTCTCTCTCTCTCTCTCTCTCTCTCTCTCTCTCTCTCTCTCTCTCTCTCTCTGTCTCTGCCAAACAATGTCATTCTCCCCTTGGGCTATTCACTGGTCAAGGTCAGGTATCTTCTCTTTTTAAGGAAATTAAGTTTATAATGATAATAACAAGAGAAACATTCTGAAAGATAAACAATACAAAGCATTCAGTGCAATGATGTTTACAAAGTGTCACATGCTGTCTTACACTGTCTTAATGCTTTGTGTACATAATCTCATTTGGTCTTCACAAGAACCTAGTTACCATTGTGATCGTCATTTTACTAATAAGAGAAACAAATACAGAGAAATTAAGCACTGGACCAATGCTATGTAGCTAGAGAATTGTATGATCAGGATTTACCCTCAGGAAGACTGTTTTGGAAGCACTGAGCAACTACTGTGAGAAGGTCAAGAATAGCATTCTGTTATATATTCTGTGCCTCTCCTGAAAGTTTGATAATTGGAGTTCAAGTAGACATTTGAGATTGTTGTCTTTGCATTATAATTGATTTTGACAAGTGGACCTCTGTCATAAATATCGTGATAAGCAGGCTACTATCCAACTCCCAGGTTATGACCTTTGCATTCACTTTTTGATGGATCTCTTAAAATCTTATTTCAGGCTCAGAAACTGGCACTTACCACTTGCTGACACTTTTACCACTATTGACCCAATGGTCTGGTAAATCACTGCATATAATTAGTACCTGGTTTCCTGCTTTGCTTATTTATTGAGAAATCTGTAGCCACAGATAAGAGAGCCCTAATATCATTTATATTACTGGGAGTTCATGTCTCACGTGTCATCATACCTCTTGGGTACCACACTTTGTAGCCATTTATACAACCTGAGGTAGGCTCTGCTATCCCATTCTGAGATCTAACCCTTCTCCCAGCTAGAAGATTTAGTCAGAGATCTCAGCCCTTGCCTCCCTGTATTGTCTCACTGTAGTCAACATACTACCAGTGGTGAATCTGTACGAGTCTGTAGCAACTCAGTTCTTGTCTCCTTGGAAGGAGGAATTCAGCCAAGGGGCATAAGGCAGAGGGAGAGACTGATGCAAGTTTTAGGGCAGGAGTGAACGTTTATTAAAACATTTTAGAGTAGAAATGAAAGGAAGTAAAGTACACTTGGAAGAGAGCCAAATGTGTGACTTGAGAGATCCAAGTCCTGTCCAGCCCTTGACTTGGGGATGTTTTATACAATGGCATGGTTCCAAGGTTTGCATTTTTTCCCCCTAATTCTTCCCTTGGAGCAGGCTGTCCACATGTACAGTGGCCTGCAAGCATTTGGAAGGAACTGCATGCACAGTGTATTTACTCACGTTGTGTGCATCCTTACTTGAAGCACTTTTCTCTTACCACTTGAGCACTGAGGAATCTATACCCATTAGATGCTGTTATTTTGTCTTTTAGAGTGTATGCCTGAGCCCGCTCACCCAGCTCCTGAGTGCTTATCGGGAAGGTGCTGATAGCCAACTCCAGCAGCTTTCTATCTATTAGGAAACTGTTTTCTCCTGGCACCAGCTGTGACCAATTTCTATTTTAGAGAGTTAGTTTAACAACTGCTTGACCATCACTTGATGGTTGCCTGACATTCATGAGACTGGGTGGGGTGGGGGAGGCCTCTCTTGTCTTGCTCATGTCTGAATTGCTACCAACTTTAACAAACAGACCTTTATCTAACTTTATTTTTAGTTTCCCCCATGTTATATACTTATAGATATAATTATTTTATCTTTAACAGTTTAGAACTGAGTTGTGTTCCTGACCCAAAATTGCTCTTTCTTAAGCATTTACTTCTTTTTCATAGTGCTTTCCATTGCTACCTGATTTTTTAAATATTTCTCTCTGTATCCTACGTAGACCATTCTTACTTCTAAACCCCTTTACTAATTTTCTTTCCAGAATTTTATAAACTGTAAAAATAAGGGTAGTGAGTATTCTTAAAGAATATCTAAGAATGTCTGGAAAAGATATTTAACTATTTTCTTACACATGTGTTTCTCTATTTTTAGCAAGGATGCTAAGACACTGGCCTAATGGGAGAAATAGATTGGATGAGAAATCAATTATCATATCTCTGTGATGTGGGATTCCCCTCACTATAATAACTATGTTTAATTTTTATAAGATTTTAATTTTGTAGTGCATCATCATATTACATTAAATTAATAACCACATTATTATTTTTAAGTAAAATATCAGCTACCTCAAACTTTTGAGAAAAAAAAGTCTCTTCTCCAAGAACTTGCTACAAGTCTTCAAGGTATGAAGGCTTTTAATGAATAGACTCTGCATACCAGGATTTATTTGTTTGTTGAAAGCAGTTTTGTTTCTAGATTTTGTTTAAATTCCACTTTTACAAAAGCTCATAGAAGGTGATGTCCAGCGAAATTAACGATATTTAAACTCTGGATCCTCCTGTTGCACTAACTTATTTTACAATCCTGAGAAGTATCCTATCAATGTGTTCATATGTTCTTGGATTTTTGTAATATTCACAAAAGTAAAATATTTAAACTTCATTTGGTTATGATTACAATTTATTTCCACTTTGATATCCTTCAAAGTTGTTTCCTTTTGTGTCTAATACTATTTTTGTAATAGAATTTTGGTGATCCATCTAAAAGAAGTTGAGTTGAGGCTATATAATGGGATATGTGTATATAGCTCACAGTCAATTATGTTACTCTCCACCAACTGTAGTGAGAATGGTATACTACTATCACCAACTGTACCAGCTTCTGGGGTTATGATTGAAAGGTACAAGGCTAGTAGACTAACCAGTAACTGAACATGTTCTAGATGCTCAGCAGTTAAAATTTATCATAATGGGAGAGAAATAATTTTTGAAAGATACAGCACCAAAAAATGGCCTTTGTAAATTATTTCATTTAAGAGCAAAAATTTTAAGATGATAATTCAGTTTTTCTCAATGCCTAGGCAACATAGATGTTGTTTTCTATTTAAAAATAATGCAGTTTTCATGATTATAAACATATCATAGATTTTCTTAAATTTTTAAAATGAGAATGTCAGGAAATAGAATTTATCAGAATTTCTATGTATTTTACAGCAAAAAATCTGTAACAATACAACAAACAACGTGTGTATTGCCACATGTTCTAAGCAGTCCATTGTTTCAGATCATTTTTTCAGTACCTGATACATTTTATCATGAAGATATCTGGAAATCTCAGTCAAAACTGTAGAGAAGTTACCTACAATGCAAAGAAATTACCTCACAAAAGTAGTGTTCCCTTAAAAAAATTTACATATTCATATCTAAGCTAATATTAATAGCAAAAATAGTGATATATTAGGTAATTTATTAATAAAATATTATCTACTTTCATAAATTTGAAAATGCTTGTGGTTTTATTATCTTTGTAAAACTGGTAAATGATTGTTTTTCTCTTTCAAATGAAAACCCATTTTTCCCTCATATTCTTTTTTTTTTTTAATGTAACCCCTGTATTTCAATACCCACCAAATCTGAACTTGCTCCTAAAATATACAGATAGGAAGGCAAATTGTCTCCTTCAGGTATATAAAGCCTAGAATTTGGAATATTTCAGGATTTTATGGAATAAGATTTTTTTATGAGAGCAATATTATGAACAAATAAGAAAAAAGAGCAAAGAGTACCATTGTATTAGAAACATGGACTGGTGGAAGGAGGCTTAAGTTGTTATTTGGGAAGTTGTATACCTTTGGGAAAAAAAAATATATATTTTTTATTATTATACTTTAAGTTCTATGGTACATGTGTACAACATGCAGGTATGTTACATATGTATACATCTGTCATGTTGGTGTCCTGCACCTGTAACTCGTCATTTATATTAGGTATATCTCTTAATGCTATCCATCCCCCCTCCGCACACACCCTGGCAGGCCCTAGTGTGTGATGTTCCCCACCCTGTGTCCAAGTGTTCTCGCTGTTCAATTCCCACCTATGAGTGAGTACATGGGGTGTTTGGTTTTCTGTCCTTGCAAGAGTTTGCTCAGAATGATGGTTTCCAGCTTCATCTATGTCCCGACAAACGACTTGAACTCATCCTTTTTTATGGCTGCATAGTATTCCGTGGTGTATATGTGCCACATTTTCTTAATCCAGTCTATCATTGATGGACATTTGGGTTGGTTGCAAGTCTTTGCTATTGTGAATAGTGCCGCAATAAACATACGTGTGCATGTGTCTTTATGGAAGCATGATTTATAGTCCTTCAGGTATATCCCCAGTAATGGGATGGCTGTGTCAAATGGTATTTCTACTTCTAGATCCTTGAGGAATAGCCACACTGTCTTTCACAATGGTTGAACTAGTTTACAGTCCCACCAACAGTGTAAAAGCATTCCCATTTCTCCAAATCCTCTCCAACACCTATTGTTTCCTGACTTCTTAATGATTGCCATTCTAACTGGTGTGAGATGGTATCTCATTGTGGTTTTGATTTGCATTTCTCTGATGGCCAGTGATGATGAGCGTTTTTTCATGTGTCTGCTGGCTGCATCAATGTCTTCTTTTGAGAAGTGCCTGTTCATATCCTTTGCCCACTTTTTGATGGGGTTGTTTGATTTTTTTCTTGTAAATTTTTAAAATTCTTTGTATATTCTGGATATTAGCCTTTTGTCAGATAGATATATTGTAAAAATTTTCTCCAATTCTGTAGATTGCCTATTCTATCTGATGGTAGTTTCTTTTGCTGTGCAGAAGCTCTTTAGTTTAATTAGATCCCATTTGTCAATTTTGGCTTTTGTTGCCATTGCTTTTGGTGTTTTAGTCACGAAGTCCTTGCCCATGCCTATGACCTGAATGGTATTGCCTAGGTTTTCTTCTAGAGTTTTTATTGTTTTAGGTCTAACATTTAAATCTCTAATCCATCTTGAATTAATCTTTGTATAAGGTGTAAGGAAGGGATCCAGTTTCAGCTTTCTACATATGGCTAGCCAGTTTTCCCAGCACCATTTATTACATACGGAATCCTTTCCCTATTTCATGTTTTTGTCAGGTTTATCAAAGATCAGATGGTTGTAGATATGTGGTATTATTTCTGAGGGCTCTATTCCGTTCCATTGTCCTATATCTCTATTTTGGTACCAGTACCATGCTGTTTCTGTTACTGTAGCCTTGTAGTATAGTTTGAAGTTAGGTAGCGTCATGCCTGCAGCTTGGTTGTTTTGGCTTAGTATTGTCCTTGGCAATGCAGGCTCTTTTTTGGTTCCATATGAACTGTAAAGTAGTTTTTTTCCAATTCTGTGAAGAAAGTCATTGGTAGCTTGATGGGGATGGCACTGAATCTATAAGTTACCCTGGGCAGTATGGCCATTTTCACAATATTGATTCTTCCTATCCATGAGCATGGAATGTTCTTCATTTGTTTGTATCCTCTTGTATTTTATTGAGAAGTGGTTTGTAGTTCTCTTTGAAGAGCTCCTTCACATCCCTTGTAAGTTGGATTCCTAGGTATTTTATTCTCTTTGTAGCAATTGTGAATGGGAGTTCACTCATGATTTGGCGCTCTGTCTGTTATTGATATATAAGAATGCTTGTGATTTTTGCACATTGATTTTGTATCCTGAGACTTTGCTGAAGTTGCTTATCAATTTAAAGAGATTTTGGGCTGAGATGATGGGGTTTTCTAAATATACAATCATGTCATCTGCAAAGAGGGACAATTTGATTTCCTCATTTCCTAGTTGAATACCCTTTATTCTTTCTCCTGCCTGATTGCCCTGGCCAGAACTTCCAACACTATGTTGAATAGGAGTGGTGAGAGAGTGCATCCCTGTCTTGTGCCAGTTTTCAAAGGGAATCCTTCCAATTTTTGCCCATTCGGTATGATATTAGCTGTGAGTTTGTCATAAATAGTTATTATTTTGAGATACCTCCCATCAATACTTAGTTTATTGAGAGTTTTTAGCGTGAAGGGCTGTTGAATTTTGTCAGAGGCCTTTTCTGCATCTATCAAGATAATCGTGTGGTTTTTGTCTTTGATTCTGTTTATATGATGGATTACATTTATTGATTTGCATGTGTTGAACCAGTCTTGCATCCCAGGGTTGAAGCCAACTTGATCATGGTGGATAAGCTTTTTGATGGGCTGCTGGATTCGGTTTGCCAGCATTTTATTGAGAATTTTTACAACGGTGTTCATCAGGGATATTGGTCTAAAATTCTCTTTTTTTGTTGTTGTGTCTCTGCCAGCCTTTGGTATCAGGATGATGTTGGCTTCATAAAATGAATTAGGGAGGATTCCGTCTTTTTCTATTGATTGGAATAGTTTCAGAAGGAATAGTACCAGCTCCTCTTTGTACCTCTGGTAGAATTCGGCTCTCAATCCGTCTGGTCCTGGAGTTTTTTTGGTTGGTAGGCTATAAATTATTGTCTCAATTTCATAACCTGTTATTGGTCTATTCAGGGATTCAACTTCTTCCTGGTTTAGTCTTGGGAGAGTGTATGTGTCCAGGAATTTATCCATGTGTTCTAGATTTTCTAGTTTATTTGCATAGAAGTGTTTTTAGTGTTGTCTGATGGTAGTTTGTATTTCTGTGGGATTGGTGGTGATATTCCCTTTATCCTTTTTTATTGTGTCTATTTGATTCTTCTCTATTTTCTTCTTCATTAGTCTTGCTAGCAGTCTATCAATTTTGTTGATCTTTTCAAAAAGCAGCTTCTGGATTCATTGATTTTTTTTGAAGGGTTCTTTTGTGTCTCTATCTCCTTCAGTTCTGCTCTTCAGTTATTTCTTGCCTTCTACTAGTTTTGAATGTGTTTGCTCTTGTTTCTCTAATTCTTTTAATTGTGTTGTTAGTGTGTCAATTTTAGATCTTTCCTGCTGTCTCTTATGGGAATTTAGTGCTATAAATTTCCCTCTACACACTGCTTTAAAGGTGTCCCAGAGATTGTGGTATGTTGTGTCTTTGTTCTAATTGGTTTCAAAGAACTTCTTTATTTCTGCCTTCATTTCGTTATGTATACAGTAGTCATTTAGGAGCAGGTTGTCTAGTTTCTATGTAGTTGAGCAGTTTTGAGTGAGTTTCTTAATCCTGAGTTCTAGTTTGATTGCACTGTGGTCTGAGAGACAGTTTGTTATAATTTCTGATCTTTTACATTTTCTGAGGAGTGCTTTACTTCCAATTATGTGGTCAATTTTGGAAAAAGTGCGATGTGCTGAGAAGAATGTATATTCTGTTGATTTGGGGTGGACAGTTCTGTAGGTGTCTATTAGGTCTGGTTGGTGCAGAGCTGAGTTCAATTTCTGGATATCCTTGTTAACTTTCTGTCTCGTTTATCTGTCTAATGTTGACAGTGGGGTGTTAAAGTCTCCCATTATTATTGTGTGGGAGTCTAAGTCTCTTTGTAGGTCTCTGAGGACTTGCTTTATGAATCTGGGTGCTCCTGTATTGGGTGCATATATATTTAGTATAATTAGCTCTCCTTGTTGAATTGATCCCTTTACCATTATGTAATGGCCTTCTTTGTCTCTTCTGATCTTTGTTGGTTTAAAGTCTGTTTTATCAGAGACTAGGATTGCAACACCTGCTTTTTTTTTTGTTTTCCATTTGCTTGGTAGATCTTCCTCCATCCCTTTTTTTGAGCCTATGTGTGTCTCTGCATGTGAGATGGGTCTCCTGAATACAGAAGACTGATGGGTCTTGACTCTTTCTCCAATTGGCCTGTCTGTGTCTTTTAGTTGGAGCATTTAGCCCATTTACATTTAAGGTTAACATGATTATGTGTGAATTTGATCCTGTCATTATGATGTTAGCTGGTTATTTTGCTTGTTAGTTGATGCAGTTTCTTCCTAGCATCGATGGTCTTTACATTTTGGGATGTTTTTGCAGTGGTTGCTACCGGTTGTTCCTTTCCATGTTTACTGCTTCCTTCAGGAGCTCTTGTAAGGCAGGCCTGGTGGTAACAAAATCTCTCAGCATTTGTTTGTCTGTAAAGGATTTTATTTCTCCTTCACTTTTGACCTTAGTTTAGCTGGATATGAAATTCTGGGTTGAAAATTCTTTTCTTTAAGAATGTTGAATATTGACCTCCACTCTCTGCTGGCTTGTAGAGTTTCTGCTGAGAGATCCGCTGTTAGTCTGATGGGCTTCCCTTTGTGGCTAACCCTACCTTTCTCTCTGGCTGCCCTTAACATTTTTTCCTTCATTTCAACTTTGGTGAATCTGACAATTATGTGTCTTGGAGTTGTTCTTCTTGAGGAGTATCCTTGTCACATTCTCTGTATTTCCTGAATTTGAATGTTGGCCTGCCTCGCTAGGTTTGGAAGTTCTCCTGGACAGTATCTTGAAGAGTATTTTCCAGCTTGGTTCCATTCTCCCCATCACTTTCAGGTACACCAATCCAACATAGATTTGGTCTTTTCCCATAGTCTCCTATTTCTTGGAAGCTTTGTTTGTTTCTTTTTACTCTTTTTTCTCTAAGCTTCTCTTCTTGCTTAATTTCATTCATTTGATCTTCAATCACTGATACCTTTTCTTCCACTTGATCAAATAGGCTACTGAAGCTTTGCATGTGTCACTTAGTTCTCGTGCCATGGTTTTCAGCTCCATCAGGTCATTTAAGGACTTGTCTACACTGTTTATTCTAGTTAGCCATTCATCTAATCTTTTTTCAAGGTTTATAGCTTCTTTGAAATGGGTTCAAGCATCTTCCTTTAGCTCGGAGAAGTTTGTTATTACCAATCTTCTGAAGCCTTCTTCTCTCAACTCATCAAAGTCATTCTCTCTCCAGCTCTGTTCCGTTGCTGGTGAGGAGCTGTGTTCCTTTAGAGGAGAAGAGATGCTCTGATTTTAGAATTTTCAGTTTTTCTGCTTTGTTTTCTCCCCATCTTTGTGGTTTTATCTACCTTTGGTCTTTGATGATGGTGACATACCGATGGGGTTTTGGTATGGATGTCCTTTCTGTTTTTTAGTGTTCATTCTAACAGTCAGGACCTTCAGCTGCAGGTCTGTTGGAGTTTGCTGGGGGTCCACTCCAGACCCTGTTTGCCTGGGTATCACCAGCAGAGGCTGAGAACGGCAGATGTTGCTGCCTGATCCTTCCTCTGGAAGCTTCATCTCAGGGGGGCACCCAGCCATATGAGGTGTCAGTCGCCCCCTACTGGGAGGTGCCTCCCAGTTAGGCTACTTGGGGGTCAGGGACCCACTTGAGGGGGCAGTCTGAACGTTCTGAGATCTCAAACTCTGTGCTGGGAGAACCCCTACTCTCTTCAAAGCTGTCAGGCAGAGTCCTTTACTTCTGCAAAAGTTTCTGCTGCCTTTCATTCAACTATGCCCTGCCCCCAGAGGTGGAGTCTACAGAGGCAGGCAGGCCTCCTTGAGCGGTGGTGGACTCCACCCAGTTCAAGCTTCCCAGTAGCTCTGTTTAGCTACTCAAGCCTCAACAATGGCAGGCCCCCCTCTCCCAGCCTCACTGGTGCCTTGCAGTTTGATCTCAGACTGCTGTGCTAGCAATGAGTGAGGCTCCATGGGCGTGGGACCCTCCAAGCCAGGCGCAGGATATAATCTCCTGGTGTGCCATTTGCTAAGGCCGTTGAAAAAGCACAGTATTAGAGTGGGAGTCTCCCAATTTTCCAGGTACCCTCTGTTGCGGCTACCCTTTGCAAGGAAAGGGAATTCCCCACCCCTTGCATTTCCAGGTGAGGTGATGCCCTTCTCTGCTTTGGCTCACACTCCCTGGGCTGCACCCACAGTCTGACAAGCCCCTGTGAGATGAACCCGGCACCTCAGATAGAAATGCAGCAATCACTCGTCTTCTGTATCATTCACACTGGGAGCTGCAGACTGAAGCTGTTCCTATTCGGCCATCCTGGAAAAATATTTGTATGTATGATGTCTGGCCTGGAACATTCTTTGATGTTAACTCTATGGGTAGCAACCTGTGAGCAACCAAATGGAACTCTTTTACTCATGTATTTTTTGTGACTTGGGGTCATGATTCACAAGGCCAGCATTCACAAGAATAAAGAGTCCAAAGATTCATTTAGTAGATTCATGATAAAATAGGAATATTCTTACTACATTAATTGTAAAATTATTTTTATATAGGAAAAGTAACTAAAATATTTTATATTTTCTAAACTTTACAGATAAAATGATCACCTATAGATTATTTCTAAGTAGGTTATATGCATGCTTACATGGCATTTTATGTTTTTTTTCTATTCTTATTTATTGATATTTGGTATCACCCACTTGTGCATTAGCTTCTTCAGGGATGGTGGAATTCCAAAGCAATCTAATATTTTACTGAGATCGAAAGAGTTTTGTTGTGAGTAAATAATTGTTGTTACAGAGCTTTACAGGTTACCCAAATGGTCCCAATTCATCCTATGCAGAACCACAGAGTGCTGAAAAATGGCCCTATCAGGTTCTACCTTCCTGCAACTTGGTAATAAGCGCTGGCAAAATAGACAAATCACAAGCAGGTGATACAAGTAAAAACAAGGAAAGTAGTAAAGGCCATCCCAAGAATGTACGGTCTTTTCAGCATGAAATTAAGCTTTTCAAACCCTAGTTTTCAAAGTAAGAAAAGTAACCAAAATATGAGTTTTCAGTTCACTGTAAAAAACAAAAGAGCAAACACTTTTTTGTTACACTGTAACATTAAGTGTAGAACCAAAAAATTGAAATAAATGTGATGTCTCTGCAACATATTTAGTGGCATTATTTTACATTCAGCCCACTTTCTTCATCATAAAAGTACATAGCTAAAAAGCCAACAAGTTTTTTCAGGCACATATTGTGCCATTTGGCTACACATTGAGAAAAAAAATACGTGATTTTTTTCTTGTACCATACATAATTAAGTAAAAGTTGACCCAAATTAAACTGTTACTTTTAATTCCTAATTTAGGAGAACATTAAATTATTACCTTAAAAATCACAAACAAGGAAAATACATTTAAGGAAAAAAACATATGGCATTTTCCCTTCAGATAACTGCATATGGGAGTCTATTTGATTTTCGCAGCTGCTATTTCATTTTTTTCTTTGACATTAGCTCACTTTTGATTGACAGGTTTATTTTTTATTTTTATTTTTTTTAATGTTTCTCCCTGGATTTTACAAAATGAGCCTAGATTATATGTTCTTCACTAAAAGTGAGCAAAATTGTATTTTTGCTACCGTAAAAGATACCATTGAAATAACGGATTAAGAATTCACAGTCTTGGCTCTCTCTTATTTAGTGTATTGTTTAATTTTTACAGTTTGATTTTTCTTCCAGTTTTCTTCATTCTTCTGTATTCCTGCATTCTTTATTCTTGTTCAATAATATCATTTTGTTGTTGTTGTTGTTGTTTTTAAGTGTGGTTTTTATACAGCATTGGGTGATTTATTGCACTACTTTGCCACTAGAATGGCAATATTTTCTGTGAGTTTTAACATAATAGATCATAGAGGCAGCTGATCTTTTTCACAGGACTATCGAAGGAATAAACTTGCATAAATGATAGGATAGAGTGTTTTAAAGATGATTACTTAAGAAGGACCAATATATGGTTTAAGGAATTGAGTTACTGTTTTCCATGTATTTTATCTTAATTAAAATAAACGATTATTGCTATAAATAAAAGGAAATAAAACATATGTTTATTAAAAAGACACACACAGGAAGTTTTATTTTCACACAAGAAAGTTTAAAACAAAACAATAAAATAGTGAAAGCTAGAGGTCTTTGTTTTTCATAAAAAGAAACTATGTACTTCATTTATTAATCCTTTGAACAAAGACTTATTTTTTCTGTACTGCATATAAGCAGCTTAGACTTTAGTGGAGTGTAGAACTTATCAAAGAAAAGCAGGGACAAAAGACACAATCACTGTACTTTATACCTATCAATGTTTCAGAGTTGATGTATGAATACATTTAAAAGCTGAATAGTAAAAATATGAAAGAGGTGTTCAGATGGAGAAGATATAACAATGACTAATAATTATACAAAATCATGCCTATTCTCTCCAATTATCGGAAGAAGGCAATGCAGAGCTATCAGATTTGAAGAAAAAAAAAAAGAAAAAATAATAAATGATCAATAATAACCCAAATCCATTTAGGATGAGGAAAATGAGATGCTTTCATATATATCATTGGTGGACATGTAAAATGATGTAAAATTCAGAGAGCAATTTGGAAAAACATAAAGTGTCCATAAGGAAATTTCAATTATTTTTGTTTCTTTTCAAAACTTTGCAGCGAATTCAGATTTCACTCTAAGTAAAAGGCACCAGTTTTTAAATATTCTAAAAGCTCTAAGCTTCTTGAACCTTCTGACATTTTCTCCTACTTGTCCATTGCTCACTGCTTGGCCCACGTAGATCTCTTTGATATTCTTCCAATACATTGTGTGTAGTTCCAGTTTAAGGATTTATTTTGTTTTCTCAGTTTAGAATGTTCTTTCCCCATATATCTATCTGTTCAGCTAACTTCTTCACCTCCTTTGGCCTTTGCTTAAATCTTATTGTCTCAAAGAGACTTACCTTGACTACCTTACTCAACACAGTAATGTCAGTCTTTTGTGTTTGTTGTTTTCAATGATTTATCTCAGGTGTCTAGAACTCACTTTAGCAAATATTTATCAAATTAATAGACGTACTTGGAAGACAGTGTGATGATTTCTCAAGGATCTAGAAGTGGAAATATCATTTGACCCAGCAACCCCTTTACTGGGTATATACCCAAACGATTATAAATCATTCTGCTATAATGCACACATATGCTTATTTCAGCACTATTTACAATAGCAAAGACTTAAAACAAACCCAAATGCCCTTCAATGATACACTAAATAAAGAAAATGTGGCATATATATACCGTGAAATACTATGCAGCCATAACAAAGAAAGACTTCATGTCCTTTTCAGGGGCATGGATGAAGCATGAAGCTGGAAACCTTTATCTTCAGTAAACTACCACAGGAACAGAAAACCAAACACTGCATGTTCTCACTTATCAGTGGGAGTTGACCAGTGAGATCACATGGAGACAGGGAGGGGAACATCACATACTGGGGCCTATCGGGGTGGGGTGTAGGAGGCAAGGGGAGGGAGAGCATTAGGACAAATACCTAATGCATGTGGGGCTTAAAATATAGATGACAGGTTGATAAGTGCAGCAAACCACCATGGCACATGTATACCTATATAACAAACTTGTGTGTTCAGTACATATATCCCAAAATTAAAAAAAAAAAAAAAAGAAGAAGTACTATGTCCAAAAAGTTTTCTCTATTTCAACATTGCTGAGCAATAAAAAAATGTGGATACATTCTAAATGTCTATCGGTACAAGCCATTGTTATATCAATTCTAGGAAATATTATGCAAGATTTAAATAAATGTAGAACATTTATACATTCTCACATGAAATAATACCAAAGACATGTAGGTAAGTGACTAAAGCAAATTTTAGAAGAAGTAAAATGTGATCTTTAAATTTTGTTCTTGACACATAATAATTATACATATATATGAGATACAGTGTGATGTTTTGATATATGTATACATTATGTAATGATAAAATTATGGTATTTAGCATATCATTTACCTCAAAGATTGATTATTTCTTTGTGGTGAGAACATTTAGAATTCTCTCTTCTAATTGCTTTGAAATATGTACTATAATACTGTTGACTATAGTCACCTTACTGAAAACCAGAACTTATCCATCTATCTAACTGTAATTTTTTATCCATTTTCTTAATTTGTATGAAGAGATGGGAGTATCTTCCTTTCAACTTTATGCTTTCTAAAAATGTGGTCCAAATTAATGAGTCATTACCTTTTGGGAAATGAGAGAAAGCAAATGTGAAGGAGAATGCATACATTGTATGACTTATTTTCAATAAGAATACGATGATGTATGATTTTTAAATGCTAAAATAAATAATAAATGAGTGATTTTGACAGGTTCAGAGGAAAGCCAAATTTCTTTGGGGTGAGATAGCATTTGAGTGAAAATTTAAAATATCCATGCACTTTTCTAAAAAAAAAAAAAAAGTTTTTGTGCTAGGGAAAGAATGGGAAAATAGGGCATTTAAGATAGAAGGGATACATTGCAATATATGTTCAGAAGTAGAGATTACTTGGGGATCTGTATATGTGTGGGTTCAACAGGGAACAGAAACTTTTTTTAGGACTGTGGAGAGGTTATATCTGGGAAGGACAGTAATAGACCTTGCACACAAGGCTTAGGGTTTGATACTTCAGTTTGTGTTAAAGGAAAGCCATGGGGAAAGTGGTCTTGGTATTTAAACAGGCCAGTGTCTTGCCAAATATGGTGTTTAAGGAAAATCGGATTGACCATTTGGGGAAGGACAAGGCTGAATCATTTTCCCTATTTCAACCAGATGTGGTTAGAATTTGTCAAAAAAAATCCTCTGGCAATGATGTGTCTCTGAAGTTATTGAGTCACCAGACAGAAAGGGTTTCTTTAAACTCATTAAACAAAGATTTCTGCTCATTTGTTATTTTTCTCCTTTATAGCTTATCATACAATGTTAATTCAATTATCTTCACAATAGAATGTGAACAAGCATAATGTTGGGAGTCACCACAATTACCTATATGTAATCAAACTCCAATGCTTTCAAAAATTGTATCTTTCATCCCTCTCATATATAATGTTATTTCTCATTACTTCATAATAACATACTCATCCATTTTTTTGTTTATATATTTAACAAAAATTTCTGTGCACCTGCTATGAATTCTTGACTCTGGAAGGGGATTGGAATGAAATGACAAAAATTTAAAAAAATGTATAAATTTGGAATTCAGTTGGGAAGATACAAAATGTGACAATGAAAAAACAAATCAGGTTTGATATGTGTTTTGAACAATCTGAATGCAGAAAGCTAAAAAAGAAAGTTTAGATTATAAAAATTTTTATAAACAACATTAACAGAATCTTGAGAAAAAAAACACATGAGATTGGGTAAGTTGTAGAAGATCTCTTTGATGAGATAATTCCCAAACTATTATCTAAAATATATGAGAGAACTAGCTATGCATGGATGAAGAAAATCATTTCCAGATATATAAACAGCAGTAAAGAATTTGAGTAAAAGAAAAACCTGTTACCTTGGGCTTGGTAAATATTAGTATGGCTCGAGTTACATAAACTAGGATAAATATATGGATTAAATATGAAATCAAGCAAGGTCTAAATGATTAAGCTCTGTTAAAGTCAAGGAAAAGACTTTAGATTTTGTTTTCCACAGATTGTGTTACCATCATATACTATTAACAAACTGACAAAAGGAAACAAATTAACATTAACATTTCTGAGAGAAATTAACCAGGCTACTTGTGAAAAATTGATTGAAGGGGGTGTCATTATCATAAGCAGAAAAGCCAGTTAGGAAGTTATGGCTTTATCGAAGGTGAATTAGAGTGTCAATAGGCCAAGTTAAGAGATCTATGTATATAAGGGAGCTTTAAAAAGTTTGTAGACAAATGGAATGACAAGATTAAAAATAAGTATAACTTCATTTTTTAACATATGCTCCACGAAGTTCAAGACACTGAAACTTCCTTTGCAAAAATTATTACAGTGTAAAAAATCTGACACAGTGGACTCTGTCTTGCCTCTAACCTCAAAAGCTAACTAACTTAGCCCACTTTTAGGCCTAGGCCAAGCTAACCATGGAAGAAATTTAGTTTGTAGTTTAATCTTAAAGCAAGGGTGATAATAGCTCCTTTTCAAAACTACCTCCCTCTTCATTTGGGAACCAAAACTGTCTTGGTAAAACTAATAAAAGATGACAAGATTAGAATTCTGAGAGGGGTCTGAATTCTGCTAATGCAGTTCAGGAATAACCAGCCATTGTTTCTTAGTTTGCTTACTGCTCTAGAGTCATGTGGCTGGAAGTCATAAGATTTGTAACTTTCCTGGTTGTTCCTATAGATAACATCACTATTATAAAGACTAAGATTGGTCTTGAGATATTTCTCAGACTTTTGCATTCTGGTAAACTGAATGACACCACTTGGTGTCACGGATCCACTTGGATCCATGACTCATACTAAGGAACTGACTCAACTGGTCCTGTGACCCCCACCCAGAAGCTGACTCAGTGCACAAAGACAGTTCTGATGCTCCTATGATTTCATCCCCAACCAATCAGGAACACTCATTCCCTAGACCTCTTCCTCCCAAATTGTCCTTAAAAAATCCTAGCCTCCAAGGCTACGGATGAAGGTGAATTTGAGAAATATCTCTTGTCTTTCCATTTGGCAGTCTTGGGATAATTAAACTCTTTCTTTGGTGCAACACTGCTGTCTCAGTGTATTGGCTTAACTGTGCAGTAGGCAAGAAGAACCAGGGGGCTGTAAAAACACTTTTGTAAGTGATAAAACCAGAAATTTAGCAGACCCTCCAAAAATGAGGGTGCTGAAATTTTATCCATATTAATGCCGTATTTTTACATTATTAATTAAATGAAGTACTTTGAGCATCCCAGAAAACTGTTGCCAGGACCTTTGTTCCTAACTGATGCACTTTTTCTTTGACTTGAACACTTCAACCTTTTGGTTACCATTGCTGTTATTGTGCTTTGTCTTCAGCATCACACTGGCAAAGCCATGTTTTATCTTCCTTTTACAGTTCTTCAAAAAAGTGCTTCAAGATTTTAATCTCTTTTGTTTAAAATATTCATTGAAAGCTTGGCTCTTGTCTGCAATGGTTTTGACATCTATTGCATAAAAATTTGCTCAACTTTCAATTTTTAGTCAGAATTGTGTAAGCTGGTGTTGGCTAGTGTTTCTGCTGTATAATTGTTGGTTCTCTTCAATTAGGACACAAATAGAGAATTTTTTTCTTCTAGCAACTTGATGCAGTGGTCTGCCGCTGCCAGCTTCATCCTCAACATCATCTCATCCCTTCTTAAAACTAGTTATCCAGGCCAGGTGTGGTGGCTCACACCTGTAATCTTTTCACTTTGGAAGGCTGAGACAGGTGAATTACTTGAGCTCAGGACTTTGAGATCAGCCTGGGAAACATGGGGAGACCCAGTCTCTACAAAAAAATACAAAAATTAGGTGAATGTGGTGGTGCACACCAGTAGTCCCAGTTATTTTAGAAACTGAGATGAGAGGATTGATTGAGTCTGGGAGATCAGGCTGCAATGAGCAGTGATTGCCCCATTGCACTCTATCCTGGGCGGCAGAGAAAGACAGTATCTGAAAATAAATAAATGAAAACAAACCACACACACACACACACACACATACACAAACAAACGAACAATAACTATTCATTTGCAAATTGCTGATTTCTTTGAAGCATTGTCCCCATAAGCTTTCTATAAAGCATCAATGATTTAACCATTCTTCCACCCAAGCTTCACCATAAATTTTATGTGTGTTCTTGCTTCAATTTTACTAGAATTCATATTGCTTTGATAGGGGACCTTTTCAAACTGAGGTCAACATATTGTTGGTGCAAAACTTTTGAATTCCCTGCATAGTTGTTTTCATAATTCATATTTTCATGAACTTTTTGAAGTTCCTTCATATTTGAAATAAATTTTGGAATTAAAATTGACAGAAATTACTGATGCACTGAATAATAAAGATAGAAAAATGAATATATCAGATATAAGTATCTTGTTTGAGAAGTAGAAAGGTTGTTTTACTGATGAGATAAGGAAAGCACGCAGAAGTTTTTTTGGGGGGTATGGTAAGTCTAAGATATAGATAAAAATGTGAAGGTAGATGGATGTATATATATGGAACTGAAAAGAATAGCCTTTGCTACATATATATATACACACACACATATGTATCTACACACACACCCCCATACATACACACACACATATATATCATATAATATATTTAGGTGCTATATATATTTATACATATAATTTATATATGTATATCATATATAAATATATAATTTGGGAGTTAATAGAGTAGAGATGATATTTCATAGGAATGTATGATGCCACCAAGGGAGAAAGCAAAGGTGAAGTGAAGAGTTTTGAACACAGAGGAATTATAATATACAGAGTCTGTTTGGAGTAAGAGCCAACAACAACAGAAGAGGGTAGGACCTGTCATGGAGGGAGGATAGAGCCAGGAACAATTTTACTTTTCAAATTTGTACTTGTCACTCCCTCTCCGAAGAAAACTCTTTTTCAGATTACTTTATGCCTATTTCCCTCAACTTTTTTTTTTTTTTTTTTTTTTTTTATTTTGAGATAGACTCCCGCTCTATAGCCTAGCCTACAGTTTAGTGGTGCAATCTCCACTCACTGAAACCTCTGCCTCCCAGGTTCAAGCAAGTATCTTGCCTCAGCCTCCCCAGTAGCTGTGATTACAGGCACACTCTACCATTCCCGGCAAATTATTTTGTATTTTCAGTAGAGACAGGGTTTCACCATGTTGGCCAGTCTGGTCTCAAACACCTGATCTCAGGTGATGTACCTGCCTCTGCCTCCCAAAGTGCTGGGATTACAGGCATGAGCCACCATGCCCAGCTTATTTTCCTGAACTTTTTAAGTCATAGTTCAAGCATTAGCATCTTAGGGATACTTTCCTAGACAACTTAATTTCAAATCAACCACACCCAATACTGACACTTCCTGTGCCTTTCTCTTTCTAGCACTTAGCAAAATCTAACATATGTATTTTACTGAGTTATTTATAAAATGTTCTGCTGCCATAAGAATATATGACCAAGGAAAGAAGAAATTGTGGTTTTTTTTTTTTTAAATTACTATATCCTCCAAACTTAAAATCAATGCTAAATATACTGATAATGTACAGTAATTTTGTTTTTTGTGAAGCTGAATAGAGCAATTTTATTGGACTATTGGACATTGATACAAGATTAAAATGGTTTTATGAAAGAATGGGAGCTGGGGAAATGACTGTGCATTTGGTTGGGGTTAATTCTGCCATTACAATCAGTGGAGGCACTAACTTTGACAGGAGTAATACAATATCTTTATAATAAAAATTAGAAGATATATATATATATATAGAGAGAGAGAGAGAGAGAGAGAGTGTAAGGGTTGTAGATTTGACTTGAGGAAGATGAGGAATTTTCTTCATATCTTTAATTTCCTCAATGAGGCTTTCAACTTTGTGTGAGTAAAGCAAGAGTTAGGTTTGTGGGGAAAAAGAAGAAAAAAATCCGATTTACCAGTCAATCCAATGAATAATACTTGAATAATACAATGAATAAAAGCAAAATGTGGTTATGACTGTATTAGTTTGTTTTCATGTTGCTATAAAGAAATACCAAAGGCTGGGTAATTTATAAGGCACAGAGATTAAATCCTGTTCCACCTGGTTATCGCCCCTCCCTGGATCTCAGGAGCTTATTTGGCAGAAGGAACAGCAGAGACCAGGCAGTCCAGCTTTGCAAAGGCTCTTGGTGTGCTGTGACAGGCAGGCATCTGCCAATCACTATCCCTGCTGCCCATATGCCCCAGAGGAAGGTCAGTTCAGCTGAAAAGGCAGTAAAGAAATAACTCAAGAGGAGATCTTCATGGTTGTCAGCTTAATCTGCTCCTGCAAAAGTGGAAATGAAGCCAAAAAAGGCAGCAGGAAAGGATAAATCTTCGACAAAAGAGTGTAAAGGAGAAAAGGGGAGGAGCAAAGGGAAAATAGGCAAAAGTGGCTAAGAAACTAAAAAAGATTTACCAGCAGAAAACGAAGAGAGTAAAACCATGGAGAACCCAGCATCTGATGCAACCTGAGACAAAGAAATCAAGTCTGATTAATATTATACATAGTGTCTCAACAGTGTTTCCTGTATTCCTTCTTGTACAAACCGGAAGAATATTTTTATCAACTAGTTTGTAAATGCAAGTTTGTTAGTAGCTCTCATTTTTAGGAAGGAGGGAATCCTGCCTCATTCCATTCTTTAAGTGATTTTTTTAAGAGGTGAAATTATTTATCAATTGTTTACTTTTTGGTACAACCAGAAAATACTGTGGAATATTGAATTATGGGAGGCTTTGACCGTCTTAGGTGTCATCTTAACATTCCATAGAAGGGATTAGTTTTTATAACCTAATACAAAGCATACTAAATGGTAACATGGAGTCACAGTTCTGCATTTAATTGTCTTGAACATTTTAAATTACTTCTATACCCATTATGTTTTTCAGTTGAATTGTTTCCTAAAGAAAACCACTCCTTAACCTTAGCTCTCCCTGTCAGTATCGTGCACCCTCTGTAACATCTTTGGTTTTGGTAGTCGTGTTTTCCTAATAATATTGTTAACGTGCTGTGAAATCTTGAAAATCTGAGTGTGTAGTGTATATACTATCCAGTTGTGAATTGTTGGTGGTTATGTAACAGCTTATCAACATGCGAAGATGTTGGAACTTGACAGTAAAGTTTGACTCCAAATTTTAACCTGGAAAATCACAGGAATAACTTTAAAAAATAATTACAATACATGGCTTTTTAGACTTTTGCTATATGTGTTAAGAATTGTGTACAGGCCGGGCGTGGTGGCTCAAGCCTGTAATCTCAGCACTTTGGGAGGCCGAGATGGGCGGATCACGAGGTCAGGAGATTGAGACCATCCTGGCGAACACTGTGAAACCCCGTCTCTACTAAAAAATACAAAAATTAGCCGGGCGCGGTGGCGGGCGCCTGTAGTCCCAGCTGCACGGGAGGCTGAGGCAGGAGAATGGCATAAACCCGGGAGGCAGAGCTTGCAGTGAGCTGAGATCTGGCGACTGCACTCCAGCCTGGGCGACAGAGCAAGACTCCATCTCAAAAAAAAAAAAAAAAAAAAAAAAAAAGAATTGTGTACAAATTGAAATGTCTGTGGACTGATCCTCAACATAACCAATAAAATCTCAATTATGAAAGAAGAAATACAAAGGAAAGGAAAGGAAAAGGAAAAGGAAAGGAAAGTAAGAGAAAGGAAAGGAAAGAGGTTTAATTAGCTCATGGTTCTTCAGGCTGCAGAGGAAACATGGCACTGGCATCTGCTCATCTTCTGGTGAGGTCTCAGTGAGCTTACTGAGGCAGAAGGCAAGGCAGGAGCAGACACTGTCATGTGGTGAGAGTGGGAACCAGAGACAAAAGGGGGAGCCCCCATACTCTTTTAAACAACCAAATTTTGAAGGAACTAAATGAGTGAGGCCTCACTTATCACCAAGGGGATGGTGGTCCTACAAACTAATACCTCCCATCATGCCCCACCTCCAACATGGGTATTACATTTTAACATTAGATTTGGAAGGGACAAGCATTCAAATCATATAAGTGGCCAAGCAGTGTGGATTTTCTATGTGAGTATTGTCATTTCAAATTTAAAATGTGAAGAGTCAATCTGTTTATGTCAGTATCACCAATTTTGCTATGTTGCTTGAGTGCAATCAAAGAGAAGGTAATGCCTATTCAACTAGATGGATTTTGCTAGTTAAATGGGGAAAACTTGAGGGATGTTAAAAGTATTTACATATATATCTTTTCTTCACAAGTAATTATAATGATAAAACAAAAACATGGAATCTGTGTTGGTCAAGGAGTCAAGTTAAGACAGAGGAGACTGAAAGACTGAAAAAGTTATGAGTGTCAAGAACAATACCTTGCTATAAAGTCAAAGAATTGTGGCAGTGAAAAGACAAAATACATTATTTTCATGTGCTCAATCCTTAGCCATTATCTTACTGTTCATCATCTCTTTTTATCACATTCCTAAGAAGATTCCTCCTATTGGCCTCTGTATCAGTTCATAAGCTTGCAGTGTATCCAATTAACCTGGGAGTAGCCAGGCAAAACAACCAGTGGTTGCAAAGTACATCTTAAAAGTCTGTGCATATATTATGCATGGTCTGGGTAGACTCTTACTTCTGAAGGTTATTCTCAGAGACATAGCAGTTTAATATAGAATCAGAGAAAAAGTGATGTGGAGTTTGGAAGGGAAACATCAAGTCTGAAAAGCCTGATTTTAGATTTCATTCAGAACAATGATGAAAAATACTACCAAAATTGTTGCAGGAAGTCAGGGATCCCAAATGGAGGGAACAGCTGGAGCCGTGGCAGAGGAATATAAATTGTGAAGATTTCATGGACATTTACCAGTTCACAAATAATACTTTCATGATTTCTTACACCTGTCTTACTTTAATCTCTTAATCCTCTTATCTTTGTAAGCTGAGGATGTATGTCACCTCAGGGCCACTGTGATAATTGTGTTAACTGTACAAATTGATTGTAAAACATGTGTGTTTGAACAATATGAAATCAGTGTACCTTGAAAAAGAACAGAATAAGAGCGATTTTCAGGAACAAGGGAAGACAACCACAAGGTCTTACTGCCTGCAGGGTCAGGCAAAATAGAGCCATATTTTTCTTCTGCAGAAAGCCTATAAATGGACATGCAAGTAGGGAAGCTATCACTAAATTCTTTTCCTAGCAAGGAATATTAATAATTAATACCCTGGGGAAGGAATGCATTCCTGGAGGGAGGTCTATAAACGGCCGCTCTGGGAGTGTCTGTCTTATGTGGTTGAGATAGGACTGAAGTACACCCTGGTCTCCTGCAGTACCCTTAGGCTTACTAGGGTGGAGAAAAACCCTGCCCTGGTAAATTTGAGGTCAGACCAGTTCTCTGCTCTCAAACCCTGTTTTCTGTTGTTTAAGATGTTTATCAAGACAATACGTGCACCACTGAACATAGACCCTTATCAGTAATTCTGCTTTTGTCCTTGCCTTGTGATCTTTGCTTTTGCCCTTTGCCTTGTGATCTTTGTTGGACCCTTATTAGGAGTTTCTAATTTTGCCCTTGTCCTGTTTCCTCAGAAGCATGTGATCTCTGTTCTCCTTTGTGCCCTTTGAAGCATGTGATCTTGTGACCTACTCCCTGTTCTTGCACCCCCTCCCCTTTTGAAATTCTTAATAAAACTTGCTAGTTTTGCAGCTCAGGTGGGCATTACAGTCCTAACGATATGTGATGTCAACCCTGGAGGCCCAGCTGTGAAATTCCTCTCTTTGGACTCTTTCTCTTTATTTCTGAGCAGGCTGACACTTATGGAAAATAGAAAGAACCTACATTGAAATGCTGGGGGTGTGTTCCCCTGATGTAAAATAGACACTGTCAGGGAGTTTTCAGGCTTCATTATGCTTGAGTAAAGAATAATTCACATGGCCAAGCACAATGGCTCATGCCTGCAATCCCAGCACTTTGGGAGGCCAAGGCGGGTGGATCACCTGAGGTCAGGAGTTCGAGACCAGCCTGGTCAACATGGCGAAACTCTGTCTCTTCTAAAAATACAAAAAGAACTAGTTGAGTGTTGTGGTGTGTGCCTGTAATTCCACCTACTTGGGAGGCTAAGACAGGAGAATCACTTGACTCTGGAAGGTGGAGGTTGCAGTGAGCCGAGTTCATGCCTCTGCACTCCAGCCTGGGCAACAGAGTGAGACTCCATCTCAAAAAAAAAAAAAAAAGAATGATTCACAAAATATTTTAATGTGTCTATCTATAACTATAAAGCTAAATCCCTTGGGAAGAGCCACATAGATGTAAGTTATTATGCTTACATAATTTGAATTATAGAAAAAGGAATGATTTAATTTTCTAAACCAACTGACATTTTAGAACTAATATAAAACTTAATAAAATAAAAAAGTCTTAATCTAGATAAGTGTTTGTCTAATCCACCAACAAAACACATATACACATTCATTCTCTCTCTCTCTCTCTCATATGTTAACACAAGAACACTAGATCATCAGGGATATTTCTCTGCTTTAGCATCTTTGGAGGGGAAAGGGACAACATATGAAGCCAACATGATATGGTCATTTTTGAACAAGCACAGAGTTAAACTTATATTTAACTATATTTTGCTAAAAATAGGGTAATAATCAATGCAATATTGAATGATTTTCTCTTTTCTACAAATTAAAAATATTTCTTTCCTTAGCTACTTTTTCTCTTATGTGTTAAAGCATTATCCAAATTATAATTTCCATGTGTATCTGGACAAAGTTCCTAAACACCCTAAATAAGAAAAAAAGAAAAAAACAGGTTATGGAGGAGTAACTTGCTTCAACATATTTTTGTGTGTATATGTGTCATGGCATTAATTAGTTTGCACTTATACTACCTTAATTAGAGTCAGGAATATGTCAGTGAGTGGAATTTAAATTCTCTCATGTATATACATATATATGCAAAAATATATATTTGAGAGAACTTAAATAAGTGCTCCATGATATTATAACTATTGTTACATAACTGTAAGTTCAAATTCATACATATACTAACATTTCAAAAAGCGATATTTGCAAAATTGCAGTCTATCAAATTTTATGTTGAATAGAGAGACATAAGAGTCATCTAATTCTGTAAACTTTCTGAAAACGAAAAGTTAAAGCTGACTCTAAAGTAGCACTCATAGTACAGATGTGACTTATCTGTAGTCCCAGGATCTCTACAAATATATTAAACTCGAAATAAAACCTTCAGGCACATTTACTGCTTACATTGTTTGATTACCACATATGCCTTGGGCTCATACATCTTTAGAATGAGCAGCCATGTCTGTCTACAAATATGAACACACACACACACACACACACACATTTACTTAAATAATAAATCTTGAAAGTAAAAGCTCTCAGTGTACATCCAAGACACTTTTGTTTTTGTTTTTGTTTTCATTCCTTTTCTTCTTGAAAAAAGTTGATTTAGTAAGAAAATCTTCACTTGAGTTCCATTACCAAAGAGAGTAAAGTTTTTTAAAACCTACCTTCCTACAACTACATTTGTTCTTTTCATATTTTTTATTTCTAAAAGGTTCTTGCTTCTTTAAAAACAATCATGAAAGAGAAGTGAAAAGAGAAAAATAGAAGGAGAAAGAAAGAGGATGTGTAGGGAAACATTTCAAAATCACCTTTTATTTTCCTTTAATTTTTTCCCTAACCTTGATTATTATTTGGTAGAAAACAAAATCAATCCAGATTTTAAGATTAACAGTCAAGTAATAAGATTTGTGAAATTCCAGAACAGTGTATAGTGTTCTAAGAAGATGTGAGGATGGGGGATTTGATTTCAATGCTATTGAAATTAGACTTTCCTCTGTACATTTACTGATGTACATTGATAATAAAGAAAGCAGCTGTGCCTGTTGAAAACCAATTTGAAGTAGCAATTTGGTGACACAAGATGACATGTGTATTTCCCAGGCTTCAGAACAGGAAGTTGGGGACAGAAGCTGAACAACTGCAATTACCATATTGCAAATGACCTCTGTTAGTTGGAATGCTGCCCACAGCCACTACAACTCACCTTGATGAATAAACATTTCCTACAGTGCCTGAACTGCTAAAAAGTGACATTTTACATTTTCAAGATTGGCTATTAATTTAATCTGTGTAAACATAATTCATAATCTGTGATAGACATTCCCATATTTCAAATAAAAATGACATGCAAATTGAAAATATGACCAAACGACTACTCAAACTTCCAGCAATGGAAAATATGTGCTCATAGCGCAAAAAAAAGAAAAAAAGAAAAAAAAAAAAAAGATGTGTCTGAAGCTTCTCCCTGCCTATTTAGAAAGCACTGAGTGACAGCTTAAACTAGGGTTTCTAATGCCGAGAGTGAGACTACCTATGAGGGCAATGAAAAAATTTTCACTGTGAAGTGTGCAGTGACTTGTACTTGACACTTCTTTCCCAGATCAAGGAAAGAATAGTCATATTTTAAGGTGCATAAAATTACCTTGAAGCTGATGCCTCCGTTTTATAATGTGCTTTTAAGAAGATAATAATGAAGATGATAATTACAATCTTTTCTCATATTTTGGCTAGGTGTGGGGGTGGATAAAAATGATGAAACTGTGTAACATTTATTGAATGCCAGGAACTTGTTACTTACGTTGTTATAACAAAAATGCCAGCTATGTGGGACATGACAAGACCTCTCATCTTGTCTTTCACATGTGTTTTTTAAAACTTTTTTAGTCTCTATCTCACCCTCTGGGAAGAAGCAAATGCAGTGTCTATTTCCTTTTAGTAGCACCTGCATTCCTTAAGGTCTTCCATCTTGGCTAAGAATGTTTGTTAAAATTCCTTTTTTCAACCAAATGCTGCATTCTGCCCTTGTTTCCATTCTCTCCCTGTGTGGCCTTCTCTCAGTTGTCTACTGTCTCCTGTGTAGAGAGCCCAGATTAAAGTGCAGCCTAAAACCACCACAAAATGGCTGTAGGAATTGATGGATAATGATGAGAGTGGGACGCGAAGGTGCAACTTGAGATCCCCTTTAAAATGTAATACTTTAGGAGCCAGCCTTATTTTTGAACGTTTCTATCTTAATCTACTGGTAGATATTTCCCATGTCCCAAGCTTCTTTTCATTAATACCTGGTTTTTGCCATTTGCTGAGTAATATATTTCCCTCCTCAGCT
This sequence comes from Rhinopithecus roxellana, assembly GCF_007565055.1. NCBI lineage: Eukaryota > Metazoa > Chordata > Mammalia > Primates > Cercopithecidae > Rhinopithecus > Rhinopithecus roxellana. Next base: position 24,937,750 of record NC_044563.1, read on the forward strand.
TTTTATTTTTTATTCCCTTTTCTCTCATCCCCACCATAATAACTCCTTCAGGGAACCTCTGTCTTCTCCTTCTTGATTTCTGGAAATAAGTAAATGGAGTAAAGCACCATTTGTTTATTTAGCACTGTGAACTGGGGTTCATCTTTACACATCCAAATACTTAAAGCATTTGCAAAAAAAGAAAAAAGAGAGCTGAAGAAAAGAGAGAAGAAAACATATATATATATATAACTACTTACTCATTCTTCTTCTTTGTCCCATTTTACTAAAGTATTTACAACAGTCCTTTGATTTTTATATTTGAAATTTAGAAATATCTCTATATTTCAAATATAAAAATGAGCCTCTAAGATATTAATTATGCAGCCTAAGTCACAGAGCTAGTAAGTTCCAAAGCTTATATTCAAATCTATTTTGTAAAGCCAGAGTTCACTCTCTCTCTCTCATTCTGTGTGTGTGTGTGTGTGCGTGTGTGTGTGTCTTTATAATATTTTAGACCAAATGCATCATGAAGACTACCAGTCTCAAAGATATCAGGTGAAAAACACAGAAAAGCTTAACAGTTATCAAATGCTGTTAGACGGACAACTAAAAAAAAAAAAAAAAATAGGGGGTATTAAGGTACTCTAGAGACACTAGAACTCTTAGATATGATGAGAATTGTCTCACATGGTTGTGGCAGGGTTATACTAGGCACAGAGAGTACAGTGCAAAGGTAAAACACACTCTCACAGACCCACTTCTTGTAGGCCTTTAAGAAACACCTGAAATGCTTATGAAAACCTGGATTTCTTGGTTCTTCATCACCACAAGAGATCCTTATTCAGAAGCCCTAAGTATGATTCAAGAGTGTATTTCTGCCAAGTTCTCAGACAAGGATGATACTGCTGGAACTCAGAATGCATGATGAATGACAGTGCTCTAGAGGATGTTCTTTGCAATAATTAGGATGAGTTCAGATGTAATTACTTGAAAGCCTGACAGAATTAAAATTAACAACCCTGTATAAGATCACATAACAAAAAGTCTGCATGTTGGAGCTTTTAGAGCTGGTCCACAGCCCAGCTCTATCATTAATTACCAAAGCTGTTTTCATACTTTAAATTACCCAGCTCCATCAAGCTATCACCTATCTTAGGGATTGGTGTGTCATGTTTCTAAAATGATTGTCATATCTAGAAGTAGAAAGAGTTAAGCAAAGAAGAGGATTTTCAAGTCGGCAAAAATATTTCCTTCTTTATCTCTATTTGTGATAGAGAATAAAACATTCCTGAACACATGGGAGACTTCTTCCTATCTTTTATGGTCTGGATTTATCACATGACATGACTGTCTCTTGCTGCAATGGAAGATGAGAATTATATATGTGGCATTTGCAAATAGTAATGTGTACAGTTTCTACCAGTAAGGGAGAAGAGTAAGGCTAATGATTAGGTTACCAACCATACTCAGAATATTATAGAAAAATAAAAAGAGAATATGTTTGTTTAAATTGGGCCTAAACATCATTCTCAAGGAGTGTGTATACAAAGACATGGGGTTATAAAAGAATATAGAGTATTCAGAAAATGGAATAAAAGATTTTTTTTTTTTTTTTTTTTTTTTTTTTTTGAGACGGAGTCTCCCTCTGTCGCCCAGGCTGGAGTGCAGTGGCGCCATCTCTGCTCACTGAAACCTCCGTCTTCTGGGTTCACACCATTCTCCTGCCTCAGCCTCCCGAGTAGCTGGGACCACAGGAACCCGCCACCACACCCGGCTATTTTTTTGCATTTTTTACTAGAGATGGGGTTTCACCGTGTTAGCCAGGATGGTCTTGATCTCTTGATCTCGTGGTACGTCCGCCTCGGCCTCCCAAAGTGCTGAGATTACAGGCGTGAGCTACCAGGCCCAGCTAAAATTATTATTTAAGGCTATGATTGAGGAATTCCATTTCAAAATTTCCAAGAATAATTAGAACTCTTTTTGGATATAAACTTTATTTGCAAATGGAATCTCAATAAATAATAATTATTTGATATAGCGCATAATTCTACTGATAAAAAGATATGCATACAGCCTTTCATTACACCTTTATTCTTTGTGCAAGTGTCATCGTTTTCATATTTGGGGCCTCAAAAGCAATCAAAAAAGATAAACCAGGAATTGCAGGGATAACATAATCAGGCGGTTCTTTCTGTTCACCAGCAGGGAGTTTGTAGACAGGAGCTCATCGATGAAAAACTTACTTTGGTATCTGCCTTTCTCAGCTGTTTATCAGATCCTTAGAACATGAGAAATTTAAATAAATATGAACCAGGATTCAATCTTCCTGTTATATGCTCCTACTTTGGAAAGTAATAGAAATGTGCTCCTCTGATGAGATCCTTTTTATTTGCCCTCAACTTAACTATCATTATCATTTGCTAGAACCAGACCCACTTAACATTTTAATAAGCCCTTGTCAGTGTCTTCAGTAGTGAAAGTGAAAATCAGTGGGGTGGAATTTCTGAACCACGGTGACATCCTCAAAGGAAAAAAAATTAACATGAATGAGAGGTGGTGATTTTATTATTCTAAAGATGCCTCTGGAGTTGCCCTCTGTAGAATCAGAGATGTTATGTGGGTCTTAGAGCTTTTTCCCCTTGTTTTAGAGTTTTTCTCTGAGTAGATATAGTTTGCAGAATGGCAGAATCTGAAACCACTCAGCATAAAAGACTTGCAAAATCAATATAACTCCTATCAGTCACCAAGCACAAGATTCATTTCACACATCAAACAGAATGCAAAGCCATGGATTCTTGTACCCCTAGTGAAATGGGTTTCTGTACAGATACATGAAGTTAATTAGAAACCTAACACATTGATGGTATATTGACAGGGCTATTTTTCTCTGTGATTAATGGTCTCACATTCTGTGCCAATACAATAGCAAGCTCTTCTGAAATTTCCCACTACTTTCTGAAAGTAGCCTAGACGCAATTTCTCTGGCATGAATTTCTTTAATCACAACCAATTTCTACGACTTCAATTATCCATTAAGAGTATTATATATCACAACCCCCCATCCTGTAACCAGTGAACTTAATACATGTCTTCAGTGTAAATGTATCACATTTTATTGCAATTATGTATTTGTTTCTATCATACTTTAAACAAAAACCTCTATGAAGTCAGGAACAATGTTTTAGTCATTTCTGATATTCAAGCATAGCTCAAAAGCTGGCAAAAAGAAATAAGAGAGAAAGAGAAAGGAAGGACGGAAGAACAGAAGGAAGGGAGGGAGGGAGGAAGGAAGGAAGGAAGGAAGGAAGGAAGGAAGGAAGGAAGGAAGGAAGGAAGGAAGGAAGGAAGGAAGGAAGGAACGGAGTGAGGGAGGGGAGGGGAGGGGAGAGGAGAGGAGGGAAGGCGGGAGGGGAGGGAGAAACGGTGGATTTAAAGGGGGAACCGGCAATAAAATAGCTACATATCCTTTAAGGGCAAGCCGGAATTCCAATTATACTTAAATAACTGGTGGTATTTTATTTTCTTCCTAAAGAGTTAGATAGTTGTTAACTTCTTCTACTTTGGTCATTAAGTAGCATTCATTACATTGCAGTGAAATCAGCAAGGGAAACCTTTCTACTCTGTGAGCATTTAAACAATCTAGATCAAAACGAGACCATTCTCTCTTCTCCTCGGATACACTGTACCTGCATGTCACAGACTTTTAGACACTCTGCCGCTGTGTTTCTTAACCTACCGTGGAAAAAATAAGTGTAAGCAATTTTTTTACCTCTATGGTAAATCATCACTGACTCCAAGAATCATTTTATATCTAAAGATGATTTGGAAAAGAAAGAGCAGCTAAAAATTCTAAATGACTCTCTCCTTTTAGAGCAGAGGTTCTTTACAAGGAGACTATAGCTTGTTAGTAAGTGTCCATATTGTCTTCAAGAGGTCTATTTCCGGCAGTGGGTTCTTGTGCCTTGTGAAATTTTATATAAAATATTTTAAGTATATAAGTATGTGGACATTTTTCTGGGTAGAGTTTATAATTTCATAAGAATATCACAGTGGCTGTTAACCCCTAAATGCTGAACAACTGCTACTTGTGAACTACCGTAGTGAAGAGAAGCATTCAAACTCTAAAGTCAGGACGTAAGGCAAAATGTAGGCATTTTATTCCCTTGAATTTCCCTGAAACTTTCATACAAATAGAATGCCTCTTTTAATTAGTCTAATAGAGATAGCGTTTTTTTCTTTATTCTCAGTTTTGGTTTCAAAAGATAACCATTTATTTGATGGATTAACAAATTAATTTGATGTCTTGTGTTTAGAACTCTTACCATTGGATGGGGGGAGGTTGTTTTTATTTTAAAAGGCACACACAGCATGACATAATGTTTACATTGTAAGAGTCATAAAGCTTCCCATTTCACACTTCCGCCAAGGCATACTCTTAATAAATGGCAGGAATAATTACTAGCACTATTATATTCTTTCTCACGCTGTCTTTTTCCTATTTTAAAAAAGTTATGGCCAGGTGCAGTGGCTCATACCTGTAATCCCAGCACTTTGGGAGACCAAAGCAGGCAGATTATGAGGTCAGCAGTTCAAGGCCATCCTGGCCAACATAATGAAACCCCACCTCTACTAAAAAAATACAAAAATTAGCCGGACTTGATGGCATGCACCTGTAATCCCAGCTACTCAGGAGGCTGAGGCAAGAGAATCACTTGAACCTGGGAGGCAGAGGTTGTAGTAAGCCAGGATTGCACCACTGCACTGTAACCTGGGCAACACAGCAAGACTCCATCTCAAAGAATGAATGAATGAATGAATGAATGAACGAATGAATGAATAAATAAATAAAGTTATGTGACTATTATTGGGGAAATATAATTATAAATGAAATATTCTCTCAACCCAGAAAATATCTATACAAAGATAAAAGAGTAAGAAGATAATTTCATTACTAAATGGATATTGAGCCAAAATGTGACATGCATCACAGGCAATCCAGCATGAGTTTGAAAAGACAGAAAGAAACTTTACACAAATATATATATAGCCAAGCAACCCCTATCACAGCATGTCCTCAATGTAAACAATAAGTAGTCCTCAAGTAAGAGGACTTGAGGGCACCATTTGTTACACACCATAGTTTATTATAAATTTATTTGGTATTTTGGGTGACTATCTATGTTTATTATTTGGCTCTGGCTTTATCCAAAGGAAAAATAAACTTCTCCTGTCTTTATGACAAGAGACAGTTTTGTTATATTAAATGAAGTGCCCTTGAAGTTAGGCTTTTACTGTCCCTCAGAAATAGGGAGATAGGAGTGCTATCCTCCAGCATGATTATGTTTTCAAAAAATGGATCAGAGGTCACTGAGAAAGAAATTCTTGGGTGTTAAAGTTGGCAAGAGACTTACTTAGATTATGTATATTTGTAAAATACAGAGAAAGAACTTAAAATTTTCTAAAGTAAGTACTTTAAGAAAGAGGAAAGAAGGTCTCTTCCCTATATTCAGCAGGAAAAATGACGCCTCTTACTTTTAACTTCTATTTGACTTTACACTAAAAAAAATCTACTTTCATAAATTTTATCAATTTGTAAAATTAAATTTAATCTATTAGTTCATAGATTGTAGAACTGAGGCCTAGAAAGCTACAATGACTTTCCTGATATCTGACTAGCAGTTTAGTGGCAAAATCTGGAACTCAAATTTTGGTTTTTAAATATCCTATTTAATTAATATGCTAAAACATGCACCAGCACAGTCTATTTTTTTGAAAAAAAATAACAACAATAAAAACACCTTTCCCACTTGTTTAATACAGAAAGCATTGCTTTAATAAGGATTTTCTTTTTTAGGTATAGACATCAGGGGGATCATGTAGTGGCTGCCTGGCTGTGAAAGATGATTATGCAGATGGAGTTGTCCCTCTCAACATATCTCTTCTTGAGCATGTTTACGTTTAAAACTCGAGAAATTCCCTTTTTAGTTATTATTTAAAGTTTGTAATTTGATTTCTTTATACACACACCATCACACATACAACATGTAACTTTTTATGAAGGCAGCATAGCTTTTTCCCTTATTTGTTTGCCTTTCCCTCTGATAAATTCCCTCTATTTACAGCCCTTCTCTGCCCCCGTTAAATCATTCTCTTTCAAATTTCTCTCCTTACTAACATAATTCTATATAGGCATAAACATACACAAACACAAATGCATATACTCATAGAACCTTATTCATTATGACAAGTTTTTAAAAATGCATCACACTTTTGATTCTTTTTCTTCTCTCTCAAAAGTGCCACATAGAAATTCCTCCAAGTCATATGGTGTACTCTGACTGATGTATTATTTAACCTTAGTATACCATGCCATGTTGTCAAAGAAAATCAGAGCAGAATAGCAGTTAAAGAGGTAAAAACAAATGATATTCAGGAACTATTGAAATAGGAGAAAAGAGACCTTGTTATGAACTGTGCTTAATTTGGCTGGACTCAGTGGCTTACACCTATAATCCAAGCATTTTGGGAGGCTGAGGCAGGTGGATTGCTTGAGCTCAGGAATTCAAGACCAGCTTGGGCAACATGGTGAGACCCCATCACTGCAAAGTTAGTCAGGCATGGTGGCATGCACTGTGGTCTCAGTTACTCAGGAGGTGAAGGCATGAGGACAGCTTGAGCCCAGAAAATCGAGGCTATATAACTCCACTGTACTTCAGCCTGAGTGACAGAGCAACATCCTGTCCGCCCCCACCCCCCCAAAAAAAAAAAGGTATTGAGATTAATTTTCAACACATCATCATCAAGTGAGGATTTGTAGCTAAGGAACAGGATGAGGATCTGTGATACAAAATTGTAAGGAGAAAGCATCGGGATTAAAAGAGATTCTGGCTAACCTACCAGGGCACTTAGATATGCCCTGGGTGATGTGGGGAATAAGAAATTTGATCAGATATGGAGGGTGATCAAATATTGAGGGTGGCGGTTCTGGTTAATGACTTAGCAAGATTTTTTTTTACGACTAGGCAATGCAGGCCATGGACGGATGGATTACCATATTTGGGGCGTAACTGAGAAGGGGACTTAGAGGAGCCTGACTAAAATTTGGCCAAGAAGAAAGTCTTTGTCAATGTATTCAGCATAATTTATTCAAGCCTCTTATTTTCTTTCCAAACATTTTTATCTATGATTAATGCTGCTTTAAACTTTTGTATTAAGGACTAGAACTTCTACAGATAGATTCCTAGGTATGGGATTGGTAGGGGAAGAGTTATATATATATATTTTTTAATTTGAAACCATCTTGTCAAAAGACCTCTAAAGCCACAATCTTTGACTGTACGTATGTGAGAGACCTGACTTCCCCGGTAGAGACTTTTCTAGATATCTTTACCTAGGGACGCAACTAATTCTGCCACACATCTACAATGTCTCTGGGAAATTCTCTTTGTTTGCATTAACAGACCTTGAAAGAAAAATATAGAAATATCCGGGTGGTCACATTGAGTGTTGGCTCTGAAACAAAGAAATGTATCAGAAATGTATCTAAAAAAGAGTGACTTCAGATAGCACTCTTACGGCTTTGTTCCAAGTCACAGAAATTTTATAGTTTTATGATTTTCTTGTGGGCAGGTATTGCAAATATTTCCCAGGAAACAACTACCTGTGTCATCATTTTAATATCCTAGCGAAACTAAATTAAAGTCACTCTTATTCAATCTCCTTGATTCTGAATTAATAGGATTCTACACCTTGGAATACCTTTGTCAATTGTGGGGAGAACAATTCAAATCTTTCTTTTTGATGTGTATTCAGATTGAAAATGTGCTTATATAGTGAGTCCTTCATATCTATGGGTTCAACCATCCAAAGATCAGAAATATGGTAAAAAATAGAAAATAAAAATTAATACAGGGCAGATGCTGTGGCTCACTCTGTAATCCCAGCACTTTGGGAGCCCAAGTTGGAAAGACCACCTGAGGGCAGGATTTCGAGCTACAGTGAACTACTATACACCACTACACTTTATCCTGGATGACAGAGTGAGAACCTGTCTTTTATATATTTATTATTATTATTATTATTATTATTATTATTATTTGAGATAGAGTCTTGCTCTACCACCCAGGTTGGAGTACAATAGCGTGATCTCCACTCACTGCAACCTCCATCTCTTGGGTTCAAGCGATTCTTCTTCCTCAGCCTCCTGGGTAGCTGGGATTACAGGTGTGCAGCACCACGCCTGGCTATTTTTTTTTTTTTTTTGAGACAGAGTCTCGCTCTGTCGACCGGGCTGGAGTGCAGTGGCCACATCTCAGCTCACTGCAAGCTCCGCCTCCCAGGTTTATGCCATTCTCCTGCCTCAGCCTCCCGAGTAGCTGGGACTACAGGCGTCCGCCACCTCACCCGGCTAATTTTTTTTTTTTTTTTTTTTTTTTTTTTTTTTTAGTAGAGACAGGGTTTCACCATGTGGGCTAGGCTGGTCTTTAACTCCTTACCTCAGGTGATCTGCCTTCCTCTGCCTCCCAAAGTGCTGGGATTACAGGCATGAGCCACCACACCTGGCCAAATCTGTCTTTTTAAAAAAAGAAGAAAAAATTACAACCATAAAAATAATACAAAAGTCAATACAGTATAAAAACTACTTACATAGCATTTACACATTGTATTGTATATTATAATGATGATTTAAAGTATATAAGACATATGTCAGGGGACGGGGGCAAGAGGAGGGAGAGCATTAGGACAAATACCTAATGCATACAGAGTTAAAACTCAATGACGGGTTGATAGGTGCAGCAAACCACCATGACACATGTATACTGATGTAACAAACCTGCATGTTCTGTATCCCAGAACTTAAATAAAGTAAAATAAAAAAAAGGAAAAAAAAAAGAAAATATGCTTTTCTTTATATTTGAAGAAATACATGATTTTTGAGTTGCATTGCCTTCTCACAGCCACATGACAAAATACACCTCCAGACATCCGAATCAATTGATCTGCTTGGGGATGGTGGGAAAGTGTATGCCAAGAACAAAGATTTGGTACTGAGTAATATTAAACTGCTTATTCTATCCATAATTAGAAATGGAAACCTTTGTTTTCTGAAACTCTTTCAGATAAATGATAGTAAAAACCTTCATCAGCATGGTTTGCATGCACCCCCCAACCACAACCCATACATTCATCTACAACAGCAGAAGTATGGGCATGGAGTTTATCTAAAATATTTGTAGCCGGATTTTGACATGCTCATGAATCCTCCAATTTTCTGCCAAAATGATTCAATTATTCAAACATTAAGAGACAATCACGCAGCCTAAAGGGCAGCCTGAGAAACTTGATAGGCTGACTAGTAGAGATGGAGTGCCCTTGGAGGCATCACCTTCTCTGCACAGCCTTGATGAAGTTTTAGATCTCCACCAGAGAGACTGATGCAGAAAGCTGTGCCCTTGCCATAAGATCAACAGTTTACATTAACTGTCAGAAGAGCCTAAAGAGTCTACAGGCCCCTCTGCACACTTTAACTAAAGCCTCTCAGCCTATCAGCCTTTTGAGAAATAGAATATCTTCTATCTTCTAAACATCTGAGAGACACAAGCAGGACCTGAGGAGTTGCTTAGGTAACTTACATTTGCTTAACCTCTACTGACAGTGCTAGTATATCTGTGCGTACGTGGACAGGGTGAACAATGAAAAATGATGTGTAACCAATAAAAGTAAGTGCTTGAAGAAAATGCATAAATTACATGCAAATACTAGTCATTTTTATATAAAGCACTTGAGCATCTGCAGATTATGGTATCCAATCCAAGGAACAACTGTGTGTGTGTGTGTGTGTGTGTGTGTGTGTGTGTGTGTGTGTGTGTGTGTGTATTTCTAAATATATCTTGGTTGATGAAGAGCAATTCATAGAGAAACCCAAATTCTGTAGAAAGTAGTTCAAATTTCTGACTATGTCCTTCAAGAGTTTTGATAATTTGAACCTCACCAACTTCTCTAGATTTTACCTTACTTAGTAGAGCTCAGGGAGTATTCTATATGCAACTTAAACTATATTGCTTGCTGATTTATAATTTGCATGAACACAGCACTTTCACATTTACATTGTCATTACTTATATATTGTCATCTGTGCTTAGACTTACTTCGCCTTTACAATATTTAATCATCCTATGCATCATTCAAGGCCCAACACAAAGACATTTTCTTCCATGAAATTTTCTGTGACTGTTTAACTTGATGGTGATTTCTTCTAACGTCTTACTCTTATCACATTTTGTCATATATTATCCTCATTTCAATCTTTGTTCTATATTACAGAAATAAAATTTTGAGCCACTTGATTAGGGACAATTCATTCCCTAATGTTTATATATATATTTTCAAAGAACCCTCCATGTAGGAGGATCCAATAAAATATATACCACTTCATTATTTATAGACGGACTGCATAATCTAGTATTTTTTCATCAATGATATCTAGGGTTGAAGACTATTTTCATCATTTACTATCTCTGTCTTTGGAAAAATTACTTAAATTATGAATCTACTTTCTTGCTTGTAGAATGCCCACTACACTTATATTTCTGAATGATTGTGAGAATTAAATGATATTGTGAAATGTCTACCACCTCTCTGATATATACTAGATATATTAGATATTGTTTAAAAATAAAAAAAAATGAAGCTGTAGTTATTCTTGCTATAATAAGTAATAATTTAAAAGTAGGCAGAAATGTTGAAGACAGGCTGAATGGAAGTTTGTGTTTCTACAATTATTGTTGTTGATATTCTATTTCTTTGGGAAAACTAAATCTTGAGATGTCACGGCACTACTCCAGAGCTTTGAATTTTATGAAATTTCTATTCAAAGAAGGCATACAACATACTTCTGGAGGATCTTTTCATAAAAATATAAAAATAAAAAAAAATTCAAATACAATTGAAACATTGAAACACTATTCCATGATAAGCAAGTCTATTGTATCTGCATTTAAAATAAACAGTTAGAAATATCAGTTATGGCAGGACAGACATCAAAGGAGTGAAAAGAGTCAGTAGGGTTCCAAGAATGGGAAGGACAAGTCACAGGATACAGGAGCCTGTTTTTCAGTGCTTCTGCTAGTCCAAACAAGGACAATGTAAACATGAAATTAAATAGTAACTACTAGAAGCTGGGGGCAGTGGTTCACGCCTGTAATCCCAGCACTTTAGGAGGCCAAGGTGAACGGATCACCTGAGGTCAGGAGTTCGAGAACAACTGGCCAACATGGCGAAACCCTATCTGTACTAAAAATACAAAAATGTTCTGGGTGTGAGGGTGGGCACCTGTAATCCCAGCTGCTTGGGAGACTGAGGCAGGAGAATCTCTTGAACCCAGGAGGCGGAGGTTGCAGTGAGCTGACATTGCGCCACTGTACTCCAGTCTGGGTGACAGAGTGAGACTACATCTAAAAAAATTTTTAGCCGGGCGTGGTGGTGGGTGCCTGTAGTCCCAGCTACTCGGGAGGCTGAGGCAGGAGAATGGCGGGAACCCGGGAGGCAGAGCTTGCAGTGAGCCGAGATGGCGCCACCGCACTCTAGCCTGGGCGACAGAGCGAGACTCCGTCTCAAAAAAATAAATAAAATAAATAAATAAATAAATAAATAAATAAATAAATAAATAATTTTAATATAAAATAACATTTATTACTAGAAAAAATGAAGAAGTACATGCTTTTAAAAACTCATTTTCTATAAAGGCTGTTGTGCAATCATTTTTTAAAAAGTAAAACTAATGATTAATTACAAAATAAAGAAGTAGAGTGAATATATGACACCCTTATTAAGAAGAGGCATGAACTTTATAGTTCTAGGAGGAGATTTCATGGAAGAGGTGAAATGAAGTACTTTCTCTAACTAGACTGGTAAGGAGAGTAGGTAAAGGAATTCTAGGATGATGTAACCAAGCAAAGGTTAGTAGTGAAAATTTATTCTGCTAACCTACATTTATTAAGCATCTCACAATGTGCTATCGAATACAAACAATGTAGTCTTAATTTTTTTTTCTAATTTTAAAAAACTTTTCTTTTAGGTTCAGCAGTACATGTGGAGGTTTGTTACATCGATGAACTCATGCAATGGGGGTTTGTTGTACAGATTATTTCATTACCCAGGTATTAGAACGCAATAGTTATCTTTTCTATTCCTCTCCCTCCTCCCTCCCTCCACTGTCCAGCAGACCCAAGTGTCCATTTTCCCTTCTTTGTGTTCATGAGTTCTCATCATTTACCTCCCACTTATAAACGAGAGCATGTGGTATTTGGTTTTCTGTTCCTGTGTTAGTTTGCTAAGGATAAGAGCTTCCAGCTCCATCCAAGTTCCCATAAAAGATATGATCTTATTCTTTTTTATGACCTCATAGTATTCTATGGTGTTTATATACCACATTTTTGTTATCCAATCTGTCATAATGTAGTCTTAAGTAAGAAAATAATTTATTCAAAAAGCTGTTACAGTAGAAAGAAAATGTCAACCACACAATCTTTAAGTGTCATAGAGTAAAGGCTTTCTTTTATAGAGAGAAAGGAAACAGGACTATCAAGACCTGGCTGTGGGGAAAAGAGTGAGCAGGTTGTATGACCAAACAATTGAACAGGACATATTTTTAAACCATAAGCCAATTAATTAATGGTGTAAAAGCTAATCTCAGAGTGGTTGTTAAGGTGGTGTTCCATGTTCCAATACTTCCTTAAGTTCATAATGCTTGTTGAAACCCAAGGTGAGACAGCGTTCACAGGTGTGAGAGGTGAGAAGCTAGACCAAAAAGCTTGACCACTCTGGTCAAATGAAGCTAGCAGTCCTTTTGTGCAGATTAATCAGTGAAGCAAAGTTTAGCTAATCATTATGAGAGAAAGAGTGGGAAGTTGGAGTGTCTGAGTGACAACATAACAGGTAAATAAGAATGTCATCCATGAATCTTATCTAACTCATATGGCAAGGACAGTATTTTGCAGTATCGCATTTTTGGAGACATAAAAGGTTTGGGGAATTTCTTAACCATTGGTGATTTCTGGAAGCACAGTGCTCAGAGATACAGTTCAACATTATGAGTACAAAACACTGTGCTAGTGTCAAACAACATTTCTGCAGTCAAAGCATTCAATTTTGTGGTGAGGCACATACACATAATATAATATTATAATACTAGAAAGCTTTGAAGAGAGATGGAGAATACAGAAAACTTTGACAGAAGACTAAGGATTGAAGAGACTGATGACGTATTTGGAGATTTTGTGCTGTGAAATCAAGTGTTAAGGCCCTACAGAGTACAATGGTGTGTGGGAAGTTCTTAAATACTAGGAAGAATTTAAACAAATGATTCCTTAGGGAATTCATTTTAATCTTAGATCTAGTTTATCCACAGGAATTAAAATAGTCAAAACACATTTAAATATCTTCAAGAAATTCTCTTTGATAATTAGTTAACTGAGTACAGGGTATATAAGAGGAAATAGACGAAAGCTGAACAAAGGAAACTGAAGGAGAATAAAGACAGATTCAAGCCCCAGGGCAGATGGCCTTGACCTTGACATGGCTGAAGGGGCCACTGATGTTTTGAACTGTAAGTTGATCCAGTTAGAATTTTAAGTTAAAAAGTATAATTTGAATTAAATGGATTAGAAAAGCAAAAAACAAACAAAAAAGAAAATCAATTCATATAATGCTATTATATAAACATTCAAATAGTGAGAACCTGAACTAGGACAGTAAGATTGGGTAGAGTCAAATAAAAATGTTCAAATATTTAGAATTGGAGAAGAGATGGGATTTGATTGAGCGAAGGTCTATCTTTGAGAGCTAAAGAAAATAATTAGTTAAATCATGGCCCCAAAATGTCCATCTGTAGTGAAATTGAACAAACTTGTCAGTCTTACTGCTGACCAATCTTCCTACTGAAAGCAACAGAAAAATTTGATAAAATTCAAAATAATAATTCCTTTTAAGGCATTGGAGAACTATCAATGCACAAGGTAACAAGTACTCAAATGGCCAATCTCTGAGAAATAAAATATAGAGAAATCAACACAGCATTTGGCACTATGTAGTACATTGTTTGCAAATATGCCCATAACTATTCTCCTTATATCCATGTACAATTACTGTATGACTTTGAAGTTTTCCCATCAAGACATAAAGTATATTTATCTGACTCTTCAATCTGACCTGAACTTGTGACTTGCTTTGTAACTGATACTATATGGTTGACAGGATGTTATTCTAAATCTCACTCTAAACCTGAAAAATACTCCCTGACCTCTGCTAATTCTCTTAGATCCCTGACCAACTAGTAGATGATCCGCTCTAGGCTAGCTTGCTGATAAAGCGAGACCCAGCTGCTTTCACTGCTAAACTGACAGCAAGTCAACCATAGAAGTGGAGTCATTGGCTGATCAACAAAAGATCGCAAATACAACAATAAGCCCAACCAAGTGAGTGGCCCATGTAGCTCAGACTAACACACAGAATCATGAAGTAAATAAATGATAATAAAATAGACATATTCTTAAAAATTACATAATTTATTGGCATTGAAATGGGAACAATTGGAATATTTGAATATTTACATATCTATTAAAGCACTGACTAAACGATTTCCCACAAAATATTTGCAGGCCATATTATTTTAGTTCTGAATTCTCCTCATTCAAGGAATAAAGGTTATCAGTCTTACACAAATTCTTTCAGATAATAGAAAAAAAAAATACTACCCATTTTTCTTTGTTGTTGTTGTTTTGTTTTTGAGACGGAGTCTCGCTCTGTCGCCCAGGCTGGAGTGCAGTGGCCGGATCTCAGCTCACTGCAAGCTCCGCCTCCCAGGTTCACACCATTCTCCTGCCTCAGCCTCCCGAGTAGCTGGGACTACAGGCGCCCGCCACCTCGCCTGGCTAGTTTTTTGTATTTTTTAGTAGAGACGGGGTTTCACCGTGTTAGCCAGGATGGTCTCGATCTCCTGACCTCGTGATCCACCCGTCTCGGCCTCCCAAAGTGCTGGGATTACAGGCTTGAGCCACCGCGCCCAGCCCAATTTTTTTAATGAGTTAAGCATAACTTAGATATCAAGCTTTACAAGGATATGAGACATTTACAAAAGATTTTTTCTATAAAAATAAATATAAAAATGATAAACAAAATATTAGCAAACTGAATCTAGCAGAACTATACATGAAATATTTGATAGTATGAGATTAATATAATGTAATCATTGATCATACGTGTAAGATGGATCAATGCAATGAAGTACGTTAATAGTATAAAAGAAAAATATATGTGATCACTTGAACTAATGCATTTATTAGACAAAATTTTGCTATACTGATAGTACATCACAAATTACTCCAAAAGCCTGATGACTTACAAAAACAAGCACTTATTTTTCAAGCTCATGTTGGGAGCTTACTGCAAATGTTGCTGCTTCAGAGTACGGATCAAATTCAGACCTGTTCTCTTTATTTTCTTACTGAAGAAGCCTAAGTTGAAGCAGTTACCTATGGTTATTTTTTCACATGGCCCATAGCAGGAGAACAAAAAGCTAAGAAAAATAACGTAAACAACGTTTAAAGTCTCTGATAAGTCATGTCCCCTAGCGTGCCTTTGGAGCATCACATGATCAAATGAATGACATAGGGATTTCTATTCTGCTTATATTTGCAGCATTTAAATTTTATTCATGATTAAATGATTAAGAAACTAGAAAGGGAACATTTTGCATCTGATCATGTAAAAGAAAAAGAATAATAATATTTACTACAAAAATCCAATAGGAAATACCATATTTGGGGTGAAATATTGAAAGCTTTTCTCCTAGAACCTGGAATAAGACAAAGATGTTTATATTATCAATTCTGTTGAGCACTGTAGAATAGGTTTTTAATTCTTGATAATAAATTAGGATGTAAAAGAAAAACTATCATTCTTGCAGAAAGTATTATTATGTATATAGTAAATTCAAAAGATTCTAAATGTAAGTGATGCACAAAGGGATTGTGCACTAAAAACTATACAATATTATTAAGATAAAATGTTACAATCTCTAAATAAATTGTAGTATATGAAATATTTATGAAGCGGAAAACTCAACATTTTTAAAATGTCAATATAGTCACCCAAAACCCTAACAAGGTTTTATTCTTGTTGCAATTGACAAACCAATTCTAAAATGTATATGGAAATGCACTCAACCATGAAGAAGCAAAACAATCTTGAAGAAAATAACAAAATTTAAATTTTTAGACTGTTGGATGTATATATATATATTTATAAAGCTGTAATAAATAAGAAACAGTGACTCTAACAAAATGTTAAACAAATATTTCAATTTGATGGATTAAATAATATAAAAACAGATACTTTTTATTGAGAAACTTTATAAAAATGGCACTGCAAAATATTGGGATTTAATTATATGTTCCCATGTAATACAGAATAAAATAATTCCAGGTTGTTTGCATATCTAAAATGTGAACAGTGAAATAAGTGAATTAACTAACTACTTAATACATAGCCTCCTAGACAATACAGTAAGCCAGCTTACATTTCTTAAACTAGGTTTAAAAAGGACAAATCTTGATATAAATATTAATTTGGTCTATATTCGTATTAGTCTGTTTTCATGCTGCTGATAAAGACATACCTGAGACTGGGTAATTTATACAGGAAAAGGGGTTTATTGGACTTACAGTTCCACGGGCTGGGGAGGCCTCACAATCATTGTGGAAGGCGAGGAGCAAGTCACGTCTTACATGAATGGCCGCAGGCAAAGAAAGAGATCCGTTAGATCTCATGAGACTCATTCACTATCACAAAAACAGCATGGAAAAGACCTGCCCCCATAATTCAACTACATCCCACCAGGTTCCTCCCACGACATGTGGGAATCATGGGAGTTACAAATCAAGATGAGATTTGGGAGGGGACACAGCCAAACCATATCAATATTTTTATTATCAACAACTCTTCATTAAAAGATACCATTAAGAGACTGAAAATTCAGGGCCAGGCACAGTGGTTCATGCTTGTAATCCCAGCACTTTGGGAGACCAAGGTGGGCGAATAATTTGAGGTCAGAAATTCAAAATCAGCCTGGCCAACAAGGTGAAACCCCATCTCTACTACAAATACAAAAATTAGCTGGGCGTGGGGCTTCATGCCTGTAATCCTAGCTACTTGGGAGGCTGAGGCAAGAGAATTGCATGAACCCAGGATACGGATGTTGCAGTGAGCCCATATTATGCCACTGCATCCAAGCTGGGCGACAGAGTTAGACCTCATATCAAAAAAACAAAGTAAATAAAAATAAAAATAAATAAACAATAAAAAGAGAGAGAGAGAGATTGAAAATTCAAGCAGCAGAATAGGAAATTATATTTTAATCCATTTTATCATAAAAGGGCTCATGTGTGGAATGTATAAGTACCTCCCACAAATCAGTAACAAGCAGCGGACAAACTAATGGAAAAAGGGCAAAAGTCATGAGCAGTCATTTTATAAAGGATATATAAAAATCACCTTTAGTAACATCCTCCCTTTATGAGTCACCAACCAGGAAAATTCATATTATAACTAAAATGAGACACTATTACACCACTACCAGAGTTACGGAATTAAAAACAAATACTAATAACACCAGTGTGGATAAGAATATGAAGCAACTGGAATTCTCTACCTCCCCTACTCTGCAACTAATTTGAAAAAATTTTTGTCTGTTATTTGCTAAAGTAGAACATATGCGTGCTTTATAATGCAGCAATTCCATTCTTAGATATATACCCAGCATAAATGTGTTTATATGTTAACCACAAAGCATATGAAATATTCATTGCAGCATTACTCATAATAGTCAAAAACTGGAAAAAGACACAAGTGTCTATCAACACTAGAAAAAAATTCTGTACAGTTATTCACCACTACACTATGCAGTGTTAAAAATTAATAAACTGGCTGGACATGGCGGCACATGCCTATAATCCCAGCACTTTGGGAGACTGAGGCATGAGAATTATATGAAGTCCAGAGTTCAAGACCCTGCTGGGAAACATCATGAGACCCCCATCTCTACAAAAAAAATTGTAAAAACTTAGCCCTGAGTGTGGTGATGTGTGCCTATAGTTCCAGCTACTCGGGAGATTGAAGTTGGAAGATGGCTTGAGCTCAGGAGTTTGAGGTTGCAGTGAGCTGATTACACCATTGCCCTCCGGTCTGTGTGAGAAAGCAAGACCCTATCTATGAAAAATAAAAAAATAAAAATTAATAAAAATTAAACTTTGCATAAAATATGAAACATTTTTACAAACTTGATATATTAAAAGAAGCAAACAAAAGCATTTGATGTATGATTTATATGTGTATACATTTCACACATAAACAATTTTAAGTCACAGAAGTCTGAATATTGATTATATTTTGGGAGGAGGGTAAAGGTAATGAATGGGTGCAGTCAAAGAAAACCTTCTAAGGTTAGTTTTCTCTCTCTTAAATGTCTGATGTGTTTAGTTTGCAATACTTCAAGTGTGTCCTTGGGATTTTTGTTTTTCCGCATGAATGCTGTATCTTAATACAATGTATATTTAAAATAATGGACTAAGAAAGATAGCATTGCTTGAAAATTACAAATGTTGTACTCGGTGAAGAAGCATAACTTTTTATTTTAAAGTCAAGGACAAGCCAGGCCTGGTGGCTCACACCTGTAATCCCAGCATTTTGGGAGGCTGAGGAAGGCAGATTGATTGAGCTCAGGAGTTCGAGATCAGCCTGGGTAACATGGAGAAACCCCATCTCTACCAAGAATAGAAAATATTTAGCTGGGGGTAGTGGCGTGTGTCTGTAGTTCCAGCTACCTGGGAGGCTGAGGTGGGAGGATGGTTTGAGCCAAGAAGCAGAGGTGGCAGTGAGCCGAGATCACACCACTGTATTCTAGCCTGGGTAGCAAAGCCAGACCCTCTCTCAAAAAATCAATCAATTAATTAAGTCTAGGACAAGATAAAAGGTATTCTATCACCTCCTCTATTCGACATTGTTTTGAATACCTTAGGTAACATGATTAGTTAAAAACAAAAAAGAGGCCGGGCGCGGTGGCTCAAGCCTGTAATCCCAGCACTTTGGGAGGCCGAGACGGGCGGATCACGAGGTCAGGAGATCGAGACCATCCTGGCTAACACGGTGAAACCCCGTCTCTACTAAAAATACAAAAACTAGCCGGGCGAGGTGGCGGGCGCCTGTAGTCCCAGCTACTCGGGAGGCTGAGGCAGGAGAATGGCGTAAACCCGGGAGGCGGAGCTTGCAGTGAGCTGAGATCTGGCCACTGCACTCCAGTCCGGGCGACAGAGCGAGACTCCGCCTCAAAAAAAAAAAAAAAAAACAAAAAAAAAAACAAAAAAGAAATAAAATTATAGCTCTTAGAAAAAGAGATGATTGGTCAATTCAAATAAGTTATTGCTACCACTTTAAAAAGCTAACAGAATAAACTGAATAACTATGACAACTAATAATAATGTTCAATGAGGTATCTGGAATAAAAATCAACTTACAGACAGTAACTTTAAACATGACTAGCAATATCTATTTAGACAATTAAATGGAGAAACCCATCCACAATAATAGTGATAGGAGAAACCGGCTGGCGGGGTAGGGACTTGGAGAATTTTCCTGTCTAGCTAAAGGATTATAAATGCTCCATTCAGCACTCTGTGTCTGGCTAAAAGTTTGTAAATGCACCAATCAGCACTCTGTGTCTAGCTAAAGGTTTGTAAACACACCAATCAGCACTCAGTAAAAACACACCAATCAGCGCCCTGTAAAATGCACCAATCAGCACTCTGTAAAATGGACCAATCAGCACTCTGTAAAATGGACCAATCAGCACTCTGTAAAATGGACTAATCAGCAGGAGGTGGGCAGGGACAAATAAGGGAATAAAAGCTGGCCACCCAAGCAAGTCACAGCAACCCACTTGGGTCCACTTCCACAATGTGGAAGCATTGTTCTTTCACTCTTCGCAATAAATCTTGCTGTTCCCGCTCTTTGGGTCCACACTACCTTTATGAGCCCTAACACTCACTGTGAGGGTCTGTGGCTTCATTCCTGAAGTCAGTGAGACCACAAACCCAGGGGGAGGAATGAACAACTCCGGACACAGCACCTTTAAGAGATGTAACACTCACTGCGAAGGTCTGCGCTTCACTCCTGAAGTCAGCGTGATCACGGACCCACTAGAAGAAAGAAACTCTGGACACATCTGAACATCTGAAGGAACAAACTCCAGATACACCATCTTTAAGAACTGTAAAACTCACCGCGAGGGTCTGTGGCTTCCTTCTTGAAGTCAGTGAGACCAAGAACCCACCTGGAGGAACCAATTCCAGATACAATATCAATAAGTCTAACAAAAAATGAGTAAATGTAAAGAATTTCTGAATTATAAAAACATACTGGCATAATAAATGAGACTATGTTTCTGGATGGAAAAATATGTGATTGTTATCTATTTCCCTAAATATAATTATAATGCAAATGCAATTTCAGTTAAGTTCCCTGCAGGAATTTTCAGAAAATTGACATGCTCATTCTAAAATTCATTCAGAAGAAACAAAAGAGAACATTTGCCAATGAAACTACGAACAAAAACAATAGGGGGGATGAATCTAAGAAGTATCAAAATGTTGTACACAGTTTTAATACTTAAATCACGATATGTCATGAAGACAGCAAATGAATCCAAATACAGAATTTCAAAACATTTAGTAAAAATAAGGTGTTACATCAAAAAGTGCCATATTAAAAGCAGGGGATGTATTGTATCCAATCGTGTTAGGACAACTGACTATCCATATTTAAGTTATAGTCCCCCTTCTTATAATACATATGTATTTGTATATTTGTATATATGTAGATACAAAAATCAATTGGATAGTTTATTAAAAATTAAAAACTGATACATTTTTATAAATGTGCGTAAACTTTTAAATAGCATGGGTTGGAGAAAACTGTTTAAGAATAGTCCAGATGCCATAAAGAGAAAATGATTTATCTACATAAACTGTTTAAAAGAAATTGGAGAGGGATAAATGTAAATACCAATAAGAAGTAGGAAAAAAAAAAAATCCATGTAATGACAATGAACTAAAACCCATAGTGTACAAGAGTCTTCCAAATCAATTAGGTAAATGTGATGGGTTGGAATATATGCCCCCAAATTTGTGTGTTGAAGTCCTAATCTCTAGTACATTAGATGTAACTTCATTTGGAGATGGTTTTTTCAGTGGTAATAAAGTTAAAATAAGGTCATTAGGACAGACTTTAAACCAATATGGCTAGTGTTCTTATGTAAGGGGGGATTTAGACACAGAGATACACCTGGAAGGAAGATGCTGTGTAGAGACATAAGGAGATGACAGCCATCTGCAAGCTAATGAGAGGGGCCTGAGCCAGATCCTTCTCACAGCCCTGACAGGAAACCGCCCTACAAACAACTTGATTTTGGATTTCTAGCCTCCACAATTGTGAGACAAAATATCTATTGTTTAAGCTACCCAGTCTTAGTTAATTTGTTATGGAAGCCCTAGAAAACTAATAAGTAACTAACTCAAAATTTAAATGGGCAAAAGACATAAACAGATAATTTATAGAGAAAGAAATACAAGTGGTAATATTATGAAAATATAATCAATCTCTAATAAAGCAAATACAAATTACATCAGAAAGAGAGTACCATTTTTCACTCATGCCATTAGCAAATTTTCTTTTAAGAAAAAGGGAGAGAAGATAATGTCTGGTTTAGGTGAAGGTGTGAAGAACATAAGAATGTACTAAGAAAATTATAGGCTAGAATAGCCGATAGGCAATTTACCAGCACATATCGAAACTAACACAAAGTATCTCATGTACCCCATAAATATATGTACCTACTAAATACCCACAAAAATTAAAAATTAAAATAAATAAAGATATGGGCACTAAAGCCAGACCTCCCCCCCCCAAAAAAAATTAACATGTTGACTTTTAGTGAAATATTTACACTTTTAGAAACTTGTATCACAGAAGTACTCAGGGAATTCTTTTGTGCCCACAAATATACACTTTATTACTTTTTAAGAGAGAAAGAAAAAATTGGAAACACCATAAGGTCTCAGTGGTAAAAATATACTCAAGTACAACCAAAATGGATAGTAACATATATAGACATGGAAAGTGCTCTAAGACATATGAAGCCAGTTACAGAACATGAGTGTAGGAGGGTCATATTTACTTTTCATGTATGCAAGAGAACATTATTAGAAGATGAGCATGCACTCATTTGAAAATGGAAGAAAATCCAATAAAATGTTAGTCAATACTTTCATTATGGTTGCTTCTGCAGTGTAATTTGATTTCCTCTTATATAAGGACCTTAAATGTTTCAGTCTAAACTAGTGCCATTAATTAACAATTCTGCCAATATTTTTCTGATAATTTGTGTCCTCTTCATGGTTCCTAATGTATTTACCAGAAAATAGAGAGATTTAAATTGGTTCTGTTTTCCTCATAACATTATTTGGAAATCAGATATGAAGATGAAATTAAATGATGTTATATATTATAAAAAATGAAATGTTATTTATATTTAATTTAATTAAAAATAAATATAGTAAATAAAATCAACATTTAAAACTTATTTGTGTAATAGAGAAGAAAGAAGTAATATATAATAAGTTCTTGAAGGACGCAGTGAATATTTATCTGATAAATAGCCAAATCAGTATGTTCTTTCAAAATTGTGGTTAAGATATTAGGCTTTGGAGACTGACTGATACACCACTTTTCTTTATAGCATGTCCTTAGAAGTTATTTACCACTCTTGTGACTCAATTTCCATACCTATAAAATAGGGTTAATAATAATGCTTTTCTTATGAATTCTTCTGCGGAGTAAATGAAATGACGTGCATAACACCATCTTGTGTATAATATGCTATCAATACATATGATCTACTATTATGATTTATTCTGGTCACAAGATGATTTGGGAGATATGTTTATTGTTCAGGAGAAACAAACTGAGGCATAAAGTGATGTTATAACATTGGAAGAAAATAAAAATTTGGCTTTCTGTTTAGTATTTAACTTTGCCAGTGAGACTGAATGGAAATTTGGAGCATTAATAATTGTCTGATTACTGGCTGATTACTGTTCATCAGTGAAATGCAAAAGGCCAGCAAGAAATATTGTAGTTCTTAGCAATGGGCCGTTCCAATTTCCTTTTAATGAGAAGAATATGAAGAGTGCTAGAGACCTACATTTAGCAAATGAGAAAAAGAAAAAAAAATGTAATAGAAGTCTATTCTAGATGAGATGCACTTATTAATCATCACTAAGGCCATTAGGAGACTTAGTTCCTTTATATTTCTGCAGAATGACTATAAATTCATGATATTTCTTAGTTATAGAATTATATATGTATATATTTTGAATTAATTACCTGTCATGGGTTCAATGCTTTACGTAAATTACTCTATTTAACACATGAAAATGTGGGTAAGTTCAATGTAAAATTTTATAGATTTTCAACCAAAGCTGAGAGCATTTGAGCCATTTTCCTACAATTTTACAATTGAACTTGTCGACCCATCTTTTAATAAAAACACTGTTCTTCCTGACTTCCCTCTCAGTGAAGGGCTATGTCCAAAAATTGCCTAAGCCAGCAACATAGCATCATTACTAAATAGCTCCCTCCCACCCTCATTCCACAGCATGCAGGCAAAATAATTAAATGTAAACACCCCCCCACACACACACACACACATAGATACAGATACAGACACAGTATACTATTAATTCCATTTTGTATGTTTTGCTGAAATCAGTCCAAGTTTCCCTACCTCCCCTGCTTCTGCTCTAGATAGGCCAGCATAATCTTTTGTCTGGACTATTGCAATGGTAACTTTCTTAACAGGCACCTGTTTTCCTGTTTTTTTCCCTTGTCCAATTCACTCCTGAGTTTTCAACCAGGAAAATTTTTTCCAAAACATAAATCTGATCTTGTCATTTACTGCCTAAAACCTCTCATTTACTTTCATTTGTCCTCAAAATAATGCCCAGATTCCTAATCATCACTTAACGGTCTTGTGAAATAAGTAGTCATTTCACATTTCAGTAACAAAGCTCCTACTCCCCAATTAGAACCCCAAACCTTCTGACATTTATTCACTTTTTGAAAAATTCAACATTTATTTTCATTAGTATCTGTATGAGTCCGTTTCATGCTGCTGATAAAGACATACCTGAGACTGGGTAATTTACAAAGAAAAAGAGGTTTAATGGATTCACAGTTTCACGTGGCTGGGGAGGCCTCCCAATCATGGAAGGAGATGAAAGGCATGTCTTGCTTGCAGCAAGGAAGAGAAAAGGAGAGCCCAGCCAAACGGAAAACCCCTTATAAAATCACCAGATCTCATTAGACTTATTCACTACCACAAGAACAGTATGGGGGAAACCACCCCCAGGATTCAATTATCTCCCACGGGGACGCACCCACAACACGTGGGAATAATGGGAACTACAATTCAAGATGAGATTAGGGTGAGACACAGCCAGACCATATCAGTATCTACACGTGTTTTCTCTTTTCATGTGACTAATTTCTATTTCTCTTTCAAAGCACCTCTTATACATTTTATATTTATTTTCCTAGAAGTCTTTCCTGGATTAGCAGCTCTCCTATGTGTCCAATTCATCATTTTAATTAACGCTTCTCCATCAGTTTGTTAGGCTGCGCTGGAAATTGTCAATTTCCTCATCCTGCCACCAAACCACCTACCTCCCACTGGCCAAACACACATATACACAAAGGTGCACACACTCACTACTTGCTAATTGTTTATTTTAATAAGAAGAACTTTAGGGCAGTAACTTAATCTCCTAGATTTTTTTTTTTTTACATTTGCACAACACAAATTGCAATATCTTTCTCAACTTCCTGGAAAGATGATATGAAAAAAAATAGGAAAAAAAAAAAAAAGGATGTGTACATGCGTGACACAGATAAAGAAGTCTTTCTTTCATGGTGCTTATTAACTAGTTTGTTCAAAATTCACTGAAATTACTGTATTTTTTTCACTGATTGTCATAGAGATTTTGCTTCTCCCAATACCTCTTTAATAGCAATAGGGATAGGGATTCTTAGCTAAGTTTGGAAGGTGTTGCATTTTCGATGGGCTGCCTTCTCTATAAACAAGAGAAGAAGCAAGCCTCCGACTTTATGTTCTGGCTCTACCTCAAAGTTTGTTCTCCCAATATCAGAACCTGTCTATGTTTCTTAGATGTATTTTTCCAAAATATATCTCTTGCTGTAAAATTGTAAAGACCTGAGGGGAAAAGTGTGGTGTCAATAAACATACCTATTTTCAAATATGTACCTGATAAACTATATTATACATACAAAAGAGGTACAATATTGTCCTGGAACCTCTCTCTGGCCTGGAGATCTATGGTATCTCCAATGAGCCTAGATAGTCCTCATTGGGAAACAAAACTTGTGTATAAAATGGGGTTTTCAATTTTCCCCTTTTATATGAAATCATGACAACAAAAGCATCTTAGTAATTGAGGTTTTAATTTCCCTAGATTTTACTAAAACTGTGAGTGTTACTGATTATGACTGATGCCAAGTGGGAGCATTTAGGGGGCTCTCATGCCTGTTCTTTCTGTGTTAGACAGGACTATGAAGAGCTAGAAAAGCAGCTGAAAGAAGTCTTTAAGGAGCGGAGCACCATTCTTCGTCAGCTAACAAAGACATCAAGAGAACTTGATGGAATTAAAGTCAATCTTCAGGTGAGATAAAAACTCATTTTCCGAGCAGTAAAAGATGATCTGATTTTCTGAGTGGATTAACATGCATTTTTAAACAGTTTTTAATGTGTTTCTGGGCTGGACCATGGTAGTTATTACTTACTATTATATGCACTTTAAACAGAAATGTAATTTGAAATATTTTCTAGGATTCTGTGTTTAATAAATACAGAAATGAGAAAATTGTGTGCTTGGCAGAGTCATCAGTTCCTCAAGCTTCTAAGATCAGTTTGACCCCTGTATTTTTCAGGTATTATATTAATAAAGAGGAAACAAGTAATTATGCTCAGAGTTAAGCTGAATATTAGGTATGACACCCAACACAGAGAGATGTTTAACTTCCCCACGGGGGCTAATTCTAAAAGATCTTCTTTAATGAAACTGACATACAAAACACATAGGGCAATATACTACTTTAAAAGAAGGCATAATAGTTTAAAAGAAAAGTCCGTTCACAGCACTCTGTAGCAGCGATATATGTATACTGTTTTTTTTTTTTTTGAGTGATTCTCTCGTGCCAGGCGGAGGCAGTGTGGGCTTAAACTTGCCTCCCATAGCATTTCCTGCCTCAGCCTCCAATTTACAGGCACCACACCTAGTGGCTAATTTTTTTATTATTGATTATTTTTTATTTTATTAGTACATTCTAGGGTACGTGCATAGTGCAGGTTGTACATATTATACTATGCCATGTTGTGTGCTGACCTACAATCTTGTCATGTCATCATATTTTTTTTTTTTTTTTTTTTTTTTTTTTTATTTTTTTTTTTTTGATCTGACATTTTTTTTTTTTTTTTTTTTTTTTTTTTTATTATACTTTAAGTTCTAGGGTACATGTGCATAACGTGGCAGGTTTTGTTACATATGTATACTTATGCCATGTTGGTGTGCTGCACCCATCAACTCGTCAGCACCCATCAATTCATCATTTATATCATGTATAACTCCCCAATGCAATCCCTCCTCCTCCCCCCTCCCCCCTCCCCATGATAGACCCCAGTGTGTGATGTTCCCCTTCCCGAGTCCAAGTGATCTCATTGTTCAGTTCCCACCTATGAGTGAGAACATGCGGTGTTTGGTTTTCTCTTCTTGTGATAGTTTGCTAAGAATGATGGTTTCCAGCTGCATCCATGTCCCTACAAAGGACGCAAACTCATCCTTTTTTATGGCTGCATAGTATTCCATGGTGTATATGTGCCACATTTTCTTAATCCAGTCTGTCACAGATGGACATTTGGGTTGATTCCAAGTCTTTGCTATTGTGAATAGTGCCGCAATAAACATACGTGTACATGTGTCTTTGTAGTAGACTAATTTATAATCCTTTGGGTATATACCCAGTAGTGGGATGGCTGGGTCATATGGTACATCTAGTTCTAGATCCTTGAGGAATTGCCATACTCTTTTCCATAATGGTTGAACTAGTTTACAATCCCACCAACAGTGTAAAAGTGTTCCTATTTCTCCACATCCTCTCCAACACCTGTTGTTTCCTGACTTCTTAATGATTGCCATTCTAACTGGTGTGAGATGGTATCTCATTGTGGTTTTGATTTGCATTTCTCTGATGGCCAGTGATGATGAGCATTTTTTCATGTGTCTGTTGGCTGTATGAATATCTTCTTTTGAGAAATGTCTGTTCATATCCTTTCCCCACTTTTTGATGGGGTTGTTTGTTTTTTTCTCGTATATTTGTTTGAGTTCTTTGTAGATTCTGGATATTAGCCCTTTGTCAGATGAGTAGGTTGCAAAAATTTTCTCCCATTCTGTAGGTTGCCTGTTCACTCTGATGGTAGTTTCTTTTGCTGTGCAAAAGCTCTTTAGTTTAATTAGATCCCATTTGTCAATTATGGCTTTTGCTGCCGTTGCTTTTGGTGTTTTAGACATGAAGTCCTTGCCCATGCCTATGTCCTGAATGGTACTACCTAGATTTTCTTCTAGGGTTTTTATGGTATTAGGTCTAACATTTAAGTCTCTAATCCATCTTGAATTAATCTTCGTATAAGGGGTAAGGAAAGGATCCAGTTTCAGCTTTCTACTTATGGCTAGCCAATTTTCCCAGCACCATTTATTAAATAGGGAATCCTTTCCCCATTTCTTGTTTCTCTCAGGTTTGTCAAAGATCAGATGGCTGTAGATGTGCGGTATTATTTCTGAGGACTCTGTTCTGTTCCATTGGTCTATAGCTCTGTTTTGGTACCAGTACCATGCTGTTTTGGTGACTGTAGCCTTGTAGTATAGTTTGAAGTCAGGTAGCGTGACGCCTCCAGCTTTGTCCTTTTGACTTAGGATTGTCTTGGCAATGCGGGCTCTTTTTTGGTTCCATATGAACTTTAAAGCAGTTTTTTCCAATTCTGTGAAGAAAGTCATTGGTAGCTTGATGGGGATGGCATTGAATCTATAAATAACCTTGGGGAGTATGGCCATTTTCACGATATTGATTCTTCCTATCCATGAGCATGGTATGTTCTTCCATTTGTTTGTGTCCTCTTTGATTTCACTGAGCAGTGGTTTGTAGTTCTCCTTGAAGAGGTCCTTTACATCCCTTGTAAGCTGGATTCCTAGGTATTTTATTCTCTTTGAAGCAATTGTGAATGGAAGTTCATTCCTGATTTGGCTCTCTGCTTGTCTGTTGCTGGTGTATAAGAATGCTTGTGATTTTTGCACATTAATTTTGTATCCTGAGACTTTGCTGAAGTTGCTTATCAGCTTAAGGAGATTTTGGGCTGAGACGATGGGGTTTTCTAAATATACAATCATGTCATCTGCAAACAGGGACAATTTGACTTCTTCTTTTCCTAACTGGATACCCTTGATTTCTTTCTCTTGCCTGATTGCCCTAGCCAGAACTTCCAACACTATGTTGAATAGGAGTGGTGAGAGAGGGCATCCCTGTCTTGTGCCAGTTTTCAAAGGGAATTTTTCCAGTTTTTGCCCATTCAGTATGATATTAGCTGTGGGTTTGTCATAAATAGCTCTTATTATTTTGAGGTACGTTCCATCAATACCGAATTTATTGAGCGTTTTTAGCATGAAGGGCTGTTGAATTTTGTCAAAAGCCTTTTCTGCATCTATTGAGATAATCATGTGGTTCTTGTCTTTGGTTCTGTTTATATGCTGGATTACGTTTATTGATTTGCGAATGTTGAACCAGCCTTGCATCCCAGGGATGAAGCCCACTTGATCATGGTGGATAAGCTTTTTGATGTGCTGCTGAATCCGGTTTGCCAGTATTTTATTGAGGATTTTTGCATCAATGTTCATCAGGGATATTGGTCTAAAATTCTCTTTTTTTGTTGTGTCTCTGCCAGGCTTTGGTATCAGGATGATGTTGGCCTCATAAAATGAGTTAGGGAGGATTCCCTCTTTTTCTATTGATTGGAATAGTTTCAGAAGGAATGGTACCAGCTCCTCCTTGTACCTCTGGTAGAATTCAGCTGTGAATCCATCTGGTCCTGGACTTTTTTTGGTGGGTAGGCTATTAATTGTTGCCTCAATTTCAGAGCCTGCTATTGGTCTATTCAGGGATTCAACTTCTTCCTGGTTTAGCCTTGGGAGAGTGTAAGTGTCCAGGAAATTATCCATTTCTTCTAGATTTTCTAGTTGATTTGCGTAGAGGCGTTTATAGTATTCTCTGATGGTAGTTTGTATTTCTGTGGGGTCAGTGGTGATATCCCCTTTATCATTTTTTATTGCATCTATTTGATTCCTCTCTCTTTTTTTCTTTATTAGCCTTGCTAGCGGTCTGTCAATTTTGTTGATCTTTTCAAAAAACCAACTCCTGGATTCATTGATTTTTTGGAGGGTTTTTTGTGTCTCTATCTCCTTCAGTTCTGCTCTGATCTTAGTTATTTCTTGCCTTCTGCTAGCTTTTGAATGTGATTGCTCTTGCCTCTCTAGTTCTTTTAATTGTGATGTTAGAGTGTCAATTTTAGATCTTTCCTGCTTTCTCTTGTGGGCATTTAGTGCTATAAATTTCCCTCTACACACTGCTTTAAATGTGTCCCAGAGATTCTGGTATGTTGTATCTTTGTTCTCATTGGTTTCAAAGAACATCTTTATTTCCGCTTTCATTTCGTTATGTACCCAGTAGTCATTCAGGAGCAGGTTGTTCAGTTTCCATGTAGTTGAGCGGTTTTGATTGAGTTTCTTAGTCCTGAGTTCTAGTTTGATTGCACTGTGGTCTGAGAGACAGTTTGTTATAATTTCTGTTCTTTTACATTTGCTGAGGAGTACTTTACTTCCAATTATGTGGTCAATTTTGGAATAAGTGCGATGTGGTGCTGAGAAGAATGTATATTCTGTTGATTTGGGGTGGAGAGTTCTATAGATGTCTATTAGGTCCGCTTGGTGCAGAGATGAGTTCAATTCCTGGATATCCTTGTTAACTTTCTGTCTCGTTGATCTGTCTAATGTTGACAGCGGAGTGTTGAAGTCCCCCATTATTATTGTATGGGAGTCTAAGTCTCTTTGTAAGTCTCTAAGGACTTGCTTTATGAATCTGGGTGCTCCTGTATTGGGTGCATATATATTTAGGAGAGTTAGCTCTTCCTGTTGAATTGATCCCTTTACCATTATGTAATGGCCTTCTTTGTCTCTTTTGATCTTTGATGGTTTAAAGTCTGTTTTATCAGAGACTAGGATTGCAACCCCTGCTTTTTTTTGTTCTCCATTTGCTTGGTAGATCTTCCTCCATCCCTTTATTTTGAGCCTATGTATGTCTCTGCATGTGAGATGGGTCTCCTGAATACAGCAGACTGATGGGTCTTGACTCTTTATCCAGTTTGCCAGTCTGTGTCTTTTAATTGGAGCATTTAGTCCATTAACATTTAAGGTTAATATTGTTATGTGTGAACTTGATCCTGCCATTATGATATTAACTGGTTATTTTGCTCGTTAGTTGATGCAGTTTCTTCCTAGCCTCGATGGTCTTTACATTTTGCCAAGTTTTTGCGATGGCTGGTACCGGTTGTTCCTTTCCATGTTTAGGGCTTCCTTCAGGGTCTCTTGTAAGGCAGGCCTGGTGGTGACAAAATCTCTAAGCATTTGCTTATCTGTAAAGGATTTTATTTCTCCTTCACTTATGAAACTTAGTTTGGCTGGATATGAAATTCTGGGTTTAAAATTCTTTTCTTTAAGAACGTTGAATATTGGCCCCCACTCTCTTCTGGCTTGTAGAGTTTCTGCCGAGAGATCTGCTGTTAGTCTGATGGGCTTCCCTTTGTGGGTGACCCGACCTTTCTCTCTGGCTGCCCTTAAGATTTTTTCCTTCATTTCAACTTTGGTGAATCTGGCAATGATGTGTCTTGGAGTTGCTCTTCTGGAGGAGTATCTTTGTGGCGTTCTCTGTATTTCCTGAATTTGAATGTTGGCCTGCCCTACTAGGTTGGGGAAGTTCTCCTGGATGATATCCTGAAGAGTGTTTTCCAACTTGGTTCCATTTTCCCCCTCACTTTCAGGCACCCCAATCAGACGTAGATTTGGTCTTTTTACGTAATCCCATACTTCTTGCAGGCTTTGCTCATTTCTTTTTCTTCTTTTTTCTTTTGGTTTCTCTTCTCGCTTCATTTCATTCATTTGATCTTCAATCGCTGATACTCTTTCTTCCAGTTGATCGAGTCGGTTACTGAAGCTTGTGCATTTGTCACGTATTTCTCGTGTCATGGTTTTCATCTCTGTCATTTCGTTTATGATCTTCTCTGCATTAATTAGTCTAGCTGTCAATTCTTCCACTCTTTTTTCAAGATTTTTAGTTTCTTTGCGCTGGGTACGTAATTCCTCCTTTAGCTCTGATAAGTTTGATGGACTGAAGCCTTCTTCTCTCCTCTCGTCCAAGTCATTCTCTGACCAGCTTTGATCCGTTGCTGGTGATGGGCTACGCTCCTTTGCAGGGGGAGATGCGCTCTTATTTTTTGAATTTCCAGCTTTTCTGCCCTGCTTCTTCCCCATCTTTGTGGTTTTATCTGTCTCTGGTCTTTGATGGTGGTGACGAACTGATGGGGTTTTGGTATAGGTGTCCTTCCTGTTTGATAGTTTTCCTTCTGACAGTCAGAGGGACTCTCTGTTGGTCTGTTGGAGATTGCTTGAGGTCCACTCCAGACCCTGTTTGCCTGGGTATCAGCAGCAGAGGTTGCCGAAGATAGAATATTGCTGAACAGCGAGTGTACCTGTCTGATTCTTCCTTTGGAAGTGTCCTCTCAGGGGTGTACTCCACCCTGTGAGGTGTGGGGTGTCAGACTGCCCCTAGTGGGGGATTTCTCCCAGCTAGGCTACTCAGGGGTCAGGGACACACCTGAGCAGGCAGTCTGTCCGTTCTCAGATCTCAACCTCCGCGTTGGGAGATCCGCGGCTCTCCCCAAAGCTGTCAGACAGAGTCGTTCGCGTCTGCACCGGCTCCCGCTACTTCCCCTGTTGGTCTTCAGCTGTGCGCTGTCCCCAGAGGTGGAGACTACAGAGACAGGCAGGCTTCCTTGAGCTGCTGTGAGCTCCACCCAGTTCGAGCTTCCCAGCGGCTTTGTTTACCTACTTAAGCCTCAGCAATGGCGGGCGCCCCTCCCCCAGCCTCGCTGCTGCCTTGCGGATAGATCGCGGCAGACTGCTGTGTTAGCAGTGAGGGAGGCTTCGTGGGCGTGGGACCCTCCCGGCCAGGTGTGGGATATATTCTCCTGGAATGCCTGTATGCTTACAGCGCAGTATTGGGGTGGGAGTTACCCGATTTTCCAGGTGTTGTGTGTCTCAGTTCCCCTGGCTAGGAAAACGGATCCCCTTCCCCCTTGCGCTTCCAGGTGAGGCGATGCCTCGCCCTGCTTCAGCTCTCGCTGGTTAGGCTGCAGCAGCTGACCAGCACCGATTGTCCGGCACTCCCTAGTGAGATGACCCCAGTACCTCAGTTGAAAATGCAGAAATCACCGGTCTTCTGTGTCGCTCGCGCTGGGAGTTGGAGACTGGAGTTGTTCCTATTCGGCCATCTTGCTCCGCCCATATGGTTTAATTCTTGTAACATATCTATGAGGTAGATCCTATTGTGACATTCTTTGTTACACATGAGAGATAATGTTTAAGAAAGATATGTTATTTTTGAATGTTACAAAAGAAGCCAGAGTTTACATGTAGACGGTCTGGCTCCAGAGACTATTAGTTACTGAACTGAATCATGTTTTTATTTTTTATTTTATTTTTTTTTTTAGTAGCCAGACAGATCTATATTCAGTTTATTATATTTGATTTTCAGAGTTAATTGAGTGTTTTGCCTTAAAATTATCTTTTTCTTCCTCTTTCTCTCTTTGCTGTAATTTAAAAGGAGATAGATCAAAGCAAAGAAAAGTCAATTTAAAAGTTTGCTTTTCAAAGTTGTTCCATGGTCTCAGTGGTCGTTAATTCAAAGCTAGCACCAGGTATTCAGACGCAGCTGGCTTTGTTGTACCCCTGTGATGAAAGTTCTTTGTGACTGTAGGTGAAGGGAAGAACAGGAAGGTGGAAGAGTGTCACTTATAGCATCTTATCAAGGAACCCAGAAGTCTTATATATTGTCTCTCATGGGTCTTAGTTTAACATCAGATCTTCATGTTCTGCCTAGCATGATGATGCCTTACATTTGTTTTAAAAAACACATTATCTGCAAGGTAGATATAATTATTCTTACTTTATGGATGAACAAATCGAAGGCTAGAATATGTAAGTGACCTGTGTCACAAAGCTAGCAAGGGGCAGAGGAAGAACTTGAATCCTGGACTTCAGATACTAAGGGTGGTGCCATGTTCACTGCACTCCTTAGCCATGCTGATAGGTTATAGTTATACTGTTTTTCTTTTTTTTTTTGAGATGGAGTCTCGCTCTGTTGCCCAGGCCGGAGTGCAGTGGTGCCATCTCGGCTTACTGCAACCTCTGCCTCCCAGGTTCAAGCAATTCTCCTGCCTCAGCCTCCCAAGTCGCTGGGACTACAGGCACGCACCACCATGCCTGGCTAATTTTTTTTATTATTTTATTATTTTTTTATTTTTATTATACTTTAAGTTCTAGGGTACATGTGCATAACGTGCAGGTTTGTTACATATGTATACTTATGCCATGTTGGTGTGCTGCACCCATCAACTCATTAGCACCCATCAATTCATCATTTATATCATGTGTAACTCCCCAATGCAATCCCTCCCTCCACCCCCCTCCCCATGATAGGCCCCTTTGAATCATGTTTTTAAACCACGTGGAGTTGCTTCTGTCTACACCCTTCTCCTTAGGTTCCTAATCCCATTAAGATGATAATAATGATAATGAAGATGATGATGGTGGTGGTGGTGGTGGTATTAGTAAACACTGAGGCTTACTGAACATGGTCAAGTTCCAGTGCTAGATACTCTTTCTCCAATTTGTATTTAATTTTCACATGAAGACTATTTGTCACATTTCATAGTTGAGAAAACAGAGTTAGAGAAAGGTTAAGAAACTAAGAGCATGCAGATAGTCAAGGGACAGAGCTAGTATTTAAAGTCAACATCTAAGCTTTTCTTCCAGAAGATGTGTTACATGTGGAGAAGATGGAAACAAGAGCAAAAACAAACAAACAAACAAAAAAAAAACAGGCAACCCAGCAGGACACAGAGATGGTAGCAGGATGATAACAATGCAGGAATCATAGTGTTATTATGGAAGCATGCACAGAGCATCAGGGAAACATTCACAAGGATGAAAAGAAGTGCAGATTGATTTCTGGTGAAACCAATGCCTGACCTGTGGTTAAGTGAAAATTCACCAAGTGAATAGACTGGGAAGAATATCAAGAAACCTGCACCTTCTTAGAGGCATATAAACACTAAGGACTGAAGTAGTAAACATAACTTATTGTTAATATTCTGTCTGTAGAGACCAGTTACAATTTCACATGGCCCTGTTTTTTTGTATGTCTTAATGCATTACTCATAAATAAGAAATCAACAAAACCTAACAGGTGCATGCCCTTTGACTGTCTTAATCTTGAATTGTGTTATTTCCTGGCGTGTGCAGGGAGGTTTGCTATGTTCCCTAGTATTTGTAGAAGCTGTACCAGACCTAGTTTAACATGCCTGCAGACAACACAGTAAAACTTCAAAGAATGAATAGAAGATATGTTTTATATTCACTTATAAATAAACCTTTATTTCTTTATATTTTGATATTTGGAGAGTAGTTTCTCCCCCATCAAACCTCTAAAAGCCAAGACTGCTCAATTCCTTTCACCCATTGTGTAGTTGTTGTCATAAATTTCTATTTACATCCTTAGAGCGGTGAGGACCATCATGAACTTATTTTTAATTCTTGTTCCAGGGCATGTGTGCAGTCCTATCTAGTACTCTAAAACCAAAGTTAAAGTGAGCCTCAATTTATCATCTGAATAAAACTTCCTTTTTCCACTTTCTTATCAGTCTTTAAAAAACGATGAGCAATCTGCCAAAACTGATGTTAAGAAACTTCTGGAATTAGGACAGCAACAAAGGTAAGACTTCTTTTTTATTTAGTTACTTCTTTCATAGTGTCAAGCAACATTCAGAAACTTCACAAAATTTATTGATTCTAAATACATGAACCTATTTATCTTTTCACTTATACTTAAATGTGCATGTGATTCACTTGAGAATCTTGTTCAAATGCAGATTCTTACACAACTGGGGTGGGCTTGAGATTCTGCATTTCTAACAAGCTCTTTGGTGATGGTGATGCTTTTACTTTTTGTCTGCAAATCACAATTTGAATGTTAGGGAGCTATAATACTTTCCTCAGTTAGTAAGATGGACCCTAGTAAGTCTGCCCATCAATAGACATATTTGATAATATTGACTTAAGTGGACCATATTTAATAAAATCAAAACTTGATTATGGTAATGATGATGTGGTGGTAAGGGATGGAATAATCGTATTAACAATACAAGTAGAATCAGTACAATATTATTAGTATTGGTTTGCTTGTTTTTGAGGGAAGTATTTTATGAAATATACTTGTATACATTATAAAAAGCCATGTGATTTTTAAATTGCTTTTCCAAGTCAAAAAAAGAAAAAAACAAGTATTTTAATAGAGAAACAACCTTACATCTGCCACACACTTACTAGCAGCTCTTCTAGTAGATTTGTATATATTTTCTTGTTTCATCTTCACAATTACCTTGTGAAGTGGCTATTATTCCCATTTTGTAGATGGCAAATTGTTGCTCAGAGTGCTTAGTGGAGTTGCCGAGAATCATGTTAATTGAAATTTAGATTTAAAATCTGCTCCATCTTACCCCGTAGCCCCACCTTTCCAGTTTGGCTCACTGATCGCAATGCAAAAAACTGTTTAAAAGTTTACACACAAGATAGCATGTGGAGTAGATTCTAAGTCCCTTCTCATCAGCCTATATGTCCTCCACTGACCTTGGTTCTTAATTCAAAACTCTATTATTGACATGCCTTTGGATTGAGTTGATAATATCTATTAAAAATATAAAATCAATTGTTTTACATTGACTCTTATTATTTATAGTGATGTGTTTATTATTTCTTGAATGTGAAATTCTCTTCAAAGTCTAATATTAAGAAAAACTTGAAAAAAGCAAACCAAAGATGTTTCCAAAACCATATTATTTTAATGATTGCATTGGTTTGAAATAAATCATGCTCAGTATTACAGAAGTATTTGTGTCTCTGTGAAGTAGTGATAGAGGACATAAGCAACATTTGGAATAGAAATAGTAGATCATTATTGAGTCAGAAAATAGAAAATCTTGTCATTTGTGACAACATGGATGAACCTGGAGGACATTATATTAAGGAAACTAAACCAGACACAGAAAAACAAATGCCACCTGATCTCATTCTTATTTGGAATCTAAAAATGTTGATGTAAAAAGAAGTGGAGATTAGAGTGGTCGTTACCAGGGTCAGAGGTAGCTGGAGAGAGTGTTGGTGGTGAAATATTGGCTAAAGTACACTAAATTTCAGTTGGAGAAGAGAAATAAGTTAGATGAAGTGAATACATGATTACTATAGTTAATAATATACTATATCCTTTAAAAAATAAAATTAAAAAATAACCCATCAAAAGAGACCAAGAGATGCTGAAAATGATTACTTTATTTTTATAGAGTATTTCAGGTTAGGAATGGAGAATGAACAAAAGTAGAAAAACAAAAATTGATTTCTACACAATATATGTGCAGCACCCAGTAAGAGACTGAAGATGATATAGTGAGTTTGAGAAGATTAGAAAATAAATCTGTATGTAAAGACAAAAATAAAAATGGCTAAATGGTGGCACATACTGGGTTTCAGTGATAATAAATAGGGAACCTCTTTTTGGTAGCTCTATAGGAAATAATATAATTAAAGAAATCTTTTAGGGGAAATACTGTGTTATTTCCTGGCTTTTAGAGAAATTATTCTGTCAAAACCATTCAGAGTAGAAAGAAAAATGTAGACCAGGGCGAGAAAACACTACTTAGAGACAAGGACAGGGAGATCTCAAGAGTGAGGACCATGGAGTAAAAGAAAATAAAGTCAGCCTTTCTTTACCACTGGAGGGACACAGATGAGGAGACAGGCTTGTGCATGATGTGAATGAAAACCTATTCCCTTAGTTTGCTGATATTTTCTTAAAATATCTATGGCTGATTCAAATGATACCAAAAACACCGCAAAAATCAGGAAAAAAATGTCAATAGGTGTTTAAGAATTTTAATCATCAGGTATACATGTGGTAAAGTATATAAACTACCAGATGGTAGAACAAGCCTTTCAAAGAGAGGATAAAATGGAGAATATTTTGGTCTTACTAAATCATAGTTTTATCTAAAATTAAAAACTTGTTTAAAATGCATAACTTGTATTATATATACAATCAAAGTTAGAATGGAAGACTCAATAAATTATAATAAAAGGTAACGTCTCAAAAGGATATAAGATGTATTGCATTTGATTTTTGCTGTTTACTTAAAAAGAGAAATATCAACATTTTGTGTATATTATGGTAAAAGAGACTGTGTATCTCATTTAAAAATCTGACTTATTAGTAAACATTAAAAGAGAAAAAGTATCACCTTTGGTTATCAAAAATACTAATTTATTGCAAATTTAAACATCTTCTCTGAGTTTGAAAGAGTGCAGTGTGCTTACAGGTGCCATTTGGTCACATATCCATCTCTCAATTATTACCTTATTTTCTGGATCCTTTGTCCTCAGATCTTTGTCATCTGGCTTCATCTGGACTAGTGATCCCTGGAAGCCATGCTTCTTTTATGTGACTCTGAAACCACTAGTCATAGCTAATGATTCAGAGGTGGCCACCCAAACAAAACGAATCAACTAGTTTCTCCCTCTGGAACTGTAATATAGAGGCAAATAGTAAGTCTTTCTGTGTAGCTGGAACTAGGCTGTAAGTAAATTCAGGGTATATGCTGTGGCCACATACAACTGTGTGGAGAGGCAGCAGAGTGTCTTTGGAACAAGACAGGCAGAGAAAGGTGTGTGTGTTTGTGTGCGGGCATTTATGTGAGAGAAGGAGTGAGAAAATGAGATTTGTGTTGGCTTGAGTATCACGTTTCAGGAATATTTACACAGCTTAGATAGTATTCACAGGAGAGTCCCCAGGTGGATGGAGAGATTTTAAACCATACCATGTCAGGACTGAGAATATATAACCACAACAAGGATAATAGGGAATAGGACAGGACCCTGAAATGTCTGAAAATTTGAAAATGTCCTTGAGCAAAAGAGAATAAAACCTTTTATTCTTTAAGGTGGTTGGTTGGTAGAGATTCCCAGAAGGCAGTTTTGGACTCAGTGTACTCAAGTACTTTACAATCATGTTCTCTGAAAACTAAAAAAAAAAAAAAAAAAAAAGGTGCTAGAATTGTGGCAAGTTCTCCATCTCTAATATAAGCTGGTAGTCACTAGAAAGAAATACCTTTCTGTAGAGTGATTAAGTTGAGGGTGTTTTTATAGCTATACTTTGGGATGAAAGAGGTGTGAAATGATGGCCCTTTGAAATTCCTTGTAACACAAAATGTTATGCTAAAATATTTCAGTATTTGAGCTATCTATTACAGGTGTCACTTAAGCCATGAATTTTTTAGAAATTTTTTAGAATTAAAGTTTCAGTTTAGTACCAAATAGAGCCCTAAAGTACCAGATATAGATTGAGCAAATCTCAGTTGGTGCAGAGGCAAGTCTGGAATCACCTCCCTAGGAGGATAACTTAGTAAGTCTGTGAAGCAGAAATCTATAGCTAGCTAAAGCACTACAGCAGTGAGCATGTGAAGACAAGCCTAGAAGGAAGGCAGAAGAAATGAGATATAGAAGACAAAAAGTCTACTTTACCTTTCTGCCTGATAGTGTTCTTTGGCAGGAAAATATTCAGAATTCTCTACATTTTCCATATTTTACAATTTGTTTTCTGTCCTGTTCCCTAGATTGCCTCTAGATGTCAGAATGGGGGAATTTTTTTTTTGGAAGAAACATATGGATAGATACCTACTCCCACACATACATCATCTATCTATCTATCTCTCTATCTATCTATCTATATATATATACTCATTGTTATTTTAATAAAACATACTTTATTATTTAATTTTTGTTAAGTGTTTTACAACCATCTTTTAAAAATAAAAATAGGAATTTTAAATTAAAATATATTAAAAATTATTATTTTGTCATTTTAATTACAACTATTTTCAGTAGGAAATATAATTTTATTGTGCTTCACTCAGTGCTTGTTGAGAATTTGAGTGTTTGGGATAGCATGTAGGTCCTTCCTTCCTTCCTTCCTTCCTTCCTTCCTTCCTTCCTTCCTTCCTTCCTTCCTTCCTTCCTTCCTTCCTTCCTTCCTTCCTTCTTAGTAGAGATAGTATAGTAACTCTTTATAGTTTGAACATATAGACACTAAAACACAATTTCACTACCCCTCTATACATTAGTTATCTATCATAATATGATGTCATAGTTTGGTGTGGGGTTTATAAAAGTATCTTGCACATTGTAAGCCTACAATATATGTAGGTTTATATTATATTATATTATATTACAAACACTGTAGAAAATATCAGAAATAATAATGGAAGCCCAGATTTTATATGTCCATATATGAAACAAGTCTGATAAATGAAACCAGTTTGAGACAGTGATGGAAGCTGTCACTTAGAATCCACTTCAAGCACATTAAAAGCATCACCCAAGAAGCATAAATCATTAAAAAACCAAAGTGACTGTAATTATTCTATAACTTGTTCTCACTATATTTTGATTTGTCAACCAAAGTCCAAAATGATTCCAAAAAACGGACAGACTTTCTTTCTAATTCTTGAAATTGGGACTGGTACATCAGTCTCAAGACTATTCTGGCTGCCCCATTAAGTCCTGCTGGGTGAAAGAGCAGCTTGTGATTGTACAGAATTTTGTGGTCAGAGAATGAACATAGGAGTGTGGAGTGGTGTCAGTGGTTATTGCCATGACCTAACATTTGTTAAGTAATTATTTTACAGGCATTGTGTTAAGCACTTTGTTTACATTATGTCATCTTAATATGAGCACAAACCTATTAGTTAGTTCTAGCATTGCGCCCTTTTTTTGGATGAAGAAATTGAGTATGAGATGGTGTGTCACTTGCCCAAATATCCAGAGCTAGTCTTTTGGCACTAGATTGGAAGTTTTAAATTAGTTTAGGTACTGGTAAGACTCAAACAGGTTTCTATAATATCTGATCTGTTTGAGGTGATAGCTTGAGTAAAAAAAAAAAAAAAAAAAATCAAGGCACAGAAAGATAATATGATGTGTTATAAATAAATAAATATAAATAATATGATGTGTTATAAATCAATAAATCCTAAATCTTTAAGAGAAATGCAAATTTAGGGAAATATCACTCCTTTTAAAAAAGGGATACAGGATCCTTATGTACTATTGAGCTTGAGACACAATGAGTATATATGCATACGCATGCAATTTTTAATTATCTTCATTAAATGAGAGAGGCCTTAAGTTAGAAAAAGTTTCTTTTCCCTGTTTTTACAAAAGGTCTCAGGCCTTACAAAGGATGTATAAAGCCCAATACTTTAGAATTAATTAATTAATAGCATCAGAAGGGAACAGTAATTTTATCGTATCAGCAAGTCTATGGTGACTTTTTCTAACCAGCATGTTCATATCCCAGTATGCTGTTAGTGAAATTATCTTTTCAACTTGAATTATATATCGCTTTGCTTTAACACATCATGTAGTTCACAGATGATTCGAACAGTGGGATTTTTATAAAGCATAATAGTAAGGTAATTTTAAAAAATTCCACTTGCTTTTAGTATTTGCATGGAAGAAAAAGACTTTTATTACCAGAATCTTTAGACACATCCTGTATGCTTAACTGTGACTTTATGGAATTCTAGTTGTCTGTGTCCTAAATGTATACAGCAAAGCCTCCTTTTATAGTGTACACAGAAAATAATGGAACTGTATTATTTTCTCTCTTATGCTCTGTTTTCTACTAAACTAGAGAAGAAATGAAATCTCTTCAGGAGGCCCTGCAAAATCAACTTAAAGAGACATCGGAGAAAGCAGAAAAACATCAGGCTACTGTAAGTGTGTTTTTACTTTGTGCCCTTTGCTTTAGGGCTGGGACATTGTTACTTTCTTTTTCCAAAATCACTATGGAACAAACACGCCTATAAAAATAAAAGTGAAAAGACAATAAAAGAAGCATCAGTCAATGTCATCAGAATAGTACTTGGTCAGCATTCATTTCTGGAAAAGGTTAATGTTTTATTTCATTATTAGGGGGTCATCTAATTCCCAGCCTACTTTTAAGAATGAGAAACTGAAGGACAGAATGGGGCAAGGGTTCTGGTGTCAGGGCCTCATCAGTGGCTCTCAGATCGTGGGTTGTCACTGACTGTGAAGTAAATTAAGCTATGTGATGGTTAAGTCGCACCCCCACATCCACTGAATAAGGATCTCTCAGGAGCAGGGCCAAGGCATCTGCCTATTTAATCCATCCCATGGGTTATTCTAATGCACCCCAAAATTGATGAATCAAACTCCTCTCATGACAGCAAGAACCGTGAGAAATAAACTGAAACAAATTTTCTCACCTGAAATGACGTTCCCTTGACCCCACCGTTTCAGCTCTTACTATGAATATTTACTATAGGCAGGAGGGATGGTGTTCCTGAGAGCCGTGTTGAAAACTAGGTTCCGGCCGGGCGCGGTGGCTCAAGCCTGTAATCCCAGCACTTTGGGAGGCCGAGACGGGCGGATCACAAGTTCAGGAGATCGAGACCATCCTGGCTAACCCGGTGAAACCCCGTCTCTACTAAAAAATATAAAAAACTAGCCGGGCGAGGTGGCGGGCGCTTGTAGTCCCAGCTACTCGGGAGGCTGAGGCAGGAGAATGGCGTAAACCCGGGAGGCGGAGCTTGCAGTGAGCTGAGATCCGGCCACTGCACTCCAGCCTGGGCGACAGAGCGAGACTCCGTCTCAAAAAAAAAAAAAAAAAAAAAGAAAACTAGGTTCCTACTGTATTTCCCAAAGCCACCTTATGCATCATGTATAGGGATTGGACCTTATATCTTGTTTTCAGGATCTGAGTCTGTTTTAAAATATAGTGTGTTAATTGAACGTATGAGGTATGGTCAAGTCAACAGATCAGGAAAAGACCACCACTGAAAACATAGCTTATTTCTCACAGTTCTAGCGGCAAACCATAAAGGGGCCACACGAGGAGGTACCCAGGCTGTTCACAAGGCAGAGGGAGAGGAGGAAACTGTGGGTAAAAGGTTTATTGTGGTTTCTGGGGCAATGAACAAGTGAGGCAGGATAAGTGGGGTTGGGATGGATAAGTGGGCTTGGGATTGGCCAGTTTGAGTGATTTTTGGCTGACTCTGGGGCATAGCAGCTGTCCTGACTTATAAACTATCCCTAAGGTGATTAGGGCAAATCCACAGTGGCTTGGGATAATAAAAGAGGGGCAGTTGCCAGTGTTGTTTTTTGATTGGTTGTTGTATTTGAAAAGTGTGTCTCTGGCAGGAGGACTTCTCCTCTCTGAGACGGTGGAGCAGCAATGAGAGACTCCCAGAGCTAAGGCAGGGTGGCTCAAGCATATGATTGAATTGTTCTGAACAAGGCTGATCCAGCACATCCAGGAAGAACAAATGTTAAAGCATCAAGTTTATAGATGCTAAAACCATGGTGAAGCCTGAATCTCCATTTAGGTCAATTACCTGGAATCCTAGGCTCTCTAAACACAGTCAGCCTGCCTTTCTTTTACAAAAGTTCCTTTAACAACCTTGATTGAAATGTGAAGTTTTGCTTCTGAAACTCAGGCCAGTCTGTCATCTGCAACACCTGATTTCAGGAACAGCCTTTCTAATAATGATTGCTGACTTTTCAAAGTACAGAACTGTTTCATGTTAAGGATTCACTGTTATCTGTTCTGTTCACCTGTTAGGACGGGCATGTTGGTTCATTGTTATGCCATGGCAACTCTCACTGCTCACCTGAAATGTGGCCTAAAGTCTGGCTCACTGGATACCAAATGTTACATAAAAGAATAGACATATTTTTATCATCAGCTTGTTGATCCCTCCTCCCAACACCTGACCTAGCTTACTGAATGGTCCTAATTGCAATCACATATCTGCCGTGACTAATCATATTTAATCTGGGTTTCTTAATAGCCTAATGACAAACAATGGTAGAGAAGAATAGAGGTGCTCACACAGACTATTTTCTCTGGTTCTTATAATAAAACTACATTGTTTTTTTCTTCACTGAAAAATAGTAGCTCAAATAAGGTGTTTCTAGCTTGCATTTGCACAGCTATAAGGAAGAGGATCTAAGGCATGAACTCACAATTATTTCAGTAGATTATGCAAACTATCTGAGATCCAAAAAGAAGAGAGTTATAACTTTTGAAAGGGCACAAACCAAAGTTAGAATATCCAAGTATGAAAAATGTCATGGGCAAAGAATGTAGACTGAGTCACCTTTGCCTTCATCTCAGCACACTGGCAGTGTGTTCCTTATGGCTGAACATTGAATCTTGAGGGAAGGTTTGTTTCTGTTTTCCCCCAAAAGTCTTCACTAAACCAGAAACTTCCTAAAGAAACTCATAACTTAGTATGTGCTTCAGAGTAGGAGTGTTTGGGGTTTACATTTCCAGTAGGCCATTTACTAGTTCTGTAAATTTACCAGCTCATTATCAGACTTGATCAAGCTTTTGAACTTCTGCAAGTTTCCTCATTATCACATTTAATGTGTTCTCACATCACATTATGTGAGAACATACAATGTTTGGTTTTCCATTCCTGAGTTACTTCACTTAAAATAATAGTGTCCAATCTCATCCAGGTTGATGCAAATGCTGTTAATTCATTCCTTTTTATGGATGAATAGTATTCCATTTTTTAAATATATATATATATTCATATATATATTCATATATATATAAATTAACTATATATATATAGTTATATATATATATATATATATATATATAGATATATATATATATATAGATATATATATCTCACCATTTTTTTCCACTTGTTGATTGATGGGCATTTGGGTTGGTTCTACAATTTTGCAATTGTGAATTGTGCACTATAAACATGAATGTACTAGCTTACATTCCCACCAACAGTGTAGAAGTGTTCCCTGATCACTGTGTTTATTCACATTAAATTAATGTACGTAATCTCTCTAAAATTATATCTGGCATGTAGTAGATAGTAGACATTAAACTAAAGTCATTCCCCTTTCCTTCTGTGCTTCCCATTTTAATTTCATCTTAATCGCTTAGCTGAGTGAATATAAGCAAGTCATTTGATTTCTCCGAGGCTTTTTCATTTTAAAAAGTATGCCAGTGGTACTTATATGACAGGTTATTTGGTGATTATATGAGATGATGCATACACTATTGAGCAGAAGACATAATCAATTGTGAGCAACCTCTAAATTGTATGATATCATCATCATCATTATTAGTATTTTTTCTTTCTAACCATTTAA
The DNA here is from genome assembly GCF_007565055.1 of Rhinopithecus roxellana. Taxonomy (NCBI): domain Eukaryota; kingdom Metazoa; phylum Chordata; class Mammalia; order Primates; family Cercopithecidae; genus Rhinopithecus; species Rhinopithecus roxellana. The sequence goes on from NC_044563.1 coordinate 24,982,595, forward strand.
AACCTTTGTTATATGATAATATCATGGTAAGAATTATCAGAGATTACCTAAGAATGCATACCTAGTAAAAGGAATATTAAATAAATCTATTCCATTGTTCATAATATAAGATGTTCTATTTCCTCAACTCTATTTACATTACTATTCAAAATAGTTTTGTTTTGCAATTTCTGAATACTGCCACATGGATTTTCAATGGCTATTCTTAAAAGCTGGCATTGAAATGTTTGAGAGTGACCTCAGGTTCCCGGAGACTTACAAATGATGTCTTTATGGGAATCAGGCATATTACCTGTGTATCAGTGATCAGGGGCAACACAGTGATATTTTTCTATTATTAAAAACTACTAGATGGTGAGGTTTTTCACCAATGGCTTGCATTTTCTTAATTGCAGACTGTTTCTTTTTTATTCACTGTTCTTGTTAATTACTTTTTTTCCCATAGGTCATTAAGGTACACATGGTATTTGGTTATATGAGCAAATTCTTTAGTGGTGATTTGTGAGATTTTGGTGCACCCATCACCCGAGAAGTATACACTGCACCCTATTTGTAGTCTTTTATCGCTTGCCCCTGACTCACCCTTTCCCCCAAGTCCCCAAAGTCCATTGTATCATTCTTATGCCTTTGCGTCCTCATAGCTTAGCTCCCACATATCAGTGAGAACATACAATGTTTGGTTTTCCATTCCTGAGTTACTTCACTTAAAATAATAGTGTCCAATCTCATCCAGGTTGACGCAAATGCTGTTAATTCATTCCTTTTTATGGATGAATAGTATTCCATTTTTTAAATATATATATATTCATATATATATATTCATATATATATAAATTAACTATATATATATATATATATATATATCACCATTTTTTTCCACTTGTTGATTGATGGGCATTTGGGTTGGTTCTACAATTTTGCAATTGTGAATTGTGCACTATAAACATGAGTGTACGAGTATCTTTTTCATATAATGACTTATTTTCCTCCGGGTACATACCCAGTAGTGGGATTGATGGATCAAATGATAGTTCTACTTTTACTTATTTAAGGACTCACCACATTCTTTTCTACAGTGGCTGTACTAGCTTACATTCCCACCAACAGTGTAGAAGTGTTCCCTGATCACTGCGTTTATGCCAACATCTACTGTTTATTGATTTTTTTAATTATTATGGCTATTCTTGCAGGAGTAAGGTGGTATCACATTTTGATTTTGATTTGCATTTCCCTGACTATTAATGCTATTGAGTGTTTTTTCATATGTTTGTTTGCAATTTGTATATCTTCTTTTGAGAATTGTCTATTCATGTTCTTAGCCCACTTTTTGATGGTTTTTTTTTTTAACTGATTTGTTTGAGTTTGTTGTACATTCTGGATATTAGTCCTTTGTCAGATGTATAGATTATGAAGATTTTCTGCCAATCTGTGAGTTGTCTGTTTACTCTGCCGACTGTTTGTTTTGCTGTGCAAAAGCTCTTTGGTCTAATTAAGTCCTAACTATTTATCTTTGTTTTTATTGCATTTGCTTTTGGGTTCTTTGTCATGAGAGCCTTGCCTAAGCCAATGTCAAGAAGGGTTTTTCCAGTGTTATCCACTAGAATTTTTATAGTTTCAGGTCTTAGATTTAAGTCCTAATCTATCTTGAGTAGATTTTTGTATAAGATGAGAGATGAAGATGGTTTCATTATCCTACATGTGGCTAGCCAATTATTCCAGCACCATTTGTTGAAAAGTGTGTCCTTTCCCCACTTTATATTTTTGTTTGCTTTGTCAAAAAGATCAGTTGCCTGTAAGTATTTGGGTCTATTTCTGGGTTCACTATTATGTTCCATTGGTCTATATGCCTATTTTTACACCAGTGCTATGCTGTTTTGGTGACTGTAGCCTTATGGTTTGCAATCAGATACTGTGATACCTCCAGATTTATTCTCTTTGCTCAGTCTTGCTTTGGCTCTGTAGACTCTTTTTTGTTTCAATCTAAATTTGAGAATTGTTTTTTTCTAGTTCTGTGAAGAATGATGGTGATATTTTGATGGGGATTATGTTGAATTTGTAGATTGCTTTTGGCAGCATGGTCATTTTCACAATATTGCTTCTACCCATCCATGAACATGAGATGTGTTTCTGTTTGTTTGTGTCATCTGTGATTTCTTGCAACTGTGTTTTGTAGTTTTTCTTGTAGGAGTCTTTTGCCTCCTTGGTTAGGTGTATTCCTAAGTATGTTACTTTTCGCAGCTATTGTAGAAGGGGTTGAATCCTTGATTTGATTCTTCACTTGGTCGCTGTTGGTGTATAGAAGAGCTACTAATTTGTGTACAGTAATCTTCTATCTGGAAACTTTACTGAATTATTTTATCAGTTCTAGGAGCTTTTCAGAGGAGTCTTCAGGGTTTTCGAGGTAAATGATAATATCATCAGCAAACAATGACAGTTTGACTTCCTCTTTACCAATTTGGATGCCATTTATTTCTTTCTCTTGTCTGATTGCTCTAGCTAGGACTTCCAACACTATGTTGAAGAGGAGTGGTGAAAGTGGGCATCCTTTTCTTGTTCCAGTTCTCATAGGGAATGCTTTCAACTTTTCCCCATTTAGTATTATGTTAGCTGTGGGTTTGTCATAGATAGTTTTTATTACATTGAGGTATGTCCCTTGTATGCCAATTTTGCTGAGAGCTTTAATCATAAAGGGATGCTGGGTTTTGGCGAATGCTTGTTCTGCATCTGTTGAGATGATCATGTGATTTTTGTTTTTTATTCTGTTTATGTGGTGTATCCCATTTATTGATTTGTGTATGTTAAAACATCCTTGCATCCCTGATATAAAACCCACTTGATCATGGTAGATTATCTTTTTGATATGTTGGATTCGGTTATTTCATATTTTGTTAAGGAGGTTAGTGTCTATGTTCATGAAGGATATTGGTCTGCAGTTTTCTTTTTGGTTATGTTCTTACCTGGTTTTGGTATTAGGGTGATACTGAATTCATAGAATAAATTAGGGAGGGTTCCATCTTTTTCTATCTTGTGGAATAGTGCCAAAGGAATTGTTACCAATTCTTCTTTGAATGTCTGATGGAATTCTGCTGTGAATCTATCTGGTCCTAGACTTTTTTTGTTAGTAATTTTTTAATTACCATTTCAATCTCGCTGCTTGTTATTGGTCTGTTTGGGGTTTCTAGTTCTTCATGATTTCATTTAGGAGGGTTGTATTTTTCCAGGAATTTATCCATATCTTCTAGATTTTCTAGTTTTTGTGCATAAAGATGTTCATAGTAGACTTGAGTGATCTTTTGTATTTCAGTGGTGTCAGTTGTAATATCTCCTGTTCATTTCTTGGTGAGGTTGTTTGGATTTTCTCTCTTTTCTGGTTAATCTTGCTAATATTCTATCAATTTTATTTATATTTTCGAAGAACCAGCTTTTTGTTTCATTTAACTTTTGTATTGGTTGTTTTTTGTTTCCATTTCACTTAGTCCTGCTCTGATCTTCGTTATTCCTTTCTTCTTCTGGGTTTGGGTTTGGTTTGTTTTTGTTTCTCTAGTTCCTTGAGGTGTGACCTTAGAGCGTCAGTTTGTGCTCTTTCAGCCTTTCTGATGTAGGTATTTAGGGCTATGAACTTTCCTCATAGCACCACCTTTGCCATATCCCAGAGGTTTTGATAGGTTGTGTCATTATTGTCATTCAGTCTGAAGATTTTTTAAATTTCCATCTTGATTTCATTTTTGACCTAATGCTCCTTCGGAAGCAGGTTATTTAATTTCCATGTATTTGCATGGTTTTGAAGGTTTCTTATGGAGTTGATTTCCAGTTTTTTTTTTTTTTTTTCCCATTGTGGTACTGAGAGAGTGTTTGATATAATTTCAATTTGTTTAAACTTATTGAGACTCGTTTTATGGCCTATCATATGGTCTATCTTGGAGAAAGTTACATGTGCTGTTGAATAGAATGTATATTCTGTGGTTGTTGGATGAAACGTTCTGTATATATCTGTTAAGTCCATTTGTTCCAACATATAGTTTAAATTCATTGTTTCTTTGTTGACATTCTGTCTTGACCTTTCTAGTACTGTCAGTGGAGTACTGAAGTCCCCCACTATTATTATGTTGTTGTCTATCTCATTTGTTAGGTCTATCAGTAACTATTTTAAAAATTTGAGAACTCCAGTGTTAGGTGTATATACGTTTAGGATTGTGATATTTTCTTGTTGGACAAGGCCTTTTACCTTTATATAATGTCCCACTTTGTCTCTATTAACCACTGTTGCTTTAAAGTTTGTTTTGTCTGATATAAGAATAGCTACCCCTGTTTGCTTTTGGTGTCCATTTGCATGAAATAACTCTTTCTACCACTTTAAGTTTATGTGAGTTCTTATGTGTTAGATGAGTCTCCTGAAAGCAGCAGATAGTTGGTTGACAAGTTTTTTGTTCTTGTTGTTTGTTTTGTTTTGTTTTGTTTTGAGATGGAGTCTTGCTCGGTCACTCAGGCTGGAGTGCAATGACACAGTCTTGACTCACTGCAACCTCCACCTCCTGGGTTCAAGCGATTTTCCTATCTTGGCCTCCTGAGTAGCTGGGATTACAGGCACATGTCACCACACCCGGCTAATTTTTGTATTTTTAATAGAGACGGGGTTTCACCATGTTGGCCAGGATGGTCTTGAACTCCTGCCCTCAGGTGATCCGCCAGCCTTGACCTCCCAAACTGCTGGTATTACAGGCATGAGCCACTGCGCCTGGCCAGTTCTTACCCATTTTGCAGTTCTGTATCTTTTAAGTGGAGCATTTAGGCCATTTACAATCAATGTTCATACTGAGATGTGAGGTACCATTTCATTCATTGTGATATTATGTACTTGGTGTTTTTTGTTTTATGCTTTTGCTTTTTAACTTGTATTTTTGTTTTATAGGTCCTCTGTGATTTATGCTTTAACAAGATTCTGTTTTGATCATTTTCAGGATTTGTTTCAAGATTTAACATTCCTTTTAATAGTTCTTGTAGTGGTGGCTTGGTAGTGGCGAATTCACTCAGCATTTGTTTGTCCAAAAAAGACTGTATCTTTCCTTCGTACATGATGCATAGTTTTACTGGATACGAAATTCTTAGCTGATAATTGTTGTGTTTGAGGAGGCTGAAGATAGGGCCCCAATCCTTCTAGCTTGTAGGTTTCTGCTGAGAAACCTGCTATTAAAATAATAGGTTTTCCTTTATAGGATTCCTGGTGCTTTTGTCTCACAAAAGCAAAGTTAAGATTCTTTGCTTCATCTTAACTTTAGATAACCTGATTACAATGTGTGTAGTCGATGATCTTTTTGTAGCAAGGCTGGGGAAGTTTTCTTCAATTTATTCCCCCAAATATATTTTCCAAACTTTTAGATTTATCTTCTTTCACAGAAACACTGATTATTCTTAGGTTTGGTTGTTAACATAATCCCTGACTTCTTGGAGGCTTAGTTCATATTTTCTTATTCTTTTTTTTTCTTTGACTTTGTTGGATTGAGTTAATTGGAAGACCTTTTCTTTGAACTCTGGATTTCTTTCCTCTACGTGTTCTATTCTATTGTAAGACTTTCCAGAACATTTGCATTTCTATATGTGTGTCCAATGTTTCCTGAAGTTTTGATTGTTTTTTCTTTATGCTATCTATTTCCTTCAATATTTCTCCCTTCACTTCATGTCTCGCTTTTTGAATTTCCTAGCATTGGGCTTTGCCTTTCTCTGGTGCCTTCCTGCTTAGCTTAATAACTAACCGCCTGAATTCTTTTTCAGGTAAATCAGGGATGTCTTCTTGGATCCTGGTGAGCTAGTGTGATTTTTTGGGGGTGTTAAAGATCTTTGCTTTGTCATATTACTAGTGTTGGTTTTCTGATTCCTTCTCATTTGGTAGACTCTGTCAGAGGGAAGGTCTAGGGTTGAAAGTTATTGTTCAGATTCTTTTGTTCCATGGGGTGTTCCCTTGATGTGGTACTCTTCTTGTTTTCCTGTGGATGTAGCTTCCTATGAGCCTAGCTGCAGTTACGGTTATCTCTCTTCTGGGTCTAGCCACCCAGCAAGTCTACCCAGCTCCGATCCGCTACTGGAGGTTGACTGCACAGAGTCCTGTGATGTAAGCCATCTATGGGTCTCCCAACTGTGGATACCAGCACCTGTTCTGGTGGAAGGGGCAGTTGGGGGTGAAACGCACTCTGTGAGGGTTCTTAGCTCTGGTGGTTTCATGTTCCATTTTTGTACTGGTTAGCCTTCTGCCAGGACTTGGCGCTTTCCAGACAGCATCAGCTGTGGTAGTGCGGAGAGGAACCAGCAGTGAGCAGGGCCCTAAAACTCCCAAGAGTATATGCCCTTTGTCTTCTGCTACCAGGCTACCAGGGTGGATAGGGAAGGACCCTCAGGTTGCTTCAGGGCTAGGCTTGTCTAAGCTCAGATTCTCCTTGGGTGGGTCTTGTTGTGGCTGCTGTTGGATATGGGGATGTGGTTCCCAGGTCCCTGGAGTTGTGTACCTAGGAGGAATATGGCTGCCTCTGCTGAGTCATGCAAGTTGTCGGGGAAGTGGGAAAAAGCTGGTAGTCACAGGCCTTGCCCAGCTTCCACTCAATCTGTAGGGCTGGTTTCACTCCCACCATGTCCCCTCTAATAGCCCTAAGTCTATTTCCAGGTGGTAGGCAAGCAGAGTTTGAGAAATTACCCCAGGCTACCCACCTTCCAGCTTCAAAAAAAAAAAAAAAAAAAAAAAAGGCTTGGTTCTTCCCCTGCCTGTGAAGTCTGCAAGCTGGATTTGCACCTTTCCCTGTGTTCTGGCCAGGAGGCTTCTCACCCGATTCTAATTATTACAGAGTTCAACGGGAGACTTCCTAATTCCTGTGGTGTTTTCCCCTGACACCCCTCCTGAAGGTTCCCTGTGATGCCAGGCAGGAATGACCTGCTTGGGAACCAAGTGAGCTCTCAGGGCCTTTCACACTGCTTCCTCTATCCCTGTATTTTACTCAGCAATCTAAATTGACTCAGCTCCAGGCAAGGTTGGAAACCTTTCCTGAAAACTGCTCCTTCAGTTTCCCCAGTCAGGGTGTGTGTTCAGTAGCTGAGGGTCTCCCTTTCCCACTTCAGCAGTTTAGGTACTCAAAGTATTTGGGGTGTCTCCCAAGTTCTGCAGGAGCACTTTGCTTCCTTCAGAGGGTGTGTCTATTCTTGTTAACTTTCTTTTTTTTTTTTTTTTTTTTTTTTCTGAGACAGAGTCTTGCTCTGTTGCCAGGCTGGAGTACAGTGGCACCATCTCAGCTCCCTGCAACCTCCACCTCCCAGATTCAAGCAATTCTCCTTCCTCAGCCTCCCTAGCAACCTGGGACTACTGGTGTGCACCACCATGCCCAGCTAATTTTGTATTTTTAGAAGAGACGGGGTTTCACCATGTTGGCTAGGATGGTCGTGATCTCTTGACCTTGTGATCTGCACCCCTTCGCCTCCCAAAGTGCTGGGATTATAAGTATGAGCCACGGCACCCGGCCAGCTTCTAAAAATAATTTAAAAATCGCCTGTCAATATATATTTATATATGTAGATATCTATAGCTATACACGCATACACACACATAAAGGAATATTTGTGTATGTTTTTATGTAAGGAAAATGAGAGAGGAAAATAATAATAATATATCAGGAGTCTTCTTTTTCCATTATACTTTTTAGAAAATCAAAACATTTTAAAAATTACATATAATTTGTAACCCTTCAATTAGAAATGGAAATCTTGATATAAATAGTTGATATAAAGTAATACCAGAGGGCACATCTCACTCCTTTCCTGAAGTTAACAAATGTACATAGCCATACCCCCTTTGGATGATGTAGTTAGAAAATGTATGTATTACTATAGAAACAGCTTACAGTAGAGTCCAAAACTTTCAAGTGACCAACTTCAAAGGGAATTGGACCTGGGCTGGCACAAGGTGCAAATCCGAAGAGACCACTTTGGTAGTCTTTGGTCTTTGTCGTAAGAAGATAAAAAAGGAGATGAGAGAATGGAGAAGGAAGAGTAGAAGTGAGCACATTTAAACAGCTTTAAAGTCAAAAAAAGCCTTGTTTTTCCACTAGGAGTCTCTTCTTGTTATGTGGTTATAGGCCCCTGTGATGGCTAATATTAGGTGTCAACTTGATTGGATTGAAGGATACGTAGATAGCTGGTTTAAGTATTGTTTCTGGGTGTGTGTGAGGGTGTTGCCAGAGGAGACTGCCATTTTAGTCAGTGGACTGCGGGAGAAAGACCTACCCTCAGTGTAGGCAGCACCATCCAATGAGCTGTCAGCATAGCTGGACCAAAGCAGGCAGAGGAAGGTAGGATAAGCTGGCTTACAGATACCTACATATATAAATATGGACTGATAAGTGATTTCAAAATTATTTTTAGAAGTTAACAGGAATAGACAGACTCGAGCCTTCTAGCTTTCATCTCCTCCTAGGCTGGATTCTTCCTCCCATTTCTCTTGCCCTTGGACATCAGACTCCAGGTTCTTTGGCCTTTGAACTCTTGGACTTATACCAGTGGTTTGCCAGGGGCTCTCAGGCCATCAGCCACAGATTGAAGGCTGCACTATCAGCTTCCCAGCTTTTGAGGCTTTTGGACTCTGACTGAGCTGCTAGTGCTTCTGTCTTCCCCAGCTTGCAGACGGCCTATTATGGGAATTCACCTTGTGATCCTGTAAGCCAATTCTCCCTAGTAAACTCCCTTTCGTATGCACATGTATCCTGTTCTGTCCCTCTGGAGAACCCTAATACAGCCCCTTAAACTAATTATCTACTTGGAATCTTCTAGACCCAGAGACTGTAAAAACTTTATCTGACTTGTCAGAATACTCTGAACCTGGGGAAGTGAACATCAGAACTAGAAAATAGATTATCCCTTTCTTACCCAGACGAATGCCCACTCTTTTACTTAATACTGGGCCATTTAATGAGACTTTTCTTAAAGACTTCACAGAGATCTCTTGAGTCTCCTTCTTGACTTCCAGAGACTTAGTATCTTCCTAGGAGGACCTTTGTGTATGGTGGCCAAGATTGTCATGATCACTTGACCTTGTGATCCGCCCCCTTGGCCTCCCAAAGTGCTGGGATTATAGGCATGTGCCACCGCACCCAGCCAACTTCTAAAAATAATTTAAAAATCACTTATCAGTATATATTTATATATGTAGGTATCTATAAATATACACACATACACACACATAAGGGAATATTTGTGTATGTAACACAGGCATCCCCATGAATACTGCATCATTTGCATTATAATTGCCTCTTTATATCTTCCAGTAGGGTAAAGAGAGAAGAATGAACTAAATTTTTCAAATCTGTTGTAGAAGCAAAATCTTTTGACCATAGTGTATCTTCATATTATAAAACACAGCTGATATTAAATGAATTTTTTAAAAAATATAATTATCATTATAATTACTCAAATATTCTGCCAGTTGACAACTTATAATAACATATTCACAAACCAATTTGAAGACAAAATATCAAATAGGCTCACTTTGGAGTCATTCCTCGAAAAGGCTATTTAAGGCTGGGCGCGATGCTCAAGCCTGTAATCCCAGCACTTTGGGAGGCCGAGACGGGTGGATCACGAGGTCAGGAGATCAAGACCATCCTGGCTAACACGGTGAAGCCCCATCTCTACTAAATACTACAAAAAACTAGCCGGGCGAGGTGGCGGCGCCTGTAGTCCCAGCTACCCGGGAGGCTGAGGCAGGAGAATGGTGTGAACCCGGGAGATGGAGCTTGCAGTGAGCTGAGATCTGGCCACAGCACTCCAGCCTGGGTGACAGAGCGAGACTCCGTCTCAAAAAAAAAAAAAAAAAAAAAAAGGAAAGACTATTTAAATAAAATGTATTTTTCAGTTGTTTGACAATATTTTATTATGAGTAGAAGTTAAAAATATCCCTCAACTTTCTCTTCTCTCTACTTAAGTCTTGCATACCTACTAGAACCATGTATTGTAGAAATGTATTTTAATCACATCCAGTACAATATACACATACTTATATAAGTATATTAATGTTTCTATACACTATCAACTGAGAAAAGGGTGACATAGTATTCTTGTGCATGATATGCATTCATAATTTCTACTCTAATCTATTTTTAAATGATATTCTTAACTTCCTACACTTTTATGATCAAAATATATGGAAAGTGACCATGTTTGATGCTATGATTCTACAGAAACTTACAGCTTATCATTCATTCCATGAATACTTATTTACCCTCACTAAGAACTAGAAATTCTGGAATAAACCATTTTCTTTTTTGACTCATCATCATCAGAATCATTTATTAAATGCATATTTGTAGAATTACTATGAAGATGACAAACTGATGCCATTGCTAATACTCATCCTCCAAAATCAACTCCAAAAAATGATAGCAGTTAAAGGAAGTTATGAACTAAAGTATTAAAAAGGAAGCGTGTGAAAAACCCAACAAATAAAATAATGAGTGATTCCTGGGAAGAAAGATGACTCACAAATGAATATATATATACCTTGGGAAGAGGTCGTTGTTATTAGCTTAGTCAGGTGGCTGCAGCACAAGGCTTGCAAGACTAGGCTGAAGGTCATCTATAGATTCTGCTCTCCTTTTCTGCACTCTTCCTTGAGAGTATAACCATCTGTCTCTTCCCCTTAGAAATCAATAGCAACAGCTCAGGCCTCTATTGTTATCATGGCAACATCAGCACAGTGCAAAAGCCCTGCTAGAATTAGAAGTAATGGGAGTGAGGAAGGGAGGAGTCATACTCCCCACCCAATCTCCCTCAGATCCCCTAAGAGCATTCTGTGCTTTCAAGGTTCTCTGTCCTGGGTTTTTTCTTTTTCTCCCCAGACAGCAGCCATCACTGACCCTTTTCCTGCAGCCATTACCATAAAGAGTAATTAAAAATTCAAAGAAAAAAATGAGATAAGGGCCAAAATAACAAGATATTTGATGTATAGAGCTACTAAAAAGAAAGACTACACGTTGGACTACACACACATTCTGAAGCAGAATTACCGGAGTAGATACACTACCAATTTGCAGTTAACATATACATTAATAACATGTAGAAAAACAAAACAAAAAATCATATAAAAGAGCTACTTGAAAATATTAACTGTAGACAATACCTAGTACCTGATAGGTAAAATAAAGAATATACTAAATGGTGTAAGTATAGGAAAGAAAATAGTAATAATGACAAATTTATAGAAAGTATCAGGGAACAACAAAAAAATGAGACAGAAAATATAAAATATGCATTAAAAGCTATGGAGAATTAGAGTAACATTGCCAAGTATGTGAGTCACAAAATAAAAGCACACATATAAATACATAGGAATTTTACCGTGCCATTGTGAAATTTTAAAATATCAAAATAAAAGATACAATTACAAAATTTGCCAAAGGAAAAAATAGATCAGCCACAAAAAGGCAATAATCAGATAGGTATCAGACTTCTTAAGAGTGTTAATGAGTTTAAGAAGACAATAAAGCAATGTTTTAATACACTGCTTCTAAATTGTTCTGTACATACATACTGGCATTCAAACGTTAAAGCATATAAGGTATTGGAAGTGTTGTCAGAGAAAGCTCCATTTTGAAAATCCTTTTGGAGGAAATACCGTACCCAAAAAGCAGAATAAACAGCAGACTGCTCATGATGTGGGGATTGATAGTGAACAAATACCTTGGCAAATTTAGTTTTTCCTTTAGGAAACAGAGCCAAAGGGGGGGGAAATACGATTGGGGTGAGGCAGTGCAACAAGCGGACATATAGTAAAGAAGCAAGGCTATTATACATTTTCTATATTTTAACTTAGAAACAATTATGGTGAGAACAAAATTAGAGTGTATAATATTGAAACTCACATGCAGAAAAACTTGATTTACTCAATTAAAAAATTAAGATGAAAACATTAAATTAATGTATATAATAGAAAGAAAAAAAGCCAAAAAAGTCAAGACAGCTAAAGTTCCAATGTATTAGAAATCACAAAAAAATTAAAATGGGTTAAATTTAGTAATTTAATTTTTTAAATGAGACAATATCTAAAATTAAAAGAATAGGAATATATTCAAATGTTCTAAGTTTAAAAATTAAAAATATTGCCTATGTTACATAAGCAAGATAGGAAAATATATGTGAAAGAATAAGAAAGAAAGAATTGTCAACCACATTAATGTCTGCCACATAGAATTTACGAAACAGATATAGTAAGGGAAGACATTATATACAAAATAAAATAAAGTAAAAGCATCATAAATAAGTATATACCTAACAGTGTAGCTTCAGTATTCATCAATCAATAAGCAATAGAACATTAACATAAGCAGATAAACAGAATATCTTAAAAATGCAATTGATAATTTTATTTTCTGTTACATCTACCAGTTTGTTATAAACGAGTTAATGAAGGATACCGAGGAAGAGATGACTAAGGCTACGAATGGTGGAAGGGGCAAGAAGCTTTCATGCACTCCCCAGACATGCCACCCTCCAGGAATCTTCAGTGTTTATGCATGTAGGAACCCAGTCCTAGGTTTTTATGGAAGCTTCATGACTTCAGCATTATGCCCCCCAGGGTATAGGGCAAGATTCTCTTTAGAATGAGAGTTTTATGGCCCACAAACAGCAAGACAGGGAAAGATTAGAGTCCCATTTAGTACAAGTTATTAAAATTGCTTGAGGGGCAGATGTACACGCCTTCTGTTTTACAGTACTAGGTCGATGAATTTCCCAGTCAGATACAATGCTCATTCCCATAATATAATTGGATAAAAGTGATCAAACTGCTTCACATGAAGTGTGTTCCTGAAAGAGCACAAGCACATTCCTCCATATATCTCAACTTCCTGAGCCCAACACAAACACATTCACACATTCCTCAGCCCTGGGCCCAGCACAAACACATTCCTCCATATATCTCAACTTTGGAAAAACACCACCTGGAGAGTCCCCCGATAAGGTCACAACCATTTGTGGTTTTACTGAAAGCACGGGAACCAATAGAAAACTACTAAATGTATACCAATTGTAATGCTGTAACCAAAAGAATTCCCTTGTTCCTCTGTAACTTAGCATATCCTGTTTACATCGGGCTATAAAAAGCGAGCACACGCATCGTTCGGGGCCCTCTTGTACGCTGTGGAATGGAGGGACCAAGTTCGAACTTGCAGTAAAGATCCTTGCCGCTTGGCTTTGACTCTGGACTCTGGTGGTCTTCTTCCGGGAATAAACGGTCTGGGCACAACATTCCAATGTATCAACTTTTATAATCCTATCCATTTTTACATTTTTAAGTTCTCATCCCAGAAACTTCTCTTCTCCTGCAGACCATTTTACCATCTCTTGTGCAAAAGACTTTGGGCCCTCAGCCAGGGATTAAGCAAAGGGAACCTGGCCCTGCTGTCAATCTTTATCTTCACTAATGAGCATAGCCATTACCCCAGATAATGCCAGGGATGGGTTTCTCATTGTAATCTTTTAAAATATTCTGACTTTTTAAATTTATTCAGACTGGGGGAAAGAGAGCAAACTGGTTTGGGACCCTCTAATGTTGGTGGACCAGCCGAGTCTCCCTTTGGTCTACTCAGCCTTTTATCATGCTGTATTTAGATTTTTGTTTTAACCCCATTAATTTCCATTTTATTCATTTAGTATTTTAATAATCATCTAAAGATTTCCACCTTACTGAGATGAATCCCATGACTATCTCTTCTTTTTCTTTGTAGTTTCACCTCATCAGTGTTTTTTTGTTTGTTTACTTGTTTGTTTGTTTTAAATTTTTTGTAGGTCTCACTATGTTACTCAGACTGGTCTTGAAATTCGGCCTCAAGCAACCCTTCTATCTTGGCCAGCCAAAGTACTAGGATTATAGGTGTGAGCCATCATGCTCTGCCGATGTTTCCTTTGTTCATCTTATTTGTTAATTATTTAAAAATTTTCAGCTTTATGGGATGAGTTATTTCACTCTCCCCACTACCCTTCACTGTTCTCTGGTTAATTTACCTGATGTTTTATTAGCATCTGTAGTGACCTATGAGGAGAAGTTGAGACAACAAATTTGATAAGGCTTCTCTGACTGTCTCTGTTTTGTATCAACAGCATTATATGATTCATGAAAATGGTGCTCCCTTAACCACAGCACTTACCGTGACCTGAGTAACAGGCATATATAGCCAGTGACTATCCCTGTCATCATAAGAGCAATCCTATATGGCTTGCATATGAAGCATATCAACTGCTTCATGTGGGGTGCTCCACTTGACACTTATAGGTGGAGTCAGAGAGTCCCCTTCAGAATTTTACAGTGGCTTTTATCCACCCCACTAGACTGGCCATTTCTTCAGGAATAAATTCCTGTGTATCTAGATGATATACACACATCTGCAATATTCAATAGTGACCTGTAGGTCCTGCATCAATGCAAACATGTTCTTCTACTCTGCATCATTTAAAACGAAAGACACTGGCTGGGCACGATGGCTCACACCTGTAATCCCAGCACTTTGAGGGGGTGAGGTGGGTGGATCGCCTGTGGTCAGGAGTTCAAGACCAGCCTGACCAACATGGTGAAACCCTGTCTCTACTAAAAATACAAAATTTAGCTGAGCATGGTGGTGGGAGCCTGTAATCCCAGCTACTAGGGAGGCTGAGGCAGAGGAATCACTTGAAGCTGGGAGGCAGAGGTTGCAGTGAGCCAAGATCATGCCACTGCACTCCAGCATGGGTGACAAGAGCAAAACTCTGTCTCAAAGGAAAACAAAGCAACAAACAAACAGAAAAAGAAAAAACAAAGACACTACTCTCAAATTAGTTGCTTTCACTATCCATTTTAGTAAAGGTTCCTCAGAGAGCTGATGATACCAATGTACAAAGTGAACCATTCCTTCACATTATACTAAGTTTCAATAGTTACTTGTTTTTGCCCTTCTCCCACGTTGACCACCTTCTTGGTGACCAAAGGTCTCAGAAGTGCTTTCTGTTTTCCTGACATAATATTCCCCTTTGTGGGTAGCTTTGAGGCTAGTGATCTGAGCTCAGACAGACTCATATCTGAGCTTGGTTTAGCCTAAAGGCCTCAGCACTCTTTTTAAATTTTATTTTAGCTATTATAGATAACAATAACCAAGGGTTTGAACATAGTGCTTTTCTCTTATTAGTTTCATAAACCAAAAATGAAATTCTAAGCCCCCCAGTGGATTGAATGGACTCCCCTCTCAGCCAACAGGATTCCAAAGAAACCTGAAAAACTAGTTCAGGAAGAGGGTGACACACATGCCTCATTATACTCTCTTTCTTTTGGATTTTAATCACAACTGACTAACATTAACATTAAAACTGAGATCTTAAGACTGACAAAACAGATTCTTTGTGGCAATTAAGAAACAAAATTCGAGCCTGACTTTGGCGTAACATCGCATGGCATGTAAAGAAGGAAATCAAATTATTTCACATCAAAATTTGTTTTCTTACCATACTTCGAAATGGCTCTTTTTAATCTGTAAAGAGTCTTTATTGATATAACTCAATCTTTCCCCTTCCAAGCCCTCCAATCCTGAGGAGATTGACTGTGACCCTGGCACATTTTAAGACCTGATAAGAGACGTTTGCCCTCTATTCTCTGTAGAGTCAGCTTCTGTGGAGGCTTTATCTATATAGTAAGAACCTTGGCTTTCACCACCCCCTTTATTTTAACGCCAAGCATTTCTTTCTGCTGGCTTCAATTGTAGACAAAGCTTAACTGTTTTACCAATTAGCAATTTTTAATTGTTTTACCAATTACCAATCAGCAAAATTTTAAATTCACCTGTGACCAGAAAGCCACATCTTCTCCCACCTTTGAGATATCTTACATTTTCAGACCGAACCAATGTGTATCTCACATGTATTGATTGATTCCGTATGTCTTCCTAAAATGTGTAAAAGCAAGCTGTAACCCAACCACCTCAGGCACATGCTCTCAGGATCTCCTGAGACTGTGTCAAGAACCATTGTCCTCACAATTGTCTCCAAATAAATCTTTTCAAATATTTTACGAACTTTGGCTTTTGTCGTCAACAGTTTGCATTTCCCTATGCATCCATATCTAAATTCCACTGGTAGCTTTTACCTTGAGTAACCAAATGAAGCATAACTGCAATTATATACCGTGGGGGACCACGTGGCCACCCAGGAATCAAAGGTTCTTCATCCCCTGCTCTTTTATTCTTTCTCTTCCCAAACTGTATGTTTCCCTGAGCCTAAGCAGTGCTAGCAGATCTCATTCCCCTGACACCAGTTGTTTTGGGAAAAATTGTCAAACTATGTTTTTCTTCTGCTCCCATACCACAACAATTAACACAGACCAAATGTGTGGGGATTTGTTCCACTAAGACATAGCAGAGACCAGCTGAGTGTCTTTCAATTTAATTCTGACACTACCTAGATGGAGATAGTGTCAGATCCCACAGGTTGAAGGCTCAGTCACTAGGATTGCCTCTGCTGCTGAGACACCAGTCTCAAGTCGGGGCCTATAGAGCTTCTGACCCACCGGCTTCAAGTTGAGGTTCCCATAACCACCTCTTTGATTTTGATTAGTTTTCTGGAGTGGTTTACAGAACTTGAGGAAACATCTACATTTACTAGTTTATTATAAAAGCAATTAAAAAGTATACAAAGAGATGGGTGAGGCAAGGTGTAGGAGAAGGGGCATGGGGCTTCCATGCCATCCCTGGGTATGATACCCTCCAGGAACATCTGCATGCTCATCTCGGGAGGGCCTGAGAACAAGTGTTTGTGTGTATATCATGAAGCTCTACAATTGACAGTTTTAAACTATTAGTATATAGTGAGAAATCTCCAACAAACTGCCTACATTTTTTTACTACACCCAGAAGATTTACAGAAATGATATACAAATAAAATATGTATTGAAACATAAATTAAGTTCTATAAATTCAAAAATATTAATAGCATGTTATTAAACTCTATTTTAATAAAAGTAAAAATAATTTTTATAAGCAGTCAAATAATTTATTGTTTAAAAATATGTTCTAATAACCATTGGATTAATGAGAAATGATCAAGCACATTGTCATACTTGGCACTTAGAAGACTCAAGTGTTAAAGTGTAAAATAAAAAAGAGAAAAAGGTTATATTCACAATTTAAAGTATTATCAGCAACTATCCACTAATTAATTTTAAATTCTTAACAAAAGTCCTAAGTTTCATTAATACGAAATTCCAAAATTTCTGCAGTAAGAAATACAATACTTGAACAGACCAATGCATTTGGAATTTTATTGTACTAAAAGGCATCTATTTCCCCAAATTCCAAAGAAGGATTTTAATGATGACTTTTACCTAATTTTCAATGACCAATTAATTCCTAATAAATGCAAGTATTTTCTGGAAAATAAATAACTCTCATTATGTGAGCATATGCATTTATTATTGAAAATCAATTCATAACAATATGACTAAATAAACTTATAGGCATATTTCATTAATGAATGTAAATGTAAAAATTCTGAATAAACAAATCTAAGAGTATATTAACAAAATATGTGGCATGATCAATGAATGCAAACATGTCTTATCTCTTCAGGAAAATGTGTTCTATGTTTTGAATTGAAAGAGTGATACGTTCTAACTCAGAAACTATAAAGAGATGACAGAATCTTTAACTAATGTGGGAATGATGTGTATGTGTGTGTGTATATGCATATGTGTGTACATGTGTTTGTGTGTATATCATGAATATTTTATTTTATAATGTGCATCTGGTTGATGTTGGAATGTAGGGAAAGATTAATATCACTAGAGTCAACACTTACAAATTTTGGTAAACATTCAAATAAAATCCTCTGTAATTTTTCTCCCTATTTGAAGATTATAGGTTAAATAAGGATTAAATTAACACATATGTATAGCTTTTTTATTGTATAAATCATCCACTAATGATTTTCACTGAAAGGAAGACTACAGTTGTAACTGAAGTTTGGATAAATAAGGAAGATTAAGATCTCAAATTGGGGCAAATTTTGGATTTGATTAGAGAAATATTGTTGTGCTATTTTAGATTTAAAAGCAGATAATCTTATGTATTGTCCTTGATTAAACATCAAATTATAAGGCTTTTTTCCATCAAAATAAGAGATTGTTTATTTATGCACATATGTTGCAAATACCCACAACATTTGGTAAGTCTATAGTAAAATGCTATGAAACATTGATTTATTTATCATTTTTTCATTGATTCCAAAAAGATGATCTTTCTCACTGAATTTTAAAAAATATGAAAAAAGATATATATCTGAAAAATTAAATTAAAAAACAGTATATCTTTCTTGATCTAATTCTGTTTAAAAATACTCTTTATGGAAATACAAACATTTATGTTTATACCTAAGCAAATAATGAAATGGCAAATATTTCAAACCTGTGACTCTAATGGAAAACCCTAACAGGCAGCAATGAAGAATGAGCTCTCAGGGGTGACCAGGCTAATTAAAGATTTTAATGATTATTGAATGCATTTCCCTACACTTGTTAATTTTTATGGCTTAACTTGTCCTGAGACATCGTTAGTCTAATGCAAGAATTTTAGCTTCAAGCTTTGAATCTCATTAAATATAAAGAGTTGCTATGTTCTTTCAATCGTATTCACAGTAAATAGAATGTATTTTCTGTTTCTGAGAATTATTTCATAACTATCAGTAAGAATGCTTATTGTTTCAGGGGTATGAAAAACCTGTTGGAATTCTAAACCCAGGACCTAAAATGCTAATACATTTTAAATGTTCAGAATATATTTTATGTCTTGAATATTTAAGTATTGCATTCTCAAGTTTTTCTGTCCTTGTTTAACATTTAATAATTGTAGTCTTGACATGGTAATGTATTTTCATTATACTTTAATTAAAGTTAATTGTTAAGTATGAACAACATGTGCAGCACCCATATATGGGGATTTGGGGGAAATAATAGTATCAGTGAAAGAACAGGTTAGTAATGTAAGTAATACGGTTTTAAGTAGTTCGTGACATAACTAAAGACAAATGTGTACAAAGCAACATTTTCTGGGGCTAATAAAATGCTTGTATAGAAAAGAATGTAAAAGCTGTTTTGTGGGGGATACACTGTTACTCTGCATAGGTGTTTAATTTTGAATGGGGTTAAGTTCTACTTGGTGTAAATCAAGAAGTATCTGAGACAGATCTCAATCAATTTCAAAGCTTATTTCACCAAGGTTAAAGACACGCCCGTGACACAGCCTCAGGAGGGCCGGAGAACATGTGCCCATGGTGGTCGGGGTACAGCATTTTTTTTATGTTTTAGGGAGACATAAGACATCAGTGAATACATGTAAGATGTACATTGGCTTGGTCCAGAAAGGTAGGACAACTTGAAGTGGTGGGGAGCCAGTAGGGTGGTGGGATGTCCAGCTTCCAGGTCATAGTTGATTTCAAAGATTTTCTGATTGGCAAATGGCAAAGATTTTCTGATTGGCAATTGGTTATCTAAGATTTAGAATCAATAGTAGGGAGTGTCTGGGTTAAGATAAGTGGTTGTGTTATGGAGACCAAGGTTTTTATTATGTATATAAAGCCTCCAGGCAGCAGGTTTCAGAGCAAATAGATTAAGTCTCTGTTTTAATGTTAAATTCCCATAATGGCCTGAATTTGTGTTTCAGGTTAACTTTGGAATGTTGTTGGCTGAGTGGAGGAGTCCATTCAATTGATTAGGAGGACTTAGAATTTTACTTTTGGGTTCCAGTGGTGATAGCTTGGTTTTTCTATCAACTTCAACTATCTACCTAATGGACAATGAGGACTAGTGTTTTGGGGTTACTGTCAGTAGTTTCAAAATTCAAGCTTACTTTGAAAGTTAATATGGCTAAAACACTAGACATGTTAATTCTCAAGTTTCTCTTTCTGTATTATGTGTTCTTTTGCCATAAAAATTGTTTGGTTTGGGGTTTCAGTAACAACTGAGGAAATGGTAGTGCCTGGAAACTTTCACAGGCCTGAAAGAAAAAAGTGTTAACAGGTGTTGTAAAACTTCTGATGGACTTTATGGAAAGTCAAGCCCAGGAGTCAAATGTGATGAGGCGGTTAGGTGGTACTGGAACTATTGCAGCTCTTGAAGACGTCAAAAAGAGGAATCCATGGATTTTCGTTCTGTAGTCCTCTAGGTAAATGACTCAGCTAGCTTCCTATTGACTGTTTTTATTTCTGTAACAACTGACTTCCTCTGCATATTATTTATGCAACACTTAACACAGCCTTAATAGTACCTTATGACATCCTTAATCTATCTCATCTGAGAACTAGCCAGTTTTCTCTGGAGTTTCCCAGTTCAAACCTCCCAAGGAAGATCCAACAGCCCAGATTTTATTTTAGAGTCAGAATTATTTAGTTATACTTATTCTTTACCCTGAACTTTCCATATCCTGTGTATTAATCTGTTCTTGCGTTGTTATAAAGAAATACCTGAGACTGGGTAATTTGTAGGGAAAAAGGGTTTAATTGGCTCACGGTTCCACAGGCTGTACAGGAAGCTTGGCTGGGGACGCCTCGGGGAGCTTTTACTCTTGGCGGAAGGCAAAGCTGGAGTAGGCATCTTCACGTGGTCAGAACAGGAGGAAGAGAGAGAAGGGAGAGAGATGCTACATAATTTTAAACAATCATATCTCACAATAATTCTATTACAAAAACAGCACTAAGATGACACTAAACCATTAGAAAGCAGCCCCATGATCCAATCACCTGCCCAAGGCCCTACCTCCAGCATTAAGGATTACATTTCAGCATGAGATTAGGGTGGGAACACAGACCCAAGACATATCATCCAGTAACTGGAACATTTTGATAATGGGAAGAATCATTCAAAGGATGATTGCTAATGCCAAAGCTGTATGCAGGCTGTGGGCCACTCACCCGTGGGCTCTAGGCTGCAGACACCTATATACAGCTCTATGAGAGAAAAATCTATCTCATTTAAACCACTGTATTTAGGGATATGTCAGTTATAATTTCTTATTCTTCACTTTGATTAATTTAGTAATTGTTTAGCTTCAACTGTGGTTACTAACTACAATAAATTAACTGGTATTACATAAAATAAAGATGAATAAATCTCATAAAGTTGATTTTCTCATAATTTAGGCAAACTTTAACATAAAGTGATAGTATTTATTTTTCATGAGAGCCTACACAATAAATAAAATGTATCAAAATATGCATAAGACAAATATGTAAGTTCAGTATAATGATTACCTGGGGGGTGGGGGGTAAGAAGGGACTAGAAGTCAGCTGAAGCTTTACTAATAAATAATGATAAATAAAAATATATTATTTATAAAAGGGTCTGAAGAAAATTGGACAAAACATTCATATCTGGTTAATGTTTAGGGTTAGCCCATAGGCATTTTAGGTATTATTTCTTGTTCTTTTCTTCATGTTTGAAATGTTTCAGAACTAAATATTTTTTAAAGTTGTGTATGTGGTAAAAATTAACCTTCCTCCTAAATTTGATTTCCAACCCAATGACTCAGTCTATCTTTAGAGGCAACCTGGATCATGAGTCTCTTTTGTCATTTCAAGAAACCTCTAAGAATATATTATTCAATGTATGAAGCTATTGAGATTAGAAATACGACTAATCCAAACTGAGATGTTCTGTAAGTGTAAAAAAACACACATTGAAATCTAAATGCATATAACACAAAAAGAATGTAAATTATATCATGAATAATCCATGTCCAAATAATATTTTCAATATATTGAATTAAGAGTATTAGAAAAATTAAATTTACCTTGTATCATTACTTTTTTTAAAAACTTGACTAAAAGAAAATTGAAAATGTGATAAATTAAATGTTTCATCTACTATCACAGTTATTTTCTTATTATGGGGCACCCTCAGTGACTATAAAGTCTCAGTGACTAATATACTCTCAGGGATTATAAAGACTATAAATTCTATGAAAGTCTTTACCACTTACTATACTACCTTTTTTTACAAAGTACTTGGGACAGGTAATGCTATTTTTAGGAAATACAGTTGGAATAAGTGGCATAAGGTGACAGATCCTGACAATATCTTGTTTAGAAGGAAACATCATGGCGTCTTCGGTAAACTATTTTTAATGTCCCATCATTTTGAGGTAAGGGATGTTATTATGCCATTGCTCTCAAACTTGGCCACAGGTCATAATTACCTGGAGTGTTTTAGAAATAGAGATTCCTAGGTTCAACTCTAGAATCTGTTTTTTTCTTTTTTTAAAGAACCACATTTTTGAAAGGAAATGAAGTTTATCCAGGTAAGAGAATCACAGTCATAAAGGGTAGGGTTTCTCAATTAAATAGTTTGTTAAATGAAAAAAAGATATTTTAATATAATCGCTGAATATATGTATAAATTTAGTAATGAAGGTTTTGAGGAAGGAACAGTGTAATTCTTTGTTCTTTTTCAATATTTGTTAATAAATAATGTATTATTTCTCAAAATAATGAAAGCCATGGTAATGAGTTTGGAATGTTTCTACATAATAGTCTATTCATTTTCAGATTAATTTTTTAAAGACTGAAGTTGAAAGAAAGAGCAAAATGATCCGAGACCTCCAGAATGAGGTAAGATTTATTACATCTTAGATACATTTTATATAAATCAAATAATATACATAAATGCACATATAAATTTGCCACTAGTTAGGAGTGTTAAACACATGCACGTATAATTTTCAGTTATAAACTGATGTAGAGAAATTGTAAGGTTAAGAATTCCAAAAAGTAGATAATCCTTACATTTGTATATATTCAATAATTTCATTAGTCCAAACTTCTCTAGTTCATTTTTCTTTCTAATTATATTTTGCTTAGGATATTAAAAATCAATTTTCATTGAATAAGTTTACTTGTTTAATAAATGACATTACAGGAACTAAAGAAGAAAGCTAGCTAGAAATTGGCTGCATGTTAGAAAGGGCCAATCTAGAATGAAAAATGTGTTTAAGGATAATCTCAAAGTAATGCAAATTTAAACATAAACAAGTTGTAATCATTTTCATGATAGCCTTTAAAATGTAAGAATCCTATTAAATACTGCATACATTTTTCTTGTTTGATTCTTTATCTTGTTATACAGCTACTTTAATTTTTTAAAATTTCTCCATTACCTATTTCCACCTTTTCATTTCTTTTTTATTAAATGCAATTAAGACCATTGAGACATGACTAATTCATGATAAGTCTTCCTTGATCAATCTCACTAATTATGGTTTATTTTGAATCCTGATTATGATGTAAAATATCAACAGACCAGAGTTATCAGACTACTGGGTGTAATGGATAATATTTGTTCGTTGGGGTCATTTAGGGCTCAGTGAGAAAGCCAGATTGCTCAAATCAAAAAATGTTCACCTACCATGTAAAACAAATAAAACATTTTGAACAAGATTAAAGTCAGTTTTAAAATAGGATAGGGAGTACATTTATATATGCACACACACACCACGCACACACACACACAATCGGCAATATGAACCCAGTTGTATGATTATAAGAGACTTTCAACTTTATTTTTATCTTTGTATAAGTATCATCAGTTCACTTTTAGTATTAGATAACTTCTTAAAATCTAGAATTCAGCTAAGGAGAAAGTCATTTCAAAAAACCACTAAGCTGGGCACAGTGGCTCATAACTATAATCCTAGCACTTAGGGAGGCTGAGGTGGGAGGATCGCTTGGGCCCAGGAGTTCGAGACCCGTCTGGACAACATGGGAAGATCTCATCTCTTAAAAAAAAAAAAAAAAAAAAAAAATTAACTGGGAGTGGTGGCCCAACTGTAGTCTCAGCTTTTAACAAGGCTAAGGCAAGAGGATTGCTTGAGCCTGAGAGGTCAAGGTTCCAGTGAGCAGAGATCATGTCACTGCATTTCAGCGTGGGTAACAGAGCAATACCCTGTCTCTATTAAAAATAAATTTAAAAAAATAAAAATTAAAACAACAGCAAAAACCTACTAAGCTTGTTCATGCCTGTAATCCCAGTACTTTGGGAGGCCAAGAGTTCCAAGTCAGCCTAAGCAACATAGTGAGATTCCATCTCTACCAAATAAAGAAATAAATGCAAAACTATGAATTATTTATAACAAGTAACAAAATACTTTGTCTTTGGAGGTTATTTTCATAGTGAAATTGTACTTTGGTAACTACACAGACTGGAACAATTCAGAAAGAAATACAACCCTACAGAAGTAAGATCTGCTAAATATAAATTTTAAAATTAAATTTGCTACTATTCATTTTGATACGATTGAGAACTTACGAAATGAAAGTTGATAACCAAAAAAGCTTTTGTCTTTTTACAAAACCTAATGGTGAACATATATTAGCAATTCAATGTTTTCAATTTTACTCCTTTATGTTAATTTATTTAATTTTTAACAAATAATCAGTATGTATGTAGAGCAGTATGTACGTAGAGATTAAGGCAGATTTATTTAATGAAATAACTGGCATATACACTGTACAGTGAAGTTATATGGGCACTATTTGGAATATTTTTAATTCAGGCATAAAGAATAAACAGGTAAATTGATTAAACAAAATACAGTGGTGAAGGAGATAAAACAGATAAAAATAAATTTCTTGAAGAAGTTTGAAATCCTGTAAGCGGTAACTTTTGAGTGAGGAAATTAGGGAAGTACCAAAAGATGATGGCTAAGTCCCTCCTATGTCTATTTTGTTGAAGGTTTTTATCATAAAGGGATGCTGGATTTTATCAAATGCTTTTTCTGCATCTATTGAGATAACCATATGGGTCTGGTTTTTAATTCTGCTTATGTGATCTGCCACATTTATTGACCACATATATTAAGAAATAGGATAGACAGCAATGCAATAATTTTTGCATTTTTTGTAGAGAAGGGATTTCTCTATGTTGCCCAGGTGGGTCTTGCATTCTTGGGTTCAAGAGATCCACTCACTTCAGCCTCCTAAAATGTTGGGATTACAGGTGTAAATCACCATGCCCTGCCAATCAGAGTATTTCAAGCACTTTTATTTCATCTATCTCCAGCTACCTATATCTTCTCATGGGCGCCACTTTTAACCTCTGAATTGTGCTGTTGTGACTTACAAAAGCTCTATTGTGATTGATGTGGTCTCTAAGTTTCAGTTTTTAGCCCTCTGGTTTTCTCTTTATATTCTTTTTTTTTGAAACGTTCAAGTTCAAGTCAAATCTATTCTGCAACAGTGTGTATTTCCAAATGATCATATTAACAATTAACAAGGGGTAAAATAATGTTAGCAAAGCTTTAAAAATCATTTTGCTTTTCTTTCCAATATGTAGAGTTTTGAAGCAGTCAGGCAAAGGACTTTTCAAATTTTAAAGAAATTGTTATCAATACAAGGACATAAGAAAAAGATTGAAAACTTACGAAAGGGCTTCCTTTTAGTGGTTGTAGTGATAGTTATTGTGTTAAAGCTCTTATGCTTTTTGCTAGGTAAGATATGAATACAGAAGTTTCTGTGAAGACTTTTCCTCTGCATTGAAACAAGAGATTTATGAAAAGTCTGCATCAAATATTAATTTTGATTATAGTGTGCTTTATTAGAAGTCAATTCCCTCAGGATCTGCATCCCAAAAGAAGAACACTAAATCCTGAATATAAAGCTGCAAAGAATCAAATGACTGATGTTTGAGATAAATGCTAAAAAAATTGTATTTACACTTTTATTAGTTCGTTATTGTTTTTCTTAGTCTCGCTCTGTCACCCAAGCTAGAGTGCAGTGGCGTGATCTCAGGTCACTGCAACCTCCACCTCGCGGGTTCAAGTTATACCCCCGGCTCAGCCTACTGAGTAGCTGGGACTACAGGCATGTGCCACCAAACCCAGCTAATTTTTTTTATTTTTAGTAGAGATGGGGTATCACTGTGTTGGCCAGGCTGGTCTCTAACTCCTGACCTCAGCTGTGATCCACCCACATCAGCCTCCCAAAGTGCTGGAATTACAGGTGTGAATCACTATACCCAGCTTGTTGGTTTTTTTGCTCTGGTAACAATGTTACAAGTAACTGGTCTTCCCCAATCCCATTTTCCCTCCAAAATTTATATTTTTATTGTGTATTTTGTAGAATATAAGATTTCCTATATGCAAAATTGGACTTATAATTGATATATCACCAGTTTTTCAGTAACTTTCTGATCTAAGTCTCTAGTTCTAATCTCTCTTGTGTAATCTTTCTGTTTAAAAGGTTAACTGAGATATAGTACTATTTTCGAAGAGTTTATTTGAGCAAACAACAGTGCATAAATTGGGCTATTCTGAACTAGAAGTGGCTCAGGAGCTTCACTAAGGAAATATAGTGGAAAGTTTTTATGTGACTAAAATCAAAGTGAAGCAAAGAAAATATTTGTTTAGTTACAGTTAGACAGTTGCTGTATTTGGTCTATCTCGTTGGAAAATCTCTAGTTATAAAATTACAAATTTGTTTCTTCTGTGTGGTTAAGCGCAAGGTCTGTTTTTCTTTAATACAGGCATTTATTTACAGTGGTCCACATTAAGTTTTTCACACGTTTGCAAATCAAGCAACCTTAGGTCACTTACAAAGCCCAACTGGCTTTGTCTGCTCAAGGATTTTTCAGGGCTCATCTCCATTTTAATTTACTTTAACACATGTTTGTGCTTTCAATGTTTATTTTGCATTTTGTGTTTGAATACTGTTTGGTTGCAAAAAAATATACAATTTTGCACCATAAAATAAATCACAACAAGGAAACAAATGAAAAATTCAACCTCCCTTCTCTAACTTCCATACATATGGCAACTGCCTCATCATGTAGTCAGTCTCACATGCTTCAAAGTTCAAAATTTATTCTGACTTTCACTTTCAAAACAGCCTTTCTACATTATCATTTCAATTTTTTTGAATTTTATTTATTTTACCCCTAAGATAAAATCAATTTATCTGTAATGGTCTGAGATATAAGACAGGCTCAAGAATGAGTAGGATAATATGTAAGTCTAGGAAATATTAGGCAAATCAGGCCTTGATACAAGCATCTTTAATTGTTGATTTTTTTTTTTCTTTTTTCTTTTTTTGAGACGGGGTCTCACTCTGTCACACAGGCTGGAGTGCAGTGGTGCCATCTCAGCTCACTGCAACCTCTGCCTCCTGGGTTCAAACGATTCTCCTGACTCAGCCTCCCAAGTAGCTGGGACTACAGGCATTATATTTTTAGTGGAGATGGGGTTTTGTCATGTTAGCCAGGCTGGTCTTAATTCCTGACCTCAGGTGATCCACCCGCTTTGGCCTCCCAAAGTGCTGGGATTACAGGCATGAGCCACCGCGCCCTGCCAAAATTTTTAAATAAAGGTGTTAGTTGGATAATATTCAGGACTTTTTAAAGAATCACATAGCTGGAAATACTTGATGGATGCTAGTATTTAAACAGTCTATGTTCAAGGGGTTAATATTTAAAATATATAAGAAACTCAAGCAATTAAATAGCAAATACATAATCTGATAAAATGGGCAAAATATCTGCATAGACATTTATCAGAAGAAGATTTACAAATGCCCAACAGGTAAATAAGAAAATACCCTCAACATCACTAATCATCAGGAAAATGCCAGTTGAAGCTGTGACAAAATACCAACTTACCTCACTTAAAATGGCTAATATCAAAAAAAGAAGTAAGAAATGCTGGCAAGGATGTGGAGAAAGAACTGTTAGACACTAGTGATGGGACTTCAGTTAGTACAGCCATTATGAATAACAATATGAAAATTTCTCACAAAATTAAAAATAGAACTACCATATGATCCAATAATATAACTACTTGGTATATATCCAAAGGAAACAAAATCAATATGTTGAAGATACATCTGCATACTCATGTTTATTGCAGCACCATCACAATGGCTCAGACATGGAATCAATGTGTTTATAGATGAATGGATAAAAATGTGGCATATATAAACAATGAAATACTATTCAGCTATTTAAAACAGTGAAATCCTGTCATTTGTGCAAACATGGATGAACCTAGAGGACATTATGTTAGGTGAAATTAGCCATGCACAGAAGGACAAATATTGCATGATGTCACTCATATGAGGAATCTACAAAAGTTGATCTCAAAGAACTAGAGAGAATAGTGGTTATCAGAAGCTGGAGAAAGTAGGGAGTAGAAGGAGATGCAAAAATATTGGTCAACAGGTACAAGTTCTGTGTCTTATTGCACAGTAGAATCACTGTAGTCACCAACAGTGTATTATGTATTTCAAAATAGTTAGAAAAGAGGATTTTGAATGTTCTCACCACGGGGAAATAACAACTGTTTGAGGTGATAGATATGTTAATTACCCTGACTTGATAATTACACAATCTATGCATGTATTGAACATCATATTGCACCTGATAAATATTTACAATTGTATGTCAATTAAAAACCTAATAAAACAAAAAACTTAAAAAATTGAACTTGTTTTTGATAAAATAATGAAAAACACATTCTGTCTTGGTTTAGTGAGTAGATAGACATGGAAGAGAAGGGAAAGATAGAAAAGATGGGGCAGATGTATTTTCCTTACTTTCTTCTATGGTGGTCTGTGGTTTTTTCTCTTTTTTTTTGGATTATAATTGGTTTCCTGAGACTCATTTGATAGATCAAGGTAAGGATGAAATAGGAAATCACACTAAATTATCTCTCTCTCTCTTTTTATTTTTTTGTTGAGACAGAGTCTTGCTGTTTCACCCAGGCTGGAGTGCAGTGGCATGATCTTGGCTCACTGCAATCTCTGCCTCCCAAGTTCAGGTGATTCTCCTGTCTTAGCCTCCTGAATTTCTGGGACTATAGACGTGCACCACCACACCCAGCTACTTTTTTTGTATTTTCAGTGGAGATGGGGTTTTGCCATATTGGCCCGGCTGTTCTCGAACTCCTGACCTCAAGTGATCTGCCTGCCTCAGGCTCCCAAAGTGCTGGGATTCCAGGTGTGAGCCACTGCACCTGGACACTAAATTCTCAAAGCTCAGAATTTATTCTTTCACTTCCAAAATACACTTTCTGTACTATCATTTGCAATGTTCTTGAATTGTAATTATTTTACTTCTAGCATAAAATCAGTTTGTCTGTAATAGTCTGAGATATAAAAGAGGCTCGGGAATGAGTAGGATAATATAAGTCTAGGAATTATTAGACAAATCAGGCACTGGGACAAATATCTTTAGTTTAAATTGGATCAGTAATCATAAAAGTGGGTTTGATTCTGCTCAGTGGTGGAAATCAGAAATTAATCCAGCTACTCTATCTTGGTGGCATCCTTTTCCTTTTATTGTTTCATGTCTCTATTTTCCACTCTTTCAGTCTCTCAGTTATCTTGCTCATCTGTTTGTTATATGGACCATATAGTTTACCAAAATTCTGGCTCATTAATACGTCTTCTTCAGCTCCTGTTATCAACTGTTTTAATGTCGTTTTATATTTTGTGTTAATGCCATTGTTATAAGCACCTGGGAGAAAAATCTTGCGTAACTCAAGTCACTGGCCAATTTCTGGATTCTCAAATAGTTCCAAATAGCCATTGACACATATCCAGGAATATGATTAATAAAACATTGTTTTTAGGGGCAGTGAAGCAGTTACTATTATTGGTTATAACAAAATTTATTCTTTAGAGAAAGGAATTTATTAATTCCTATAGATACCTTACGAAATTGTTGGAAGAGCTAAAAATACAGCTTCTAGGTTGTACCTTAGAAACAACTCAACAAACACACCACTGATTTGGCTGTCTTGAAAAAGTGCTACCTCTGCCTGAATCAGGAAGCTGCCAGCCTGACTGCTGCCCTGCCACTGCAGGCTCCAGCACCACACCACCCTGGACCTTCTGCAACACGGGATGGATAACATTTAGTCTATTTTCTCAAGTAACAAATTTCTCTATCCACGTATTGCAGGGATCATGTCTGAATAGTGAAGCCTGAGTCATATCTACCCTAGAGCCGCAATGAATTTTCGGATTTGGTTTATTTTTATTTGTCTGCTTTAATTTTTCACAGGAAATATAGATTTGATACTATAGAAAGCTTTCACATTGTAGAAAGAAGGCCTCATAAATTAGTAACCTGTGTATTAAAGATAAATTTTCTTAATAAAGAGTTATAGTCCATGATAACCAGCTTTAGTATATAGTAGGTCATCACTAAGGCTGTTGAATCAGTGAGAAACAAGTTCTGAGTACCAATGATGGAGTACTCAATACTGTGTGAATGTGTGTTATAGTATCTTACGTATATACATGACATCTTATCTATTCTTGTGATTTTTAACTTTGCGTTTGTCAGAATTATTTTCTTAACATGATTCAAATTCCTTGAAGTTAGAAACCTACTATCTATACAACATCATAATTCACATTTTTCACAAAAAACAACACAGGGCCAAGACTTTGCATGCATTGGGAATGCATTAAGACCACATTCAAGACTGTTCTTGCTAGTACTAATGAATTACATGAATTAAAAAAAAAAAAAAAAAAAAAAAAGACACTACCTCCAAAATAGAAGATAAAAGCTCAAATACTGATAAGATGTGGCTGCATCCCTACCCAAATCTCACCTTAAATTGTAATAATCTCCATGTGTCAAGGGTGGGGAACAGGTGGAGATGATTGAATCGTGAGGGCAGTTTTCCCCACTTTGTTCTCCTGGTAGTGAATAAGTCTCATGAGATTTGATGGTTTCATAAATGAGAGTTCCCCTGTACAAGCTCTTCTTGCCTGACCTCACACCATGTAAGACATGACTGTGCTCCTCATTCACCTTCCGTCATGATTGTCAGAACTTCCCAGCCATGTGGAACTGTGAGTCAAGTAAACCTCTTTCCTTTATAAATTACCCAGTCTCAGTTATGTCTTTATTAGCAGCACGAGAAGAGGAGAATACAATTCCTAATTAGCAATTTTCCCTCATAGGGATGCTTAAAGACCCCACAATATATAAAGATTGATATCTGAGAATCACTGGCCATCCTGAAATGATACAGAAAAATGGTATATGTGTGGTATTTTTCAAGGAAGAGGGTCTAGATTCTCAGAAGGAGTCCTTGACTAAATCAAAAAAACAATAAAGGTTAATAACCAATGATCCAAAGGAAACTCTAAATTTTAAGAAGAAAACTCACTTTGGTTCAACTCTTGTGGTTGTAAATCTTTCTTAAATAAATTATTCTACCTTCTTGCCTCAGTAAACACACTGAAGTGAAGATGATGGGCTATTTCATAACATGATAGAGTGGTTCAGGGTCACCATTCTGAAAATGAATTCTTATGCCTGCCAACGGATGAATAGGTGTAAGAGTTTGAGTCAAATATTTACTGAGTACAGTATGTACCCAAGAGGTTTTTAATTCATTTAATTATAACTTTTTTTTTTCACTTTATTCCTGGTGATTTGCCTCTTAAGTAATGATTTCTGTGAAATGTTGGTCAACTGATTGTTCTGATTAATTTTGTATCCAGTATGTGAAGCTTCCTATAAACTGTCCATATAAGGTTCTAAGGCTACTGTTAAAAACTATAAAAAAGTATGTATCTTAAAACAACAGGAATTTCCTGTCTCTCAATTCTGGAGGCTACAAGTCTCAATCTACAGTGTCAACAGTGCCTCTTCTTGGCTTCTAGCATCTCCTGGCAATCCATGACGCCCTTTGGCTTGTAGTGGTATCATTCCAATCTCTGCTTCAGTATTCATATGATCTTCTTATTCATGTGCCTCTGTGTCTTTGCGTGTCTTCTCCTCTTCTTATAACGACATCAGTTATTAGATTTTGAACCCACTCTAATCCAGTATGACCTTGTTTTAACATAATTTCATGTGCAAAGACTTGATTTCCAAATAAGTTCATATTCTGAAGTTCTAGGTAGACATGAATTTTGGGGTGATACTATTAAACCACTTCACCATCTGTGGCATTTTGTATATTCCTCATAAACAGCGTACTTTTTTGTTTTTTGTTTTTTTTTGAAAGTCAAGCAGAAAGCATTTTATTAGGTATAAATCTATCTATGGAAGTATCCTAAAACTGCTTATTTAAATGTATATTGTAAGATTTATCTGTATATTTATTTCTGGAATATATTACTTAATTCCCAATATTGTCCCAACATTGTGCTAGATTCTAGAGGCATAAAAGTATTATTAAAATCAAATTAAGTAAAACAATCTCTAACCATGAGAAATGTAAAGATTTAATGTAATTCATTTAATATTGTTACTGAGAAGTACAGAAATCCTTGGTTCTTGTCTAACTTGGAAGAAAGAATTCAGCCAAGAGATGAATAGCAAACTTTAAGTAGCAGAGTTTATTGGAGGAAAATAAAGTACACTCCTAGAGAGGTGTAGAAAATAGCTCCAGGCTGGTCTAGTTGGAAAAATAGTCATAATAGTGTTTACTTACAGGTAGTACACTGTGAAGGACGAGACAGTGTGGGCTGCTCAAAAGAATAAGCCATCAGCAGCCAGGGTTGGGAGACTTACTTTACTATGGGAATATTATATAATTATTCATGGGGTTGGGAGACTTACTTTACTATGGGAATATTATATAATTATTCATGAAGGAGTGTGAATTATTCATGGTTTTGGAGGTCCCTTAGGGTGCACATATTCTGTGGTTGTACGTGCTAGTACACATGTCTCGTGTCTCAGTAGCATTTAAAATCTCCACCTAGAAGTATGTTCTTTTTTTTTTTTTTTTCTTGAGGCGGAGTCTCGCTCTGTCGCCCGGGCTGGAGTACTGTGGCCGGATCTCAGCTCACTGCAAGCTCCGCCTCCCGGGTTCACGCCATTCTCCTGCCTCAGCCTCCCGAGTAGCTGGGACTACAGGAGCCCGCCACGTCGCCTGGCTAGTTTTTTGTATCTTTTAGTAGAGACGGGGTTTCACCGTGTTAGCCAGGATGGTCTCGATCTCCTGACCTCGTGATCCGCCCGTCTCGGCCTCCCAAAGTGCTGGGATTACAGGCTTGAGCCACCGCGCCCGGCCAGAAGTATGTTCTTTACTATTATGATCAGCAAAAGGCTACTCTCCGGTGAGTTTTGGAGGAGTGCACAGGGGGATCTTTTCCCAGGGGGATCCCTTGCCTGCTCACTTCTGGCTATCTACCTACTCTAGCAATATTACATAACAAGTGAGATATTTGCCATATAATATAAAATACAATACTAATTACTAAAATTGCACAAAACAACTACAATAAAAATCATGGAAATGAGCGTTTTACAATATAATGTGGAAAGGGGGAAGATGATGACAATAACCCAGAAAGGTGTAATGTCTACTGAAGGCTTCGTCTAAGGGGATAGCTTTTGAAAAGTATAAAATAATTTGAATTTATGACTATTTGCTCACTACAAAGAAAGTAAACATGAAAATGTTGATACCTCACAAGTCCCCTTGTAGGTGAAGAAATTGTTAGTTGTTTATTAATGTGCATAAAGTAGTTCATTTTGATAGTGCATTGTAGTGGAATCCAACTTCAGGTCAGCTTACTTGCAAAGAAAGTATTTGCAGTTCCCAAATCAATGCTGTAAGTATCTGTTGTAAAAAGACATTGGGACAGCCAATCCAGTTGTTACAGCCAAAGCATAATATAAAGAAACATAAATCTGAAAAGTTCTCTTAGCTGATACGTCAGCCAACTTTCTACTTCTCAAGGGTGTTGTAGATTTTTTACTTAGTATTACAGCGGTAAGGCAGGATGGCTGTCTTATGGAAGTTTGCAGCCTACTTTAAATTTCATTTTATTTACTGCTTTTATCAATTAATTTCACTCAGTAATTTCCTGCAGCAGAATGTTAGCTAGGATGACTACATTGCATGCAATCTTAGACGTGACTCGGTTGAAACCATGCTCCTTTTACCCCTGGTTGCATCTGGGTCGCTTTTTCTGCTTTCTGATGGAGAGATAGCTAGTGTTCCCTGAACAGGCTTCAAGTAAAGGGGAAAGTTTAGCTCTTTACTCTTATGTCTTTTGTAAACATTATTTTATGTACCTCAAAATGTGGTTGATTTAGTACATGAGAAAACTATGCATGTTAGACATGTAGTACATATTAAGCTGTCAACAAATGGAAACTATCATCATCCTCCATTATTATTATTGAGTTCTGAGGTAAAATTAGTTCATCAATAAGCAGTGTTATGTACAGATAAATGTTTGCTTAGCAGTGGTTCTAAAAATCAAACAACCAGTCAAAAGCTTCTTAAGTTCTAAAAATCAGCCAATCAACAACTTTATAACTTAGAACTATAAGTTAAACTTATTAAGAAAAATACCAAGACAGGACTCTATTTCTCACTTTTAGACAGTCTTATTTCATCTCTCAAAGTATTTCTTTCCACATGTCAGACAAGAAGACTAACAACTGTGCAATTCATATTTTACTTAGAAACAATAGCCTATGGAGAAAGCCTTTTCAAATTGGACTAGCAGAAAAATCCCAGAGAAGATACTGAATTGATCACATTCCTGAGTCAGCCACCATGGTCAGGGAAATGGGCAGTTTAATTGCTAAGCCTGAGTCACATTTCTGCTCTTACATTGGATGAAACTTACCCTACTCAAAACACAGATTTCCCACAGGAAAGAAGAGTTCATTATAGAAGAGTACCTGGACTGATAACTAAATATATCCAGAAAACTATCAAATACTTTTACTACTCCCTGACATTCTCAATCCTTTTCTTAATATCCTTAAGATCATAGAATGTAGTATAATGTAATTGTTTCTGGTCCCAAGTCATTTGTGATGTATTCACATTGCCATATATTTGTTAGTAATGTACCCTTGGCTATAATTCTACCATTGTTCTAAACATATTGAGGATCTTCATTCTTCATCTTCTATATTTACTTACTACATTCAGATACTCCATAAAATGGCACTAAAGAAGCTCTAGTCAGCTGGGCGCGGTGGCTCAAGCCTGTAATCCCAGCACTTTGGGAGGCCGAGACGGGCGGATCACGAGGTCAGGAGATCGAGACCATCCTGGCTAACACGGTGAAACCCCGTCTCTACTAAAAAATACAAAAAACTAGCCGGGCGACGAGGCAGGCGCCTGTAGTCCCAGCTACTCAGGAGGCTGAGGCAGGAGAATGGCGTGAACCCAGGAGGCAGAGCTTGCAGTGAGCTGAGATCTGGCCACTGCACTCCAGCCTGGGCGACAGAGCAAGACTCTGTCTCAAAAAAAAAAAAAAAAAAAAAAAAAGAAGCTCTAGTCATATGTTGATAGGTAAATGATCATCTCCATTTCTGTACCTGGAAGGAAATGGAAGAACTGCTTTCTTTTCAGTCCTCAGAGATTCATCATTTCATTGCATGTACTTGACACCCCCCTTTGTGCTTCTTGTATCCAGCATTATGACTGGAACTTCTATGCCTATACAGCCTTCATTCCCAACAGGACATGGGTTCCATCCCCTTGGTGACACTGTAAGTAGTCTTTACTTAAGCATAGGGATTGGGTTTGGGAAGTGTAAGGAGCTTACAACTTGTTAGAGGTGTGAAAAAAGTAAATTCTTGGGGGGCTCCATTTAAACAAGTTGGAAAAATAGAAAGAATGCTGCTTTCATGACAGTCAGAGAAGAAACAAATTCAAATAATATACTTAAGACTTACTATAAAAACTATAAAAATAAAATACACATATATTATCCTAGTGGATTCCTAATGAAAATCTAATGTATCAAAATTGGTAACTGTTTCAATGACAAAATAGTAAACATATTTATACTAATCCTAAGTATACAAGTTTTACTTTTGTTTAACTTCTATATAAAATTTATACAATTTTTGTACAACTTATACTCTTATTATAAAAGCCATGTGTAATAGAAAAATTGGACACTTCATTTTACTTTATTTTCTTTACAGCAGTTACTAGTCCTTGATATTATAGTACATAATTAATTGATATACTTGTTCATTTTCATTCTTCTCTTCTGTTTGGTTTTTAATTATTTTGTGTATGGTAATGAGCATATAACATGAACTCTCTCCCATTAATATATTTAAAGTACATAATACACTATACAAGCATTATTTTCTTAAAGTTACAAGAACAAAGGCTTTATCTTTTTTTTAATATTATATCTTCTCCACATTTTCTGTAATATAGTAGACACTTGATAAACATTTGTTGAGTGAATGATAAATATTCATTGAATATGTTATATTTCTATAAGTATCATATAATGGACCACTATCCATAACTCATAGAAATGAGAGTTCTCAAAATGGTGAGATGTTTTTCTTAAATCAAATGTATAATAAGCTGGGCACAGTGTCTCATGCCTGGAATCCCAGCACTTTTGGAGGCTGAGGTGACAGGAATGCTTGGGTCCAAGAATTTGAGACTAGCCTGGGCAACACGGTGAGACTTTGTCTCTGCAAAAAATAAAAAACATAAAAAATAAAAAAAATCAGCTGAGCATCGTGATACATGCATGTAGTCCCAGCTATTTAGAGGCTGAAGTGAAGGGGTCTCTTGAGCCTAAAAGAATGAGGCCACAGTGAGTTGTGGTCACACCACTGCATTCCAGCCTGGGCAACAGAGCAAGATCCTGTCTCAAAAATAAATAAATAAATAAACAAATAAATAAAACGCATAATAACCTTAAAAATATAGAAATTAGAAAATCTCATATTGATTAGAACCAGCTAAAACTTGAATTCTTAGATTTTTACAGAAGAGGCTGAAAGGCAAGATATTTTACTCCTGGTTACTGTGACATGCTACACTGAAAGAAAGGATACAAGTATGTAAGAAACAAAAGATAAAAGAAGAAAGAAAGTAAATGAAAGAACATAAAAAGAAAGAAAGGAAGGAAAGACGAGAAAAGAAACTTGGCTTTTGAGAATGAAGAGAAGATTTCTTTCTAGCATTTAAGACTTATTTACTGTGTCATCAGGGAAAAGTCACAACTTTGGTGAATATCACTGGTAAAATAAAGGGTTTGTATAAAATGATCCCCATGATTTTTAAAATTTCACCTTCACAATTCAAAAAGTATAAATAGCACATCAACTGATACCATCAGTAATACCTGAGTACCAAACTCAATGTAAATTCCAACTGAATGGTCATTAGTATTTCAAACAAGTAACTCTCAAATGTGTTTGGATTTGCCCAGAGATTTTCTGTGCATTTCAGAAATGTGTGTGTGTGTGTGTGTGTGTGTGTGTGTATTTTTAAATGTCAAAGTATGCTATTCTCTAGTACATGCCATAGAAAAATACACCACGAAGAGTTAACCAAGATTATTTTAAGAAATTTTCATCATTGCACTTATATTTATGATGGTAAAATGTTAACTTTAAAAGAAGTTGATTTTTTTAAAAATAAAACATTATTTTCTGGGTTATTTCTAGCAAGTGTGCACATTAACAAAGTGTTGGAAGTATTCTTGAAACAATCACTTAAGCAGTTATCAACTATTTTCTCCCTCAGACATAAGAAAATGCCAGTGCTTAGGAGACAAAAAGTAAATGTCATGGGTAGTAAGAAAGTTGACATAGTTTGCAAAAAATCTGTGTATCTGTACCAGCTTTTCATCACATGGGTCGCACTTAACATTTGAGATACTTAAAAGCTATCATTGAAATAGAAACATCAATACTGACCAGCACAGTTGTGAGGGTAAAAAGAGATAATAATTACAAGAATAACTATCATTGTGCCCCTCCTTGTTCTTTCATAATAAATGTAAAGTGTTAATTAATGGCTCGTCAAGGCT
Source organism: Rhinopithecus roxellana (assembly GCF_007565055.1). NCBI lineage: Eukaryota > Metazoa > Chordata > Mammalia > Primates > Cercopithecidae > Rhinopithecus > Rhinopithecus roxellana. Next base: position 25,020,407 of record NC_044563.1, read on the forward strand.
GAACATTGCTCATGGCATATTCTTTATTCAGCTCTTCCATGGAAAATACATGTAATAGGCTGAAAAGTAGCCCAGAGAAATCATGTCCTTATTCCTGAAACGACCATGCAACCTTATAAGGCAAAAATGTATTTGTATATGTGATACAGTTAAGGATCTTGAGGTGATGAGATTATCCTGGGTAATTTCTGTAGACCCTAAATGTAATCACAAGTGTCTTTATAAGAGAAAGGCAGAGAGAGATTTGACACACACATAGGGGAGGAATTGATACGAAGACAGGGCGAGAGAAATTTGAAGATGCTGACTTTGATAATGGGAGGGATGTGGATGTGGGTGTAAATCCAAGGAATTACACCAGCCATGAGAAAATGGAAGAGGCAAGGGATATATGCTCCCCTAGGACATCTGGAGGGAGCTTGACACTGCTTGCTCCTGATTCTGGGCTGGTTACTTCTGATGTTTGGCTTTCAAAATTGTTAAATAATACATTTCTGTTGTTCTGCAACACTCAATTTGTAGTAATTTAATTAGGAAACTAACACAGATGGGGAAGAAATAGGGCAGGTATTCAGGTTATCATTAGCATTAATTACTTAAGTGTGTTTTATGATGGTGGATTCCATTTCCAGGCATTAATTCTGAAACTGAACTGAAACTCTGGCAAGCATTCCCTTTTGACCATTGGATAGAATTTATAGATGACTGTAAAGCACCCAAGTGTTTTATCTTCAACTGTTACTTATCACACTACTTCTGAGTCCTGAGCACCATGTTACGCAGGGAGGAAATAAGATCAATAAGATCTTCCATGCCTTGTTTTCAACCTTTGCTTTGTGTGGAAAAGACCTCTTAAACATGTAATAAACATATGATAGTTGTACAATGTATACAAGGAGCCAAGCATCATATTCATTTACTTCACACAAAAACTACTGAACAGGAAATTTGCTAGCACTGGGATATATTAACAATAACATACCAATCATGATGAAGGTGATAATGATGGTTGATGATGATGATGATGGTAATAACAACAGCTAACACTTTACCAGTATTTACTCTGTGATACTAGACAGGGCCAGGCTCCATATTACCAAGAGTTTTACATGCATTATGTCACTCAATTTGAACAACTGTTTTGTTTATCTGTTCATTTTTAATGGAAGGTGCACAGAATTTAATCAGTCATTATCTGTGGTTCTCTGGTTTATATCACATCTTCATCATATAATATTGGTTTTGCACAGTCTTTAATCTTTTAAAAAGTTATTTTTAAGAACACTAGTAAAGGCAGCAACTTAAATGTGAGCTAGTTAGACCTTGCCAAAAATCCCTTTTCAGCATCCTCATTCACAGTTTTTATGTGAAGAAGTAGATGGAAAGAGAAATAAAAGTCATATAGTCAATCATACAGTTGGAGTGTGATGCCAGACTGTCTAACACAAGAGCTAATATTCTCTCCTTTTAACCAAATCTTGTAAAGTGGATTCAAGTTACCATGTTCAATCTTTATCACTTTGCATTAAGCCTAATTGAAGATTTAAACTTTCTACCTCTTTTTTAAAATTTTATTATACTTTAACTTCTAGGGTACATGTGCAGAAAGTGCAGGTTTGTTACATAGGTGTACATGTGCCATGGTGGTTTACTTTCTACCTCTTTCAAATGTAATTTCAACCATCAACTGAGACATTTCACCTTTTGTTCCCTTTTTCTTCCCCCTCTCTCCTATAAATAATCTATTCATGTTGATATCATTAAAATAGATTGACAATATGATATATGATAATATAATCGTAGGTTTGGTTTAACCTCAGAGATATTTCTTACTGCACTATTTACCATTATTCAAATATGTTGACTCTGCACTAATTGGCCCCTCAAAACAATATTAGGTCCTTTCCTACCTGATGTCTGAAAGCTGCAGAAGGCAACACTAGATGGAGTAATTTTCTCCATCAGTTATGAAGACCTGTGTTTCATGATGTTTTATAGACACGGGTAAGAGAAACTTTCATTTCCATTACCACTTTCCATTTTCTTTAAAAAAAAAAGACCTCATAACACATCATGGTGATATTAGAAATCTAAAACTGATATTAAGAAATTGCAAATGAGCTGTAATTTTATAGAAAGGAGGTTTTATTAATATACATTAAGAACCCTTCTGCCTCTAGAAACTACATGATTTAAATTTAGCATTTCACATTGATTTATAATATCTTCCTTACCCAATATATTAAAAAAAAATAGATGTCTGCCCCCATGATTTTGAAACTTTAATATGTATGAGAAGCACCTGGAGTTCTTACAAAAAATGAATATTCTAATTAAGAATGGGGCCTGAGAGTCTGACAAGTTCCCAAGTGATGCCAACAAAACCAATGCATATGCCACAGTTTGGATAACAAGACTCTAAGTAAGTGCTTGTCAAACGCTGCTGAATGGACAGGTGCCGACTGGCTACTAACAATCATTCAGAGAGCTTCTTTAATACATAGATTTCTAATAGCTGTTTAGAGATTCAGTATCAGGTGTGACTTGAGGTTGGCAATCTGCATTCCTTAAATTTAGGTAAAAGAGATTTGATTGTACAACTGAAGAGTTAACAGAAGAGTCTGGCAATCTGTTGACTGAGTAACTTTAAAGTGCTGGTGAAGGAAGTTTTCAAGAGTAACTTTTGTAGCATTAGAAGTATGGTCAGAGGGCAGCTGTGAAGATATAGCACAGTCTATATTGGGCCTCATGCACATTTATTAGACAAGGAAGAGCAGGACCACTGATTAAATGGTGTGCTCAAACTCTGTACTATGAGCAAGAGATAATTTCCCAAATACTAAATTTGGGGGTGCTGCCAGGACTCAATGATGGTTTGCAAAGCAACCAATGGTCCTGGTGTACTAGAACAGAGATTTAATTTTATAACCACAGAAAATAGAGCATCTGAAAAAAAAAAAAAAAATCAGATTCGGTAAGCGCTGCTCTGAAACACATAAGCTCCTGGCCCCTTACTATACAACTGTCTTGCTTTAATATTTTCTCACTTTCACCTCTTCCTCTTCCTCCTCCTTTCCCTATTTTTCCTTTTCTGTCACCACTGTCACTATCATTGAGGAACACAGTGCCTACCAAATAGTAGGTACTCAGCAAGTACTTGTTGACTAATTGCTAGCTTGATATATTTTTACAATAAAAATAACTCATCAAAAAGGGAATAAAAGCTCTGCCTCTGCCATTCTTGTCCTAAAATGTTACCTGTGTAATTTCACTTCTTAATGACGAGCCTTTTATATATATAATTTCAGTTATCTTTGCACAATTCAGTAAATCAGTCAGAACACATTCTGAAATGAAATGGAAGGAAGAGATAAAAAAACAAAATCTTAGCGGCTCTCCAAGTTGCTTACTTGGAAAGAGGCAGATGAGACTAGAGAATGAATGAGGCACTCAGATTTTCCTCTGCTTTTCAGGTGCTTTTTATTATACCTACTGTTCCCCAACCCTCATGACTATAGACTTTGAAGTAAAGGTGACATTAACCACATAAATAACTCTCTTTTAATCTTTGTAACTATCACAAGCACATCCATTGTCTAAGTTCACTATTCTTGTCAGAGCTGCAAGAAAATAAACTTCTCTTTGTATTCTTTGTAAAGCATTTTGTGAAGTTGGATGTTACAGCTCTCATATTTCCATGCATTTCTTCTTTTCTAGATACGATTATGCCTTTGCTGACAGAGTAGAAAACTGCAATTAGGGGCTTTCAATATAATTACTCTTTTTTTTTTCTCTAACCAAGACAACACAATTTTATAAATTTGCTCACAACTCAAACTTACCTGGTAAATGTATTTGCTAATTATAATTTAAAAATTAAACCTATTTTTATTTTAAGAGATAAAAAGTTTTTCTTAACCTCAGTTATCAATTTGTTTCTTCCAAGTAAGGTTCTAAAATTTTCCAAATTAGAGGAACAAGAATTTAAATCAAAATGATTACTCTGGTATGCATTTTAAATTCTTTTACCACTAATAATTGGGTACTTGGCTACTGAAAGATAACTTGTTTAGAACAAATTTGATTTCATAAACTGTGTGTCTCAAACTAATGCTTCTAGATAATCTCAGAGACTCATATATTTCATACATCTTTGAGGTTTAAGGTCATAAATATTACGTATTGTACTTTTAATGTATGTATGCCATTTACATATTATCTGCCACTCACTGCCTTCCCTGGTCTCCAGTTGAGTTTAAAATATGTTAGCTTGATAGAAACAGCCATATGTTGACTACTGTTCATCTCCCAGTCTTCCCTTTGGTAATATAACATGAGTTTTGGCTTGAAATTTATATCTACCTAGCTAGAGACTATATTTACTAGCCTCCTAGTATATTTTGCAATTGGTCAGGGCTACATGACTATATTCTTGCCAATAAGTATGGGCAAAACTCTGAGTAAGTGTCTGTACAAATCAGCAAAATTTTAGGTACTACATATATTTAATTATTTTCCACTAAGTTATGAATTAACTGGTAACTGATAACTAATGAACTGATGAACTATATAACAGGTAACTGCTGTTAGTTAACATTTATTCGCTATGACTACATGTATATATATATATATATATATTTTTTACTGTGGAAAATCTTTATATCCAAAATTTTTCTTTTAAGATTTGTCCCATGCCTTAAGAGGTTTTATTATCTTTATTGTTTCTTATGCTTTTGCTTAAATAAGGCAAAATATTGCCTTCATATATGCATCTCCACTTTTTTGGAGGACTCTGATCTTTTCAACTTTTCAACTTTCAACTTTTTTGGAGGACTCTGATCTTTTCTTGTAGCAACTGAAAACTCCTTGTCAGAGCTAGAGAACTGACCTCTTCTGTTTGCTCCAGCAGTGCGCTTCCCTTCTTATAACTCAAAAGTTATCACACTGCAATGCATTTCTCTGTTGACGAGGGGAAGGAGTACTTATTTGTTCTCTGTTTATTCCAAGTTTTAAACAGTAGTGCATGATACATAGTAAGTTCTTACTGAGTAACCCAACGAATACCTAATCTGAGTTCTCAAGGCTCTACCTTTATTGTTGTTGTTGTTGTTGTTGTTGTTGTTGTTGTTGTTGTTGGGAAATGAATGATGAAACCTATTTGGGTAGAAAGGAGACTTCCTGAATTACTAAGAATTTCAATTGAACCTAGTGTCATTTGTGCAACTCCTAGGCCTTTTTGTGTGACTTCATTAACTATACCCCTAGACACTGAGTTTGGACTATTGATGCATCACTTCATGTTCAATATCTTATGAATTAATAGAATATAGCATAACTATTATGTAAACAGATACAGAACTTCCTTTTTTCAGTAATGTCAGAGGCAAACATTTTAAGAGTTAAATCCCTTAAATGAAAATGAAATTTATCATGTTTTTATTCTATTTTGTTTTCTTCTTATATAGCTAATAACCTTAGATCTTATTTTTTATTACCATTAATGTTGAAAAATAACACCAACACTTACTGTACAATTAAGAATCATTAAAAATTAAAAAAAAATTGGTGATGATACCCAGTAAATTATAAGGGTACATTGTCATCAGTGTGTTTATTTAATGGTGTTAGTTCTATTAGAAGATTTTTGTAAATACTCTTTTCTTCCATCCTTTGGAAGTTGCTTATTGATTCTGTCACGAAAAGGTAAATCACTTACCTATTTCTTTTCAAAAACATATATTCATTGTCTACCAATAATTACTCGAATTTCCAATCTGTCTTTGTTTTCATTTTTGTTTGTTTTGCAAGGGAAGTATGTTTCCCAAGTGCTGTGGAGTCCCATTCATGTTCACTCAAAGAGTGAGGCCCAAATGCTGTGGAGTCCCATTCATGTTCACTCAAAGAGTGAGGCCCAAATGCTGTGGAGTCCCATTCATGTTCACTCAAAGAGTGAGGCCTCCAGTAAAACAAGGCAATAGTGAATGGGTGACAATATGAAAGGCTTGCTTCTTGCTCTACATGCTGCTAACTATAGCAAGGTAGAATCTGCACAAAAGTTTAATTTTGTGTTACTCCTATTTTCTAATGTGTTATTATTGATGGGAACATATATTGTTTATGATTAGACATATAATGTATATGATATACATTTATGCACATGTTCTATGCCTAAACACATGCTGTACATGTAAATATATGCATTCGCATATGTAAGTATCCAGATATTAGAATTCACTTGGGATTAGCCTTTTGGGAAACCAATTAAACTTGATCCCAATATTAATGCCACAGTCTTGTGGAAGTGTAAAGCCCCATCCACATTTCTGTGGATCCATACCTCACACATAGCTTCTTCCCTGCAGTTACACCATTTATGCGAATTCCTCTTTGAAAGACATCTCTTCTGTGATGCCTTTTCTGACCTCTCTTGCATAAGCTGATTGACTTTATCATCTGCTCCCATCGTATTTAGTACACATATCTATATTGTGGCTTTTGCCAGATTGCTGGCTGGTTTCTACTAATGAGGCTGTCTTATCTACTACACTCTAAGTTCTTCAGAGGAATTACTATACTCTAAGTTCTTCAGAGGAAAAAGGAGAGGAGGAAAGAATAAACTAACAATGTAAGGCTTAAATACAAAATAACAGGTGGATTTTTGATTAATGGTGTGTTAAAAAGGTATGTCATCTTCTATTGCAAGTGTCAAAATGTGAATTAGTAAATAAACTATGGACCTTGCTTGGAAATGTTTAACTGAGTCATTTAGATAGCCTGTGACCTGTAAAGACATTGTTATTTACTTGAGAGTATTAATGGCATATTTATAGAAGAGTCTGACATTTCATTAGGAAGTTTAATGAGCTTGACAAGATGACTCTGGTAGTCAATTCCAATAATAATATGTTATCATAATATGATTAAAATGAAGGAGAATAAAGAACCCAGTTAAGATAAATCATTATATCAAACAATACAATTATGGCTAGGATGCTACATATGTGCTATTATATAAACTGTTAGAGACAGAAGAGATTTCAGACAGCATTTAACCTGCACTTCTCCTCTCACAGATGAAAAGTTTCAGGCTTCAAGAGGCTATGCTGACTCTGGGAAATTGCTCTGTTTCTCCCTAAAAATACTTTGTTCCAAATTGGCACCAGTTATAACTAGCAGGAACTATAGATCTGAATTCCTACAAGCAGTCACCAAATGTAATTATTTGAGTTTGTACTTACAAGCTTTACATTTGACCCTTCAAGTGGTACCCAGAGTTGGGGCACGGAGTACATCAATGTATAAACTCATCTTTGCTGGTGGGTACATTTGTCATCGGCTGGCACCTGGTGTATGACTGCATTTTTAATTTAGGTTGTCACAAATCCCTCAAAGTTATGAAAGCATTGTAAAATATATGTCTCAGGGAAGCCTAAAACCAAGAAGCATATTATATATTATAATTTTATATTTTTAGGTTAATTTAATTTCCCTTTTGTAATTGCATGCATGCATGTTTGATATAAAAATTATAAAATACAGGAGCAGAGAAAATAGTATGTTTTATTATTTTACCATGGGAAAAATGTAGTCAGAATTTATGGGCATATCTAATAAATATAGTCCTGACCCTTCTATGTAAATAATATGGGATGTTTTTCTTTCCATTTACTATAGAGATACAAGTTTTCATGGTACCAAACATTCTGAGTAAATATCATATTAACAGCTGCCTATTTGTAACACCTACCCCTAATGTGAATAATAAAATATGTCTATATTTGTATATATGCAAATATATAATATATAAACATGCATGTATAATTATATAATATATAAAATACATATTTGCATTATATTATATAATATTAATAAATCATAATAAATGCATTTCTATATTATATGCCATATAGATATATAATAGATAAATATATATATTATGTATTTATATACATATATATGCCATTGTTTTGTGTTGTTTTATTTTCCCACCTTTGCTTTAATGATTAGAAAGACTATCTTTATCCAGGAATGAATTAAATAGTTGCCTATGTTTTCTTTCAGGTATTTTTATACAAAGCCAAATTTTCAATAGAAAGTCCTATATCAGTAAATAGAATGATGCTATCTGTGAATTCTTTAGTAGGTATTGTACACTTGAAAAATAATAACTACCACTAAAACAGCAGGATTGACAACTTTTCTTGCCCAATCCAGGCCCAGTTGTCAATTTAATTGAGGAATGAGTGTTTGAGTTAATTGAATCTTTCTGTTTAGTCAAGTGACAAAATCTCTGTTCCCTGCTCCTTGATCTCCTAAAATGATTTAAAAAGACCTTATTATCTCAACAGCTACATTTGGGTACCCTTCTGAAACACTAGACAATTAATTTCTTTAAATTAAAATAAGCTTATTTAAATGTTTCAAATCATCACGAGCCTGAAACTGAACACTGAAGTATCAGTTGTATTGTGCCATGACTCAAGCTAATGATGTTAAAAAAGGATAGAGCTGAATGTCAACTGATTTTATAAGTTCAAAAATTTGGGGCAGCATATTCTTATTTCCTGCAGTTATAACAAACACATAATCATAAAATCTACTACATGGATTTATTGTGAAAACTAAGAGGTCAGAATAGTCACTAGCACAGTGTTAGAATCTCATTAATGTTCGTTGCAATGACCAGAATTATTATTATCATTGGTAATTAATAGTAAACTGGATAAAATTGTTTCCTGTTGTCAAGTGATTGTTTTTCATTTACACCTAGTAAAGCAATTGGCAGAGGCAGTGAAGGACTGTAGAATTAAACTCAATTTGTATTTCTGCTATATTTGTTTTCACTTAGTCACAGTTTTCATGATTCTACCTCCAGCACTCACCTCCATTTATTTTCTATGCAAGATTTTTTATTCTCCCACATTAATTTTCTTTATGGTGTGTTAAAAACCAACAGAAGAATCAGGTTCATATTTAATAGTCATTCTTATAATTCACAAAACTAGGTCCTCAATGCAATATACACGATTATTATTTCTTTTTTGAAAGAAGTTACACAATGTTGACCTATGCTAGTCTTGAATTTCTGGGTTCAAGGAATCCTGCCTCAGCATCTTGAGTCACTGGAAATACAGGTGTGTGCCACTAAGCCTGGCTGTCTTATCCTTTCTTAAAGCAAGTTTTCTATTTGAAAACTGCTCATTTCTTTGGGGCATTGTCCCCATAAACTCTTTTGTAAAACATCATTGCCTTGTGAAACTCAGACAAACATGCTAATCCATCTCTATTTAAATTCATGATCGGCCGGGCGCGGTGGCTCAAGCCTGTAATCCCAGCACTTTGGGAGGCTGAGGCAGGTGGATCACGAGGTCAGGAGATCAAGACCATCCTGGCTAACATGGTGAAACCCTGTCGTCTACTAAAAATACAAAAAATTAGCCAGGTGTGGTGGCGGGTGCCTGTAGTCCCAGCTACTTGGGAGGCTGAGGCAGAAGAATGGCCTGAACCTGGGAGATGGAGCTTGCAATGAGCTGAGATGGCGCCACTGCACTCCAGCCTGGGCGACAGAGCAAGACTCTGTCTCAAAAAAACAAAACAAACCAAAACAAAACAAAACAAAACAAAAATTCATAATCAATAATCTGAATTGGGCCCTTACTACTTCTAAGCAATCCTGAAATTTTGTACCTTTAACAGCACCTTAATATTCTCTCACTGTTACAGATGCCTATTTCTTTCTTATTTTTCTCTCTTTCTCTTTTTTTTTTTTTTTTTTTTTTTTGAGACTGAGTCTCACTCTGTCACTCAGGCTGGAGTGCAGTGGCGCAATCTCGGCTCACTACAACTCTGCCTCCCAGGTTCAAGTCAGTCTCCTGCCTCAGCCTCCTGAGTAGCTGGGACTATAGATGCACACCACCACACCCAGCTAATTTTTGTATTTTTAGTAGAGATGGGGTTTCACCATATTGGCCTGGCTGGTCTTGAACTCCTGACCTCGTGATCCACCCGCCTTGGCCTCCCAAAGTGCTGGGATTACAGGCGTGAGCCACTGCACCCAGCCCAGATGCCTATTTCATATCTTCTTCTTTGTCCTCAAACTGAAAACTCTGCCTTGCCTTCTAAAGTTACACTATCAGTTGATATTCCTGTGTATTAATCAGAATTATCCACAGAAGCCGAACCAACTGGAAATATATATTCATATAAATATATTATAATGTTCATGACATATATATATATATATATATATATATATATATACTATTTATTTTCAATAATTGCTTCTTTGATTTTGGAGGCGGACAATTCCATAATCTATATGGCAGGCAGGCAAGCTGAAGACCCAGAGAAAAGCTAATACTCAGTTCAGCTCTGAAGTCCATCTGCTGCTGAACTCCCTCTTGCTCTTGCTCCAGCAAGGTCTGTCTTTTATTCTATTCAGCCCTTTGAGTGCTTGGACAAGGCCCACCCACATTATGAAGGGCAATCTCTTTACTTATAAGCCACCAATTCAAATGCAAATCTCTTCAAAAAACGCCCTCATGAGAACATCTAGAATAATGTTTGATCAAACATCTGGGCACTGTGGCCAGCCAAATTGATGCATAAACCTATCCATTACACCCTGCTTTTTATTTCATCAAGAAAATAGAAGGCTTCCATGCTGCATAGTGTTCATGGACCCTTTGTGGTGTGCATTTCACCCATTATTACTCTGCTGTGTGCCCAGGAATTAGTACGTTCTGTGGACAACATCAATTTATTCTTTCGTCATTTGGCTTTCATTTGAGTTTCCTCAATACTAATCTTTGGCAACAGATGGAAGAGGGCTAGTAAGTGAGGTCAGTGTACATTTATCTTCTGTATATGGTCAACTAGGGATGCTAGGATTTTCAGCCAAAGTGCATAGCTTCTCTCAAGCTGTGTCTCTTTGTATAACTTTCTTCTCTTGAATTCATGTCTATTCCCTTCATTACTTAAGTAATCCAAGCTACTGGATTACTTCTTGTAGTTTCTCTTTACTCCCTGCATGTTAGCAAATAGTTTTTCAATAAAATTTGCTCAATTTGGTCTTATTTTGATTGCTTCATCTGTTTCCTGATGGAGTGCTGATTAAATCATATGAAGTAATTTTTCACATGCTTCTAGCCACATCTCCCAATCTATCAGCATTGCTACCCGTCTTAGTCTATTCAGGCTGCCATAACAAAATGTTATAAACTGGGTGGCTTATAAACAACAGAAATTTATTTCTCACAGTTCTGGAAGCTGGGAATTCCACGATCAAGATACCAGCAGTGAGGTCTAATGAGGAGTCACTTTCTGGCTCAAAGATGGCACCTCTTGCTGTGTCCCCACATGGTGGAAGGAGCAAATGAACCTCCTTGGGCTTCTTTTATAAGGGCACTATTCCCATTCATGAGGGCTCTATCCTCAGGACCTAATCATCTTTCAAAGGCTACACCTTCTAATGCCATGACATTGTGGGGTTAGAATTTCAACATATAAATTTCGAGGGGATATAAACATTTCAACCATAGCACTACCCATTTACTCTGCTTCCTCACCTTATACTGGATGAGTTATTCATGTTCTTATCTGAAGTCAGTCCCTCCACTTGTGCTTTGAATTTATACTCCACTCATATGCAAGAATATCTAATAACCATTCCTTCTCTCGTGTATCATAAATTTCACTCTCTTTCATAAATATATACTGTTGTATCACTCATATTTGAAATATCAGTACTCAAGCCGACATTGCACACAGCTACTACCTTTTTCTGTGTCCTTTTTTTTATAGTAAAATGCTTTGAAATACAGTATGTATTCTTATATACAGTTTTATTCTCCAAATTCATATTTGCATTGAATGTGAATTTAAAAAAGAAGACTTTTTTTCTGTTTAAGATCAGTAACTCCCTACTGCCAAGTCAAAATGATAGTTCCCAGTTTTCATGTTAAATTATTAGCAGTATTGGAAAGTTGATTATGTTCACATTTTTTAAACACTTGCTTTACTTGTCTTTCATAACTCCATATTTCTAGGGTCTTTTCCTATCTATCTCACTGCTCATTCTTCTTTTATTCTTTTCTTTTTTCTTCTGAGACAGAGTCTTGCTCTGTCATCCAGGCTGGAGTGCAGTGGCACGATCTCACTTACTGCAACCTCTGCCTCTGGGGTTCAAGCGATTCTCCTGCCTCAGCCTCCTGAACTGGGATTACAAGCATGTACCACCATGCCCAGATAATTTTTGTATTTTTAGTAGAATCAGGGTTTCACCATGTTGGCTAGGTTAGTCTCATACTCCTGACCTCAGGTGATCCATCTGCCTTGGCCTTCCAAAATGCTGGGATTACAGACGTGAGCCACCACACCCAGCCGATCCTTTTATTCATTGTCTTTGTTAGATATTTCTTAAATTTGTAGCTCTTTATTGTTCAAGTGTTCCAGACCTCAGTCGTCAAACCTTTCACTTTTCTATTTATGCATACTGTAAAAGTGATCCTTTTTGTCTTAAGTTTGTGTCATTGATCAATGTATACGTCTCATATGTGTGTATTCTGCTCAGACCACTCCAGATACTTATGTGGAAGTGCTTGCTCAACATACCTGTATGTTTAAATGGTATCTCAAACTAATGACATCCAACATCAGTGTTTCTGATTCTCCCATATATGGAAGTTATTGAGACAAAACACTTTGTAACCATCGTTGACACCTTTCTTTCTCTCATACCCCACATTTGAAATTCTTAATGTTACAAAAGAAATAATAAAATATTACAGATGCAACTATTTTGATGACTTTTTCTGCTATCTACCATTTTCATTATTGTTAAGGTTAGCTGAATAAGCAAATTTTATTCAAAGTCAGATAAATCTGACCTATGCATTTGAATATCATATTTTCAACAATTTTTCCCATTATAAATTTAGCTTTAAAGTTATACCTTTTATGGAATAGGAGAACATTCTGAGTGGAGCTCTGATGGAGTGGAGTAGCTTTAGTACTTATATATGATAATTTGTAGGAGTCGCTGATATATATATATATATGTTAACAATATTAAATGTTTTGTTTGTTTCAATCTGTACGACTTCTATTTAAAGTGTATGAGAATTTAAAAGCTTTTATTCTTTTTCTGAATATCACTACTTGCATGTAAAGTGTCTTGTATATTTTATTTTCATCTCTTCAACATGTTGTATAATTAATATAATTATAAACTAAATTTTTATTAGCTATGAAAAAGTGTTAAATTAGTTCTTTGATTATTTTGAATAAATAACTTACCAGTTATTTTCTTTTATAGAACAGAAGGAAATAATTTAAGAATCAACATTTTGATCTTTCCAAATTGTAGACCTGTTATTTACAGAGTTTTGCAATTATCAGAAACATTTGAACAGAAACTTTGAACTTTCTTTCTGTGGTACGAATTTCAAACAGTGAAAGTAGTAAACAAAGTGAGCAGACTCTGACATTGTAAATGTCAAGAGTTTTCTCCAGTTGCTCAGGCCCCTTTCTTAGTGAGAGTCTTTTTTTTTTTTTTTTTTTTTTTTTTTTTTTTTTTTTCCGTTCAATCCAAACAGCCGTCTCTTTTTTCCTTTTCTTTTTAAACTTTGAGAGCTTTGAAATGGAATTCTTCATTTAAAAATTATCCAATCATTTCTTCCATGTATAGAAAAATGCATTTAGCTCTTGTGACCTACCTATCTTGCATTTCTATTTTCAAAGAAATACAACTTTATGGTCAGGCGCGGTGGCTCACGTCTATAATCCCAGCACTTTGGGAGGTGGAGGCGGGCGGGTCACGAGGTCAGGAAATTGAGACCATCCTGCCAACATAGTGAAACCCTGTCTCCACTAAAATACAAAAAATTAGCTGGACATGGTGGCACACACCTGTAGTCCCAGCTACTTGGGAGGCTGAGGCAGGGGAATCTCTTGAGCCCGTGAGGCGGAGATTGCAATGAGCCAAGATCACAGCACTGCATTCCAGCACTCCAGCCTGGCAACAGAGTGAGACTCCGTCTCAAAAAACCAAAAAAAAAAAAAAAAAAAAAAAAAAAAAGAAATACAACTTTATGTAATACGATGAAACTGTTTTGTACCATTTATTGGACACATACTCTGTGGAATGCTATGTTAGTTTTTTTTTTTTTTTTTTTTTTTTTTTTTTTTGTTTTTTTTTGCATATATTGTCACATCTCTTTATAGGAACTTAGTACAACAATGTTATAATATCTGACCTACAGGAAAATGTAATGAAGTTCATTGAAGTTCATATGCCTAATTTTATCCAAGTAGTAAAAAGGAGAGACTGCATTTGAGGTAAGGTTCATTGGGATTTAAAATCCAGATATACCACTAAGCAAAAATTGTCTTTTGTGAATTTTTCTTATGCCCTGAATTTCCTCCCTCCCATTCACAACAAAAGCTCTACTGTTGTTGTTCTTACTCAGTCCACACCCTGGTTCTCCCTGTATGAACTTGGTGTCAGGATTGGGATTTGTTCCTGATTCAGCCAAAGATGTACACGAACTGGAATGGAAAGCTTCCCTTTAGGCAGTTTTTATGACTTGTACTTTTTATTCCTTTTCCCCCATTTTCTCACCAAAAGGTCTTCTAGCTTCCTGGAAACCTGATTTATTTTCTGGATTCATTGTCTCTCTTTGCTATAACAGGTGAATTTCTGTTAGATCTGCATTTTAATTTTAACTGAGCAAATTATTAACTATGGATTTGTTTCTTCATACACTTTACTTAAATGTTTAGTACAGTGTCCCATATTCATCTAATTTCCATGCTGGAACAGGTCAGGTTACCTTTTTTGGTTATTCTTGTTATTTCAACCTTTCCTTGTGTCAAAGTTCAGCGTTAAAATATGGCACTATTCAGCTTTGTAGATGCATCATCAATGATATGTTTCTTTGATGCAGAATTTTTTGTTGTGATTTATTTCTAAATAATTCTGGGTAATCCCATGGGCCTGAGTCTGCACTCTATGGATCTTTCCTTCACAAATAAACACACTCCGTGAATGTCACCACCTGCAAACATCTGTGGATGTACTCTGCTCTCAGATGGGTTTGCAGTGAGAAGACTTTTATGGATTCTCTTGATGCTCAGCTGTAAAGGAAAAAAGAAAAGTCTGACTAAATCTTGCCAAAGAAAAATTGCACCAGACAAAATTATACTGCTCTTTATCTGAGGCTACCACGATAAGGGAGAGGACAGAACAAAGTTGATCTCAACTCTGCTGAAACAAAAGATAGGCGGCGTGGTCGTCATGAGGGAAATATTAAAGCAGTCTTGGTCAATGTCTTTGTCTGTAAGAGACTAGCAATTACTCATAAGTCTTTTTCTGTATCATTCCCTTAGTCTCACCTGTTAAGCAGCTCTTAGGAAACAGCAACTGCTTTAACATGCTTCTGTTAGCTGTCATGAGAGATTTTATCTTTTTCAAACCTACTCACAAAAGAGTTATATTTACATACATTTTTCTTTTTTTTTTTTTTTTTTTTTTTTTTTTTTTTTATTTTATTTTATTTTATTTTATTTTTTTTTTATTATACTTTAAGTTCTAGGGTACATGTGCATAACGTGCAGGTTTGTTACATATGTATACTTATGCCATGTTGGTGTGCTGCACCCATCAACTCGTCAGCACCCATCAATTCATCATTTATATCATGTATAACTCCCCAATGCAATCCCTCCCTCCTCCCCCCTCCCCCCTCCCCATGATAGACCCCAGTGTGTGATGTTCCCCTTCCCGAGTCCAAGTGATCTCATTGTTCAGTTCCCACCTATGAGTGAGAACATGCGGTGTTTGGTTTTCTCTTCTTGTGATAGTTTGCTAAGAATGATGGTTTCCAGCTGCATCCATGTCCCTACAAAGGACGCAAACTCATCCTTTTTGATGGCTGCATAGTATTCCATGGTGTATATGTGCCACATTTTCTTAATCCAGTCTGTCACAGATGGACATTTGGGTTGATTCCAAGTCTTTGCTATTGTGAATAGTGCCGCAATAAACATACGTGTACATGTGTCTTTGTAGTAGACTAATTTATAATCCTTTGGGTATATACCCAGTAGTGGGATGGCTGGGTCATATGGTACATCTAGTTCTAGATCCTTGAGGAATTGCCATACTCTTTTCCATAATGGTTGAACTAGTTTACAATCCCACCAACAGTGTAAAAGTGTTCCTATTTCTCCACATCCTCTCCAACACCTGTTGTTTCCTGACTTCTTAATGATTGCCATTCTAACTGGTGTGAGATGGTATCTCATTGTGGTTTTGATTTGCATTTCTCTGATGGCCAGTGATGATGAGCATTTTTTCATGTGTCTGTTGGCTGTATGAATATCTTCTTTTGAGAAATGTCTGTTCATATCCTTTCCCCACTTTTTGATGGGGTTGTTTGTTTTTTTCTCGTATATTTGTTTGAGTTCTTTGTATATTCTGGATATTAGCCCTTTGTCAGATGAGTAGGTTGCAAAAATTTTCTCCCATTCTGTAGGTTGCCTGTTCACTCTGATGGTAGTTTCTTTTGCTGTGCAAAGCTCTTTAGTTTAATTAGATCCCATTTGTCAATTATGGCTTTTGCTGCCGTTGCTTTTGGTGTTTTAGACATGAAGTCCTTGCCAATGCCTATGTCCTGAATGGTACTACCTAGATTTTCTTCTAGGGTTTTTATGGTATTAGGTCTAACATTTAAGTCTCTAATCCATCTTGAATTAATCTTCGTATAAGGGGTAAGGAAAGGATCCAGTTTCAGCTTTCTACTTATGGCTAGCCAATTTTCCCAGCACCATTTATTAAATAGGGAATCCTTTCCCCATTTCTTGTTTCTCTCAGGTTTGTCAAAGATCAGATGGCTGTAGATGTGCGGTATTATTTCTGAGGACTCTGTTCTGTTCCATTGGTCTATATCTCTGTTTTGGTACCAGTACCATGCTGTTTTGGTTACTGTAGCCTTGTAGTATAGTTTGAAGTCAGGTAGCGTGACGCCTCCAGCTTTGTCCTTTTGACTTAGGATTGTCTTGGCAATGCGGGCTCTTTTTTGGTTCCATATGAACTTTAAAGCAGTTTTTTCCAATTCTGTGAAGAAAGTCATTGGTAGCTTGATGGGGATGGCATTGAATCTATAAATAACCTTGGGGAGTATGGCCATTTTCACGATATTGATTCTTCCTATCCATGAGCATGGTATGTTCTTCCATTTGTTTGTGTCCTCTTTGATTTCACTGAGCAGTGGTTTGTAGTTCTCCTTGAAGAGGTCCTTTACATCCCTTGTAAGCTGGATTCCTAGGTATTTTATTCTCTTTGAAGCAATTGTGAATGGAAGTTCATTCCTGATTTGGCTCTCTGCTTGTCTGTTGCTGGTGTATAAGAATGCTTGTGATTTTTGCACATTAATTTTGTATCCTGAGACTTTGCTGAAGTTGCTTATCAGCTTAAGGAGATTTTGGGCTGAGACGATGGGGTTTTCTAAATATACAATCATGTCATCTGCAAACAGGGACAATTTGACTTCTTCTTTTCCTAACTGGATACCCTTGATTTCTTTCTCTTGCCTGATTGCCCTAGCCAGAACTTCCAACACTATGTTGAATAGGAGTGGTGAGAGAGGGCATCCCTGTCTTGTGCCAGTTTTCAAAGGGAATTTTTCCAGTTTTTGCCCATTCAGTATGATATTAGCTGTGGGTTTGTCATAAATAGCTCTTATTATTTTGAGGTACGTTCCATCAATACCGAATTTATTGAGCGTTTTTAGCATGAAGGGCTGTTGAATTTTGTCAAAAGCCTTTTCTGCATCTATTGAGACAATCATGTGGTTCTTGTCTTTGGTTCTGTTTATATGCTGGATTACGTTTATTGATTTGCGAATGTTGAACCAGCCTTGCATCCCAGGGATGAAGCCCACTTGATCATGGTGGATAAGCTTTTTGATGTGCTGCTGAATCCGGTTTGCCAGTATTTTATTGAGGATTTTTGCATCAATGTTCATCAGGGATATTGGTCTAAAATTCTCTTTTTTTGTTGTGTCTCTGCCAGGCTTTGGTATCAGGATGATGTTGGCCTCATAAAATGAGTTAGGGAGGATTCCCTCTTTTTCTATTGATTGGAATAGTTTCAGAAGGAATGGTACCAGCTCCTCCTTGTACCTCTGGTAGAATTCAGCTGTGAATCCATCTGGTCCTGGACTTTTTTTGGTGGGTAGGCTATTAATTGTTGCCTCAATTTCAGAGCCTGCTATTGGTCTATTCAGGGATTCAACTTCTTCCTGGTTTAGCCTTGGGAGAGTGTAAGTGTCCAGGAAATTATCCATTTCTTCTAGATTTTCTAGTTGATTTGCGTAGAGGCATTTATAGTATTCTCTGATGGTAGTTTGTATTTCTGTGGGGTCAGTGGTGATATCCCCTTTATCATTTTTTATTGCATCTATTTGATTCCTCTCTCTTTTTTTCTTTATTAGCCTTGCTAGCGGTCTGTCAATTTTGTTGATCTTTTCAAAAAACCAACTCCTGGATTCATTGATTTTTTGGAGGGTTTTTTGTGTCTCTATCTCCTTCAGTTCTGCTCTGATCTTAGTTATTTCTTGCCTTCTGCTAGCTTTTGAATGTGATTGCTCTTGCCTCTCTAGTTCTTTTAATTGTGATGTTAGAGTGTCAATTTTAGATCTTTCCTGCTTTCTCTTGTGGGCATTTAGTGCTATAAATTTCCCTCTACACACTGCTTTAAATGTGTCCCAGAGATTCTGGTATGTTGTATCTTTGTTCTCATTGGTTTCAAAGAACATCTTTATTTCCGCTTTCATTTCGTTATGTACCCAGTAGTCATTCAGGAGCAGGTTGTTCAGTTTCCATGTAGTTGAGCGGTTTTGATTGAGTTTCTTAGTCCTGAGTTCTAGTTTGATTGCACTGTGGTCTGAGAGACAGTTTGTTATAATTTCTGTTCTTTTACATTTGCTGAGGAGTGCTTTACTTCCAATTATGTGGTCAATTTTGGAATAAGTGCGATGTGGTGCTGAGAAGAATGTATATTCTGTTGATTTGGGGTGGAGAGTTCTATAGATGTCTATTAGGTCCGCTTGGTGCAGAGATGAGTTCAATTCCTGGATATCCTTGTTAACTTTCTGTCTCGTTGATCTGTCTAATGTTGACAGCGGAGTGTTGAAGTCCCCCATTATTATTGTATGGGAGTCTAAGTCTCTTTGTAAGTCTCTAAGGACTTGCTTTATGAATCTGGGTGCTCCTGTATTGGGTGCATATATATTTAGGAGAGTTAGCTCTTCCTGTTGAATTGATCCCTTTACCATTATGTAATGGCCTTCTTTGTCTCTTTTGATCTTTGATGGTTTAAAGTCTGTTTTATCAGAGACTAGGATTGCAACCCCTGCTTTTTTTTGTTCTCCATTTGCTTGGTAGATCTTCCTCCATCCCTTTATTTTGAGCCTATGTATGTCTCTGCATGTGAGATGGGTCTCCTGAATACAGCAGACTGATGGGTCTTGACTCTTTATCCAGTTTGCCAGTCTGTGTCTTTTAATTGGCGCATTTAGTCCATTAACATTTAAGGTTAATATTGTTATGTGTGAACTTGATCCTGCCATTATGATATTATCTGGTTATTTTGCTCGTTAGTTGATGCAGTTTCTTCCTAGCCTCGATGGTCTTTACATTTTGCCAAGTTTTTGCGATGGCTGGTACCGGTTGTTCCTTTCCATGTTTAGGGCTTCCTTCAGGGTCTCTTGTAAGGCAGGCCTGGTGGTGACAAAATCTCTAAGCATTTGCTTATCTGTAAAGGATTTTATTTCTCCTTCACTTATGAAACTTAGTTTGGCTGGATATGAAATTCTGGGTTGAAAATTCTTTTCTTTAAGAACGTTGAATATTGGCCCCCACTCTCTTCTGGCTTGTAGAGTTTCTGCCGAGAGATCTGCTGTTAGTCTGATGGGCTTCCCTTTGTGGGTGACCCGACCTTTCTCTCTGGCTGCCCTTAAGATTTTTTCCTTCATTTCAACTTTGGTGAATCTGGCAATGATGTGTCTTGGAGTTGCTCTTCTGGAGGAGTATCTTTGTGGCGTTCTCTGTATTTCCTGAATTTGAATGTTGGCCTGCCCTACTAGGTTGGGGAAGTTCTCCTGGATGATATCCTGAAGAGTGTTTTCCAACTTGGTTCCATTTTCCCCCTCACTTTCAGGCACCCCAATCAGACGTAGATTTGGTCTTTTTACGTAATCCCATACTTCTTGCAGGCTTTGCTCATTTCTTTTTCTTCTTTTTTCTTTTGGTTTCTCTTCTCGCTTCATTTCATTCATTTGATCTTCAATCGCTGATACTCTTTCTTCCAGTTGATCGAGTCGGTTACTGAAGCTTGTGCATTTGTCACGTATTTCTCGTGTCATGGTTTTCATCTCTGTCATTTCGTTTATGATCTTCTCTGCATTAATGAGTCTAGCTGTCAATTCTTCCACTCTTTTTTCAAGATTTTTAGTTTCTTTGCGCTGGGTACGTAATTCCTCCTTTAGCTCTGATAAGTTTGATGGACTGAAGCCTTCTTCTCTCCTCTCGTCCAAGTCATTCTCTGACCAGCTTTGATCCGTTGCTGGTGATGGGCTGCGCTCCTTTGCAGGGGGAGATGCGCTCTTATTTTTTGAATTTCCAGCTTTTCTGCCCTGCTTCTTCCCCATCTTTGTGGTTTTATCTGTCTCTGGTCTTTGATGGTGGTGATGAACTGATGGGGTTTTGGTATAGGTGTCCTTCCTGTTTGATAGTTTTCCTTCTGACAGTCAGAAGGACTCTCTGTTGGTCTGTTGGAGATTGCTTGAGGTCCACTCCAGACCCTGTTTGCCTGGGTATCAGCAGCAGAGGTTGCCGAAGATAGAATATTGCTGAACAGCGAGTGTACCTGTCTGATTCTTCCTTTGGAAGTGTCCTCTCAGGGGTGTACTCCACCCTGTGAGGTGTGGGGTGTCAGACTGCCCCTAGTGGGGGATTTCTCCCAGCTAGGCTACTCAGGGTCAGGGACACACCTGAGCAGGCAGTCTGTCCGTTCTCAGATCTCAACCTCCGCGTTGGGAGATCCGCGGCTCTCCCCAAAGCTGTCAGACAGAGTCGTTCGCGTCTGCACCGGCTCCGGCTACTTCCCCTGTTGGTCTTCAGCTGTGCGCTGTCCCCAGAGGTGGAGACTACAGAGACAGGCAGGCTTCCTTGAGCTGCTGTGAGCTCCACCCAGTTCGAGCTTCCCAGGGGCTTTGTTTACCTACTTAAGCCTCAGCAATGGCGGGCGCCCCTCCCCCAGCCTCGCTGCTGCCTTGCGGATAGATCGCGGCAGACTGCTGTGTTAGCAGTGAGGGAGGCTTCGTGGGCGTGGGACCCTCCCGGCCAGGTGTGGGATATATTCTCCTGGAATGCCTGTACGCTTACAGCGCAGTATTGGGGTGGGAGTTACCCGATTTTCCAGGTGTTGTGTGTCTCAGTTCCCCTGGCTAGGAAAACGGATCCCCTTCCCCCTTGCGCTTCCAGGTGAGGCGATGCCTCGCCCTGCTTCAGCTCTCGCTGGTCAGGCTGCAGCAGCTGACCAGCACCGATTGTCCGGCACTCCCTAGTGAGATGACCCCAGTACCTCAGTTGAAAATGCAGAAATCACCGGTCTTCTGTGTCGCTCGCGCTGGGAGTTGGAGACTGGAGTTGTTCCTATTCGGCCATCTTGCTCCGCCCCCCCCATTTTTCTTTATCTTTTGTATTCTGACTAACCAATTATTAACAGAAAGTCAGAAAAGTAATCTTTCTAATATGGAGTCTGAGAAGATACTAGGATATATGTTCCCTAGCCTGACCTTGTGTTTCTCATTTCAAGTAACAGGTAGATAAATATAATGCCTTTAAAATGTAAAAATCTCCAACTGATCCTAAATAGAACATTAAGAATCTAACTAAAGAACCTGGCCTTGGTAGCTTTGTCAGATCTGCTTGTCTAACTTATACAGATTTTAGAAGGAAGTGCCATTAAACCTTGACCAAGCAGATAACAAAAATCCAGGGGTTCATTGCACAATGTAATACTCCACATTTTCTACTGTGATATTCTACATACGCCACGTACTTCGCACATGGCATACTACTCTTTATGTGCAGAGATGAGTTTCTTACTTTTTAAAGTTTGTATTCCAATAGTGGAGAATGAGTGTGTGCAGTCTCTGCTCATCTTTACTCCTAATCCCGGTGGTGTCCAATAGTGTGCATTTCAGAATGGCTGTGATTGCCATTCCTTGATGTGGAATCAAGAGATATAGCAAACAAAAAGAAAATTAAAACCCCAACCTCGGACTCCTAAGCCATTGAAAATATTTAGCTTATTAAAACACATAAGCTAAGTATTTGTATATATTTTGATATCTGACACTTCAGAATGAGACAGAAGCTGTGGCTATATAAATTGGTTATGGATTAAAATGATTTTGTGTGCTACAGTTGGACAAATGAAAGGTTTCCTTTTGCAGATTGTGTCAAGTTTGCCTTTCTTTTACATATAATACAAATAATATTTTCTAATTTATTTTCTCATAAGTTTCTTTCAAGACTGAAATGAAGTGTGGTATTAAAAATGTACTTGCAAATAAAAGATATAAGATACCATATGATCAATCAAATAGAAGAATAAATATGACATTCAAAATAACCTTGTTAACAAGGTAGTTAATTTTAAGAATTATAAGCTTTCATGTTTAAGTGAATTTGAGATCATTTGACCATGAATAACATCTTAATTTGGTATTTATTTGTGTTGAAGATAGAGGGCAGATGAAAGTTAAGTACTGTTAAAACTCACTTGCAAAGTAGAATTCAAACATAGTTCCTTAACTTCTTAACCCATTTCACTTTCCAAAATATTCTACTTTACTGATAAGACGGCTCATAATTATTTATGTTTGTTTCATAACCACTAACATAGTAATCATATGGACAATAAACATGTATTGATTCAAGCATTATTAATGACCTTTTTCATTTTATATAATTTGTCATTATTCTTATTATGTATCAATGATTTTAGATCTTCAGAAACACTTTTTTCCTTTCTGTTTACTTTTTACTCCACCTAGAGAAAAACTGGCAAGTTGTCAACATTGCAATATTTATCTTTATGTTTGGAAAGTTCACTAATTATTCACTGACTATATCTGATTCCTACAGCATTAAAACAGTATGAGAAATAAAAGAAAAGGAAAATAGCAATAATAATGAACAACTGTGAAGGGAATGCATTTTAGAGTATTTTAATGAGTTTTATTACATATGATTCTCCTAATATCCATGCAAAAATTAGGGTACTGGGCTCATTTCACTGATTAAGAAACAAAGGCCCTGAGAATTTATGGAAATTAGTACAAATCTCACAACTAAACCAGATGCAACTCCTAAACGTGAGCCTTTTACAAGATTCTCCTCTGTTGCTTTGTTAGCATGTCAGTATCCCACAGTTCCTCTCTTCTGTTTTTAGAGAGTTCTTATGTAATTTGGGTTTAGTCTTGAGATTAGGGAGATAAAGGAAAACACAGAACCGTAGTTTATAGTAAGATGATATGACTTGCTATCAATCTCTTGTTTCCAAGTACTTCACTGTTATGCACCTCACTGAGATGTGCACTTGCCTGCTAATCCTAGCTATCAATAGAGAGCACTGGTGTGCAGTAACTGTGATCTTATTTCCGTGACTGTAAGTGGTTATGAACCAAACTCCCTACTCTACTATCCAAGAACTTCTCAGGTGATCCGTTTCCTTCCACAGATGACAGTTTTATCTTTAGATACTGTATAAACTTATTTTGAGTGTTCTCAAATGTAGCATAAACTAATAATAAATAAATGAACAAACAACTTTGTTTTTTGAGTGCAAATTTGAATTTTGGACCCAGCCGGAATTTATCTGAAGCACAATTTGGTGAATAACATGCTGAACAAGCAAGGGTATACGTTTTAGGGGTAAAATTGCTCTGGGGCTTTCAAGACCTTAAGCAAATGGCATATGCAGAGCAAGTTCTGTTCTTCTGAAATCAAATGGGTTAGTCCTATTGAATAACTTGATTAGAGTTTTCTATGTTTAGCATGTTCTACTTTCCTCTATTCTCTGCCACTCTTCCAATTATAGTGTGTTCTTGGTTTTGTCGGCAAGAGGCGTAACGTTATTATTAACCACAAACAACTTGTAATTGCCTTTTTCAATTTATATAGGTTGCTCGTAAAAAAGTCATATAAACTACAATTGTAATTTTGTGTTGTAATAATTGTGTGTGTGTGTGTGTGTGCATGTGTATGTGTGCCAGAGCAAGGGATAGAGGAAAAAGTCAAAGAGAAAACAATAATAAAGTGAGAGAAGAGGTTCAGAAGGTTTATACCAGGGCTGGCTTGTGATAAGACTACCGGTGAACTCTGGTCAGATTCAATGTTCTTGTGGTCTAATTGGACTGAACGCCTTTAAAAATTAAAAATGCAGATCATATAATAAGTTTTTAAGTGAAGTATTGCTTCACACTTGATGTGTTTCAGATAGTACACAAGTTTTTGTTGGTTTTGAAGTACAAATCTAGCAAAGTTTAGCTTAATGTATTATATGGATACACAGATAAAATAAATCCCCCTTATTAACAGTGGAAACTCTCTGCATATTCATGTTTTATTTTGTTCAGTGAATAATCCCTATATTAAGGAAGGAGGGCTAAGTTTGGAGACAACAAAGCATGGTGGACAGAGGTTCAGGCTTTCCAGTCAGAACATCTGTGTTCAAATTTTGGCTCATCATTCCCTAGCTGTGTGACCTTGTGCAAGTAATTCAAATGCTGCCAGCCTCAATCCTGCATGAATAACAGGGAGAGAGTAAGAGTACTAAATCTGTAGGGTTGTGGTCAGAATTAAATGAGTTAATATGTATCAAACACATAAGATAGTAAGAACTGAATAACTGTTAGCCCTTATCACTATCACATTATGATATGTAATAAAGAAGCATTCTGAATAGTCAAACACATGATATCCTGCAATAAGAGTGATTTGACTCAGGATTTATAATTAGGTTTGATTATCCAAGGGTGGTAGAAATTCTGAAAACCACAATTGATGTGATGTCAGGAAGATGATGATGACAATAACCTTTTCTGGAATAACTAATGTTTGGCAAACACTATGAATTTGCTTTTATGTCAATAATCTCATTTTATCCTAGAAACAATTTTGCAAGGGAGATAATTATCCCTCCCATTTCACATGTGAAGAAACTGTAACTCAAGAACTTTAAGAATGATGTACACGGTCACAGAGCAAATGAGTATCTAAGTCAGATTCAGACCACAGAAAACCTGCCTCCTGGTGATAAACCTGCCAGTCTACAATAAAGATGCTCCCCATCTATTCATACAGGATAGCTTAGGGAAAAGCACTTTGTCACTAGCACCTCAATTTCCTATTGCTAACATAACAACAACTTTTAGGATTCACGCCAGAAAAATCTATGAAACAGCTGACATAGTTTGAGAGTTCTATTTATTGACAAAGTTCTTTTATAAATCTGCTGGCAAGATGCTAATGTGGGTTATGGACAGAAGTTGAGTACACTTTACTGCAATTTCTCCTCATTTACTGTTTTCAAGAAATTAAAAAATCTTCACTATTTGTGAGAGAAAATAATTAGAGTCTGTGTCTGACATGATACTAAGAAAAATACAAGGAAAAATTTTTCTTGAAAAAAGTTTTCAAGAAAAGGAAAAATTTTCCAAATATATAATGATCAAGTTTGGTTTTAATTTTCTTTTATTTTGTGTTTTTAAAAGGAAGTCCTTTTTTGGCTCTTATGCTCTGTAAAATGCACAATACTATGTTTTGCTTCCTTGGTTTCTTATGTATTTATTTTAAATTTGAAATGTAATTAGCTTCTTTCTTTCAAGCTAGGGACATCTTATATATATTTATTATTATTATTATTTTTTAATGTATTTATCTATTGGAAGGTGGGGTCTCACTCTTTTGCCCAAGTTGGAGTTCAGTGGTAAGATCATAGCTCACTGCAGTCTTGATTCTTCCACCTCATTCCGAAGTAGTTGGGACTGCAAGCACACACCACCATGCCAAGCTAATGTTTTTATTGCTTTTAGAGATAGAGACACACTATTGTTGCTCAGCATGGTCTCTAATTCCTGGCCTCAGGCCATCTTCCTACCTCAGCCTCCCAAGTCTTTGGGATTACAGGTGTGAGTCACTACAATCCTTTTATATTAGTTTAATTTGAAAAACTAGCAATATATTTTTGCCACAAGGGGGAGGAGCCCACTAAGTTCCCATCTGCCTTGTGTGCAATACCAAATCAGAGTGCACAAGGGACATTTAGTCTAGAGACATCAGATGGAAAGCGCAGAATTATCTTTGCAAAATAGGTGTATAGGCTGTAGGAGACTAGGACTGTCTATCTTGCATGGTCAACTTCCTGCTTCCCCTTGCTTGCCACTGAGAGAGAAGGGATTCCCTAGAGCCAGTGGGAGATTTGACATAAGGGAAAGGAGCAGCTGCAAGGCTGGCTTTTGGAGTGAACTCAAGATGTATTTCCTGTAGAAACAATGCTGTGTGCATTGGGCAGTGGTGGCCAAAGCAGTGCCACCAGTGCAAAGAATTCACAGAATAGTTGCATTTATTTTGGCTGGGTGAGCTTCCTTACTGTGTGTTCAACATTGGTACCAAGAGAAAAGGAGTTTTTGAGGCACACAAAATTTACAAGCTCAGTTTTATTACGGTAGTGGAAGCTTCACTCACTGTAGAGAAAGCTGTTTTATACTAGAAGCACTGTGTCTCACTGTCATTTTCTCTTTCTGCTCCTCCATGATCATTGTCATCATCTGAACATACGTGACGCTAAATAAAAATTTTGATGTTCTACGCCAGGCGCGGTGACTCACGCCTGTAATCCCCGCACTTTGGGAGGACGAGGCGGGTGGATCATGAGGTCAGGAGATCGAGACCATCCCGGCTAACAAGGTGAAACCCCATCTTTACTAAAAACAGAAAAAAATTAGCCCGGCGAGGTGGCGGGCGACTGTTGTCCCAGATGCTCGGTAGGTTGAGGCAAGAGAATGGCATGAACCCGGGAGGCGGAGCTTGCAGTGAGCCGAGATCCCGCCACTTCACTCCAGCCTGGGGGACAGAGTGAGACTCCGCCTCAAAAAACAAACAAACAAACAAACAAGAAAACCTTTTGATGTTCTAGCACATTATTCATTATGTGCTGATGAATAGACATGTGCTCATTCAGTTATCAAAGGATTCCCATGGGTAAGAAAGTACTACCTTAATATGTAGAGAAAACTGAGTAACACATAGGAGGAAGAAACCAGTACAACTTCTACAGCTATTAAATTCAAACGGGCCGGGCGTGGTGGCTTATGCCTGTAATCCCAGCACTTTGGGAGTCCGAGGCAGGGGGATCACGAGGTCAGGAGTTTGAGACCAGCCTGGCCAACATGGTGAAACCCCAGTCCCTACTAAAAATAAAAATAAAAATAAAAATTAGCCAGGCGTGGTGGCAGGCACCTGTAATCCCAGCTACTTGGAGGCTGAGGCAGGAGAATTGCTTGAACTTGGGAGGCGGAGGTTTTAGTGAGCCGAGACTGCACCACTGCAGTCCAGCCTGGGTGACAGGGCGAGACTCCGTCTCAAAAAAAAAAAAAAAAAAAAAAAAAGCAAACCAGGACATCTGACTTCACATTTTTTCCCTGGAGAGGTTCTAGCTCTTTGTTCTAGGTCTGGCAAAAGTGAGTTCATGTGTTAGGTCTGCTAAACACCAACTTCATAACTAGCGTAAACTCACCTAGCATCTTGAGCTTCAGTTTCCTCATCCGAAAAAGGTGATAAATAATAATAGCTATCTGCTAGTAATGTTGTAGATATTAAATCAACTATGGGGGAATGATTTTAGTTCCTGGCAGTGGAAATTACTACTAGAATAGAAAAGTAATACTTCAATAGTAGTGGTATTTTTTCTATCAGAAAAAAAATTAATCACAATTAATGTTCCCTTAAGTTTAGGCATTGAGAATATCTTGCTGATTGATTGCTGCAATAAATGATAATTTTAATAAAAGTGCTTAATTCTTTTAGCTAAAGGACAAAACAATCCTAAACATCATTGGAAGTAAAGCAAGGCAAAGTGTAGATTTGATCTCTTTAATTACATTTTAGAGCATTTCAGCAGCTCTCTCAGTCCTTTGTCTTCCTCCCCATAATTTGCTATCCACCCACCCCCACCCTTGTCTTTCTAGGGTTGGATGCTGGGAAGAGAGAATATTTCATTTTCCTTCTCCTATACACTCTCTATACACACAAGTGAATATCTGAAGGTGATAACGGACAAGCTTTTTCTCTTGCAGAATTCTTGGCGAGACTTAGTTGGGAGAGTCTCGTGAAAGACTCTGTGGCCCTCTCCTCCTGCCTTGCCATGCTAGACTGTGTGTCACATTGTGTAGGACTGTGGTGTCTGTGATATAGCTTAGCACAACTTGAAACTTGATAGAGTCAACAAAACCACCTGGGTATATGACATTGTCACTATTGAGAATCGCAAAACAGATTAGATGCAGGACAACAGTTTGAGCAGAGTTTACTGAGTTCCCTATATAAGCATGTTCAGAGATACATGCTTATATATCTCTGATGAATGTCAGGTCAACCTCCCGTATTACATTCACATGGGTATCATTTAAGTCAAAAAAACAAAAACAAAAAAAAAACAGTAAAACTCAGGGAGGGCGAAAGTGCATTTGCTTTCCAGATCATATCCTCACTCATCTTCCTCATGCATCTCTAATTTTTTGTGTCTAATGGGAGACTGAGCAGCGCTGGGCAAGATTTTTTTGTCTGGAACTTTATTGAAAACACACTAGGATAATCATGTACATTTTACTATAAGGTCAGGTTGAAAGTTAAGAAAGCAGAAGAAAGATAAACAAATTTCTCCTTCGCATTTGCTTTCTCCTAGAATTTTTTCTAAACCCCTGCAAATGGCATTTTTTGTTTGTTTGTTTCATTGGAACCTATTTTATTTGTACACTTTTGTGGCAAATGTATGTCCAAAAGTTATTATGAATTCCATTTGCATTTTCCACCAGAACAAACTATTTTTAATTTGTAGCGAAAGTGCAGAGTAGATTAACCTCACTAAACTTCTTCCATTTCATGTTACATCATGAAGTCTGTTTTTGTTTCAGTCTTACTTGTGCCTGGCTCAAAAGTGGAAATTTGCTAAGATGACCTTAATTTTGAAAAAAATTTTCCCTCAGGGTTCAAGTAGCACGGGGGAATGCGTATCCTGCTGAATCAACGTATAGCCCATCACTTTAAAGAGGTGCCAATAAAAGAATTTCTACAAATATTCTCTGCAGGGGTAAATTTAAAAATCATTGTCGGTGAGGGAATATCATCTCCTTTTTCTGGGAATCAAGCTGCCTGACTCTGCAACCCCAACACTCAATTCATTCTCAAAGCTTTCTGAATGCTTCATTAAAGACACATTTTATTCAGGTTTTCCAGTGGTCAGATGTTCACTAATAATAGTAATTTCCAGGTTTTGGTGATGTATTGTGTTCGAATGAAATAGTGTTAACCATTTTAAAGATATTTATTTATGTGAATGCTATAATATTATGAAATACATGACATTACTACTAACTTATTGTGATTATTATTTTATAAATGAGGCTTAGTACTGATCCAAAGAAACAAAGTTAATGAAAAAGAGATCTAGGAAAATTCTTATCATGACTCCAAATTGCTTCACTAAGGAGATTAGGAAAATGCTACCTTGAATGTTTGTTAAAAGAAATTATAAGGATTTAGACAATAATAGTCTAATAGTATTATCATTTAGACAATAATAGTCTAGTATGGGATGTAGGCAAAACTTTCCTAACTTTATTTATTTATTTTTTTAATATAAGGAAGAGTGTAATCTAATGACAGCATACTAGATTTTAGGGACATATCTGGCTCTACCACTTAGTAGCTGTCCCAGTTTTGAAAAATTACTAAACAGTTATGAGCTTGTTCTCTCATTTGAAAATGGGTTTAATAACATCTATCTCAAAATTTTTAAACTGAATTTTTGAATAAAATATGTACGTATGAAGAGTACGCATATGTACATATGTTTAATGATTTTCTGAAACTGAGGACATTCATGTAATGTGCATATATTCCAAACATTACTACATTACCAAAATAAGACATCTCGCTAATCCTCCCTTCAGTCATTACCCACCAGAAATAACCACTATCTTTACTTCTAACAGTATAGGTTAATTTTGCCTATTTCAAATTTTATTTAATTAGACTCATACAATATGCAGTACTTTATATCTGGCTCTTTTCACTCAGCATTTATATTTGTGTGATCCAGCCATATGGTTAGCTATGATATAGTTTGCTTGTTCTCACTGCTGCATAGCATTTTATCCTGTGTGTATACCATATTTATCCATTCCTCTATTGATAGGTATTTGGGTAGCTTCCAGTTTGGGACTATGAAAGATACTGCCATGAAGAACATTCTACTACATGAGTTTTGCTGACTGTATAGACACATTTATGTTGGATTTCTATTGTCTGTCTTAACAGATATCACTGCCACTTTTTTTTTTTAATTTAAAAAATTTGCTAAAATACACATAAGATAAAATTTACCATGTATATCATTTTTAATTGCACAGTTCATAAATATTAAATATACTCATAATGTTGTGAACCCATCACAACCATTCATTTTCATCATTTCTTACATCTTGCAAAACCGAAACTCTGTGCCTATTAAACAGTAAGTCCCCATTCCCCGTCTCCCCCAGGTCCCTGGCAACCACCACTCTTCTATTTGTCTCTATGATTTTGACTATTGTATGTACCTTGCTACGGTTTGAATGTGTGAGTTTGTAAAATTCACATGTTGAAAATTAATACCCAGTATGACAGTTTTAAGAGTTGGGGCTTTTTGGACAGTGATTAAATCATGAGTACTCCTCCTTCATTAGTGGGATCATCCTCATCCTTTTTCCTTCTTCTACCAGACACTGAATCTCCTAGATCCTTTACCTTAGACTTCCCAGCTTTTAGAACTCTGAGGAATAACTTTCTATTATTTATAAATTACCCAGTCTGTGGTATTTGTTATAGCATCAAAAACAGATTAAGACATACCACATATAAGACAATATCATCAGAGTAAAAAAGTAACCCACAGAATGGGAGAAAATATTTGCAAATTATATGTTTGACAAGGGATTAATATCTAGAATATAAAGAACTCTCTAAAACTCAAACAACAAAAATCTGATTTAAAAATAGGCAAAAGAATTGATATTTCCCCAAATAAGATATATAATGGCTAAGTAGCTAGCTGGTGAGAAGATGCTTATCATTATGAGAATACAAATCAAAATGAGATACTACTTCACACCCATTAGCCATCCCTTAGGATGGCTACTACCAAAAACAAAAAAGAACAACAGAAAACACATAAAATAACAAGTGTTAGCCAAGATGTGGAGAAATTGGAGTCCTTGCGCACTCTAAAGTGGTACAGCTGCTGTGGAAAATATTCTAAAAATAGAATTTCCAAATGATCCAAATTTTCTACCAGCAGAGTCTCAAAAAGATATTCATACACCAACATTTATAGCACATTATTCGCAGCAGCTACATGTGAAAACAACCCAAGTGTCCACTGACAGATGAATGGATAAACAAAATGTGGTATATCATACAGTGGAATATTATCCAGCCTTAAGAAGAAAAGAAATTCTAACATATGCTGCAGCATGATGAACTTAGAGAACATTACGCTAAGTTAAATAAGCCAGTTATGAAAAGACAAACCCAGTATGATCCCAAACTCTTTATATGCACTAAATTAATATATGGAAGACTGGCACACTCTATGGTAACTTGTCAGTAATTGGTACAATAACTGGATTTATATAAAAGTATTTATTTCTTATATTGAAGGTGAATTGGAAGAACTTATGGTGAGTTTTTCTTAGATATTGATCAAACCGGAAACATCAAGAGATTAGAATAAGGCAGTGAGGCTTTGAAGTACAAACAAGCAAGTGCCAGAAAGGAAAAAAAACAAAACAAAACAAAACTAGGAATAACTGCTTCTTTACTCCTAACACTTGCGAAACCAAATATATGGGTTTTCCACTAGCAATTTTCTAATTTTCTGCGGACACTAAGTGTCTACAATTTATTTCAATTTTCACACTAATTTATCTCTTAGATGCTCTGTGCCAGGAATCAGGCACAAAGACCAAATACATTTTTCTTATTATATCACAAATTCACTAAGACAAAAAAACAGGCTAAGTATTCACAAATTGAGGAGGCAGTAGCCATCTAGGAAATTCCGATAAAGCCTACGTTTCTAGTTACTCCACCAAAGGTAGGAATGTTATATAAATTTTAGGGGAGAAAACGTATCTTTTCCTAACCCATCCTGAAGTTCATGGAAGGTACTCCTATAATAAAAGACATATTAACAAGAGAAAAACACACCAATTTATTTAATAAGTTTTACTGACACAGGAACCTTCATAAACAAAGAACCAAAGAAAAAGAGAGGTTTGTTTACTTGTATAGACAGCCCTGCAGAAGTATGATTGGAAGACAAATATAGATCTAATGGTAGCAAATTGGAGTAAACTTAGGCCTGTTTGTTCAGATTCACCTTAGCATCTCTGTATCTTAGAGAATAAAGATGTTCATTTCCTCCAGATATAGGAGGGCTACTTCTGAAATGAGTCTCATGACCTGTTTTAGAGAAAGGTCAGAAAATTATTTTATAGCCTGCTTCAGGGGAGAAGGGATGGTGAAGATCAGAGGGACCTTCTTGCTTCTGCGGTCTCTTCAGATGCCATGGCGATATATTTTGGGGTAGCATGTCCTGAATCTTCTGAGAAGAACCTTCCTTATTTATTTACTTATTTTTGAGATGAAGTCTCACTTTGTTGCCCAGGCTGGAGTGCAATGGTGCAATCTTGGCTCACTGTAACCTCTGCCTCCTGGGTTCAATCAGTTGTCCTGCTTCAGGCTGCTGAGTAGTGGGGATTACAGGTATGTGCCACCACACCCAACTATTTTTTTTTTTTTTTAAGTAGAGACAGGGTATATTAGTCTGTTTTCATGCCGCTGGTAAAGACACATCCAATATTGGGAAGAAAAAGAGTTTAATCGACTTACAGTTCCACATGGCTGGAGAGGCCTCACACTCATGGCAGAAGGCAAGGAGGAGCAAGTCACATCTTACATGGATGGTGGCAGGCAAAGAAAGAGAGATTGTGCAGGCGAACTCTGATTTTTAAAGCCAGTAAGATCTGGTGAGACTTACTGATTATCACGAGAACAGCACGGGAAAGACCCACCCCCATGATTCAATTACTTCCCACCGGGTTCCTCCCACAACACGTGGGAACTGTGGGAGTTACAATTCAATATGAGATTTGGGTGGGGAAACAGCCAAACCATATCACAGGGTTTTACTGTGTTGGCCACGCTGGTCTCAAAGTCTTAACCTCAAGTGATCTGCCTGCCTCTGCCTCCCAAAGTGCTGGGATTACAGGCGTAAGCCATTGTGCCTGGCCAGAAGCACCTTCTTTACTTCACACTCTTTCCTTTGCCATCATTCTCTTGGATTTGCCCTAAAAATTTGTTCAGCAGAAATCTGTTTGTTGATTTATATAAGCTAAGCATCATAAATGGTACTGGAGGTTTTCAGCCTGAAAATGTCAGAAATATCACTGGAAGTATCTTAATCTTTGAAAATTAGAGCCTTGCGTGGTCATTGAGATTTTCTAGCCCATCGTTTTCTCAACTGTTTGTTTTAGGTTGGATTTCCCCTGAGACAAAAAATTCAAACTAAGTAGTTTGGGAAAAGGAATTCACGCAGCGGAGTAATGGAGAAGTAAAACAAGAAAGGGAAGGCAGCCAGTTAAGGATGATGGAGGTTAATCATCCTACAGAAATTTTTGGATGACATTGTAAGACTCCTCTTAAATATTGGCTGAAGGCTTATTGCAGGAGTTTTGATTCCACATTTCTGTCCTGCAACATAAGCAAGAAAAGTGTGTCTTGGCAGAAAGCCTGTTGCAAAGAAATGCAGGAGCTAGATGTTGGCCTGGCTTGCTTTGAAATACTAGGGTTGGAAGACATGAAGAGACCAGGAATATTACTTGTAAAAGTATATTGTATTGATATTAGTCTATAAAAAGTATTTAATGGTCAAAAATCTTGGGGATAAAAAGTCAGGTTACATTCTAGGACTTTTCTTATTTTATCACTGGTAAATGTGTAGCTTCAGGGTAGGAACATACAGTGATGTGCTGAGGTTGGCTTTTACCACTTGGTAAATGTTAATTGTTAAAAATTCGGGAATTTTGTGAATCAGTTGTTAAGTTGATGGTAGCTTGAAATTCGGCATTATAGTAGTATTTATATCACGAATTTGATGTATGTTACTAATCAGCCTCCACTATTGCCAGTTTATTTATTAGTTCATTATCAACATTGTGCACATTTTTATAAACTGTACTCACCACTTTTGTAAACTGTACTCACCATCAACCCTTAAATTACTGAAGCATTTTATAGGATCAGTGTTCTATGTGGGATTCACCAATAAAACCCAATTGCTTATTTTTACAAGTGAGGTACATTCAGTTCATGTTGGTAGTAAATTTATAAAAATAAAATTCTCACTGTAAAGAAAAAGGAGATTGGGAAGGTAAACTTGGAATTTGTATGTGAAAAGAGGTAAGTCAATGTGGACTCAAATAGTTAGTTCCCAGTTATTTACAATCCTGTTGATAAAGTTCTCCTGTTATTTCTATCAATTATTCCAACAGTTTTTATTCTTTTTGCTTCCTGAAACAAGACTTTTGAATACAGAAGAGTGTACCTCAGACAGTCTTTAACTATTAAAAGCCTTAGTTCTCTCCTCAGAGGGATAACTCTGATAAAATAATCTCCTTTTACTGACTTCTATGGAATCATATATAAGTTGGTTGGAGGAGAAGGGTTGCCAACAAAAACAACATCAAAAAATCAGAAAATGAAGTAGAAAGGGTTAGTTTATTAACAGTTTTATCAATCACATCAGAGGGCAAACCGATTTATTTACTATACCTCAAAGAACATCCACAAAAAAAATAAAAAATAAAAAAGGAGCAATATGGTCTAGATACTTCAGACCATGGCACCCTCTAGCTATAGGTCGTTACAATGGGTGAGGAAAAGTAATATCTTTTCCTCACCCATTGTAAGGATCATGGCTGATTTTTAAAACACCGGTTAAGGCCGGTTGCACTAGTTCACACCTGTAATCCCAACACTTTGGGAGGCCAAGGCAGGCGTATCACCTGAAGTGAGGAGTTTGAGACCAGCCTGACTAACATGGTGAAATACCATCTCTACTAAAAATACAAATTAGCCAGGCGTAGTGGCAGGCACCTGTAATCCCAGCTACTTGGGGAGCTGAGGCTGGAGAATCACTTGAACCCGGGAGGCAGAGGTTGCTGTGAGCTGAGACCGCACCATTGCAGTCCAGTCCTGGGTGACAGAGCTAGACTCCATGTCAAAAAAAAGAAAAGGCAGGTTAAACAAATTATTTCACAAAGTTTTACATAGCACAGGAGGCTACAGAAATAAAGACCCAGGGAAAGCTGTTTTTGTGCTTGGGTTTGACAAAGAATGGATACTTGCGTAGAAATGTGATTGGACAAAAAAGAAAGGGTGGCTTACGATAATGAATTGTGGGTGTGTGGAGAGATTCAGCAAGTCCTGTTCATTCAGATGCATATTGGCCTCTCTGTGTAGCATTAAGTCTTTCCAAGTAAGGGAAAGAACTCCTCTAGAATGAGGGTCTTATGACCTACTTTCAGGCAAGCTAGGTCAGAGAATTTTTTTATGGCCATGCTTCCCATAAAAAAGTGGAGGAAGGTCAGGGAGATCATCTTGCTCTTTGGCTTTCTTAGTTGCCATAGTAACATATTTTGGGGGTATTGTACTCTGTGCTGTGATAGAACTGAGATCAGAAAAGAAATAAAAGCATCACTATCAAATAGAATCCAAGTCATTTCTTAATTATTTTGGGGTGTGATTCTGTTGGAGACTTACATTCTGCATTGTCACATTGTTAGGAATTGTGAAACATTGATCACAATGGAAATAAAATGTAAATAATAGTAATAGAAATAAAAACAATAATGTATATTTTAGAGTTTATACAACACTTTCACTTATAAGATTACTTCCAATTTTAAATTGATGAGTTAGTTGTTCATTTAAACAATTAATTTAAGCAGATCATAACAATATAGGGTGCTAGCATCATGTCCTTAAGCTCAACAACTTCAAATAATATTTTGGGTTTTAGACAGTGTAAATTCTAATAAAGTTTAGCTCATGTTTCTGTGAAGGTCACTAACATGTTTTCTTTTATTTGTTTAAGCTTCTGACTGGATTTGCAATGAACTCGATTCTGAAGGTTGGCAAATTCCAATACTTACACAACCTTTCCTGTAGATGTTATCTGATAAAATGGGGCTGAGAAAATTTAATCTTTTCTCTGCCAATCTGTAGAACTGAAGAAACAAGTTTTTGAATCCAACTTCATATTCCAAAGCCCAATGTTATATTCTCCAGTATAGATAAACTATAAGATTCTAAGTTAAAATTTTTATACTTTGATTTATTTATAGTTCCTATATAGAATTATTTTATAATGCACATTGCAGAAATAAATCTATCTGGCCCATGGGCTTATTAGTAAAATTTAATTGTGTTTACTGTACAAGTTGGTCTCCACCTTTTGCACTACGCAACATGTAGTTAAATATCTATAGTCCTTAACCCCTAGTGTACTAGAGTAACAAATCCCAGCTATCAACTCTAAAATTAGGAAAAATATTTTTAGCTTAAATTCTATGTGTGTGTTTCAATACTAGGTAACTCATTAAATAAAATGACAATAGCTATAATGTAACCAATTCATCAAATACTATTAAAATATAAAAACCAATAGTTTATATCAATTTAGAATTACTGTGGCTTAAATTAAACATTTAAATAACTTATAGTTATTTAATTTTCTTTTGGAAGATAGGTGAAGTCAGTTCATTTGGAAAACAAGAATTGTTAATATGCTATTAATATGTGTTCACTGTCGTATTTTCATATTAAGAACATATGACATGGCTCACCTGGCAATATGGAAATGTATAATATATAACAAAAGAGATCTGTATTCCAATGTAAGCTCTATAATTGATTAAATGTATGATTCTAAAACTGTTTCATATCACTTTGCCAAAACAAATAATATAAACAAATAGTATAAGTTAACAAATGAATAAATAATAAATACAATGTATATTAGCTTGGGTAATTTTATTAATCTCAAGTTATTCACATGTGGAGTGAGAAGGGATAACCTTATCTTGCAGAATTCCTGCAGAAACAAACTTGTTGAAGTGTCACAGATGATCATTGAGTTAGTTTCCTTTTTACTGCATGCTCTTTCAGCATCCTATTCTATTCCCATTTCAGCATCTCACCTAAATCTGTCACCTCAGATTCCAAGGACATGTTTCCTCCTTCATCATACCTCCTATAAGTGCAAGTTTCACTTTGCCTTAGTGTGAACATTCTTTAAGTTTGTGGAGAAATAGACTTTGTAAGAATGGCATAGCCAAGTCTTAATGTATATAGGGAAGGAGTGAATAATGGAAGAGAAGTGTGTGAGAATGAACTTTCTGAAAATGAGGGAGTTTTTAAACCCTAATTTAAACATTTCTTTTTTTTTTTTTTTTTTTTTTTTTTTTTTTTTTTTGAGACAGAGTCTCGCTCTGTCACCCGGGCTGGAGTGCAGTGGCCAGATCTCAGCTCACTGCAAGCTCCACCTCCCGGGTTTACGCCATTCTCCTGCCTCAGCCTTCCGAGTAGCTGGGACTACAGGCGCCCGCCACCTCGCCTGGATAGTTTTTTGTATTTTTTAGTAGAAATGGGGTTTCACCGTGTTAGCCAGGATGGTCTCGATCTCCTGACCTAGTGATCCGCCCATCTCGGCCTCCCAAAGTGCTGAGATTACAGGCTTGAGCCACAGCGCCCGGCCTAAACAATGTTTTTAAATAACATTTTTTCTCTATTTTCACCTATACGAAGGGATACATTTTTTTTTCCTTATGCATTTGTGTGTGTGTGTGTGTGCACACATGTGTGTGTGTGTTCCATTATGAAGTGGTTGGATTTGCTTAGGAGACCACTATATAAATGAATTACGATGATACAAATGTATAAATGAAAAACTTTACTCACTACTGAAAAATACTTGGGACATTATCTAGAATTTTTTTATATAGTTTTATAATAGGTAAATATAGCTACTAAATAATTATCTTCTCATAATGCTACAAAAGCGTAGTGAAGTCCAGAGGTGTATTTTCCCCACTAAAGGAGTGAGTAACAGCATTCAACCTCCATGTAGCTGCAGAGGAACAGTTAGGTTTATGAGTAGTTGTGGTCCAGGTAGTTAACAGCCTTCTTTTTGTTTGTTTTACTGAAGTAACTGGTATCCATTTAGTTTGTAGATTTCAGAATTTGGAACTATAGTTGTAAACCTGAGGAAGTCAAAGAAGAAATGAAATCAGTATACCCAGATACACATATACATACATACACACACACAGGTAAATTTTATACACATATTTACCCAGATTGCTGTGCATTTTTCTTGTCATATTTAGCATATAAGTTGAGCCATAGAATATTGTCATTTTTGTAGGTTAGAAAGAATAAAAGATTAACAATTACATATGGCTCAACCTAATTGAAGAAATAAACACATCTATTGTCAAGGATCTGTATAAAGATAATAGCCACTCTTTCTGGAGGGTATTCCACATAACCTGGTTAAAATAATTTAAAATATTAGGCCGTTTTATTTAATTGCAAAACTGGAATTTGTCCATTCAGTCCGGCAAATATTATTGTCTATCATGTGAAACAATATTTAACAGCACAGCTAATGTACCTGCTCTCATAAAGCTTACTTCCTTGTGGGTGAGATAGAAGTTCAGATACACAAGTAAGATAGGAATATAGTGTATTGTAAGATAAAAGGTGGTATGGACAAAAATAAAGCAGGGAAAAATGATTTACTGTCAAGAACAGAGTTACAATTTTAAAAGATAATCTGGGAATTCCTCAGAAGAATAAATAAGGTCATAAAGGAAGTGAAAGGTAAGCCGTGATACCGTCTGTAGAAAAACAGCCACCATTATGCTCTGAAGAGGTACCAAATGTTGCTGTTACAGTGTATGCTCAGTGTCACTGATTTGCCCTCAGCCTTTGCAGATACGTCAGTAACAAGGTTGTAGCTCCTACAGCTCCCATTAGGTCTTCTCTTTAACTTCTCTGAGTCCTCAACTGAGAGTTGATGACGAACTGTTGAGGTTACGGAAAATAAGAAATAAACTTGGGCCTCAGTTTGTCCCCGTGTCTTCTAGTTTGTTTTCATAGATTTCAGGTTGTTATTGAAGATTCTATCTTATCCTTGCTTCACTTCGTTTTGCTTCCAGTTTTTCTTACTGACTGCCAGCCCTTCTGCCCTACTGTGATTTGAAGGTTAGCCACCAAATTTAGAAGTGATAGACTTCCATAGATGTCTCCACTAGCCCTCAGAATCCTGAAAGGCTTAATCCACACAATTCATTCCATATTCCATGTCACTTGTACTGGTTTTGCTTTTTAAATTCGATATGAATACACTAATCCTCACCCTTAATAGCTTCTGAAATGTAATATATCCAAACTGAGTTTCTGATATCGCTTCTCGCACAGATTTGCTAATCGCAGTCTTATCTGACATAGTTAATGTCAACTTTATCCTCCTGCTTTTTCAGCCAAAAATCATGGAGTAATCCTTTCTACCTTTTTATTTTTTTATTTTTTTATTTTTTTTTTTTACTTTTATATTTAGTTTCAGGAGTACATGTGCAGGTTTGTTACATAGATAAATTATGTGTTGCAGAGGTTTGATGTATAGATTATTTTGTTGCTGAGGTAATAAACATAGTATCTGATAGGTAGTTTTTTCAATCTTGATGGTTATCTGAGGCACATCCCATATTCTATATTTCTGGAAATTCTGCTTCTCTACCTTTAAAATATATTCAGTATGCAGCATTCCAAGGCATTTCACTCTAGCCCAAACTATCTTGTCCTGCCTGGATTAGATATTATGTCCTTCCTAGATTAGATTAGATAAGATTATCTGTAGGAAGTAAGTATAGATAAAACAGAGAAGAAATCCAAGGGCTACCCTAGTTTTCAAAGGTCAGCCAATGGAGCCAAGGAAACTGAGAAGGAATAGCCAGAGGGTGGGAAGAAATTCAAGTGAGTTTGGGAACCTGAGAAACTATGTAAAACTAACAAACAAAAAAGGTGGTTGAAGGAAGAGAAACTGATCATTTGCCATCTCACCCTATGATTGAAAAATTATTTCATCAACAATATGGGCTGTTGCGTTTCATCAGAATTTCTCACCTGGGTATAAAAATCAATGTATATTAGACCCTTTCCCTATGGTATTTGATGGTAGAAATGTATAAAATGTATATTTTTTTATGTTATGAGGATGCATTGCAGAATAATATTTGATGTAAACATAAAATTTTACACAACAAACATTTTCATCCATATTTCTATGAATACCCCAATGATGTTCAATATCATCTTGAGATCCTTATTTATTGAAAACACAGGTCAGTCGAAAAGCTAACAGTGAATTAAGAAACACATGGGCCTGTCTTGTAAAAACAAAACACAAAACTTCTTCAATTCCCCTTCTGCTTCTCAGCTCACTGCTTACTAGTAAATATATATTCTAACAACTCAAGTCTCCTGAAACATCAATAACAATTTGCCAGTTGCTCTACACATAAAGAACTGATTTTAGACTGAGCTTTTCTTTCTAGATTCCCCAGAAGAGCCACTTAACCTCTCTTTGCCCTTTAAAAACAGAGCTAAATTATTCCTTATCACATGCCATAATGTAAATATTGGTAAGATAATATAAATAAAGCTATTTAAATGTCTTAGAAAAAGGTGAAAATAGATTCTTCCTGTGAGTTTGCAAGGATTAGGTATGAAGGGAGATATTATGTGTGTTTTGCTTTGTGTTTTTTGTTTGTTTGTTTTATTTCTTGGACTGCAAAAGAGAACCAAATGATATATTGTTGCCTAACCAAGGAATTAAGGAAAGTGGCAGCCACTGTCACAGAAATCTCCAGTAAATAGATGATGCTTTCATACAGGCTCACTAGGCATATTCACATCTTAAAGATGCACATGGAATTCTTAAGTACAGAAAACCTGAGGATCTGGCTCCCTGGAAAACAACTTTCATTTTTGCCCTGGTTTGTGGCACACTTAATACCATGCCACTCATGCCGTATGCATGGGGGTCACTCTAGTCTTTTCCCTCTTTACTCACCACATTCAGTCTTTCTCTAAAATTTATCCACTCTTCCTCTTAAGAATCTTGGTAATTACTTTTGTCCACATTGATACTGTTTTATTTCAGACTGACATCATTCTCTCATGTTAAATTAGGTGATCATCTCTCATCTGATCTCCTGAACAAGAGTCTTATAATTCCCTATTCTTTCCTCAGTATGCACAGAATACAAATTCCTTCTTGTCTGGTACTTCTCTCTTCTCTTCAATTATATTCCTGCCACTTCCTAAATAGAGCCTGTATTAGGCTGTTGTTGCGTTGCTGTAAAGAACTACCTGAGACGAGGTAATTTATAAAGAAAAGAGGTTTAATTGGCTCATGGTTCTGCAGCCTGTACAGAAAGCATAGTGGCATCTGCTTCTGGGGAGGCCTCAGGAAGCTTCCAGTCATGGCAGAAGGCAAAAGGGGAGCAGGCACATCACATGGCAAGAATGGAGCAAGAGAGAGAGAGAGACAGATAGAGAGAAAAAGAGAGTCGGGGGTTGTGCCACACACTTTGAAACAACGAGATCTTTTGTGAACTCAGAGCAAGAGCTCACTTATCAACAAGGGGATGGCCCAAGCCATTCATGAGGGATCCACCCCCCATGATCCAAACACCTCCCACCAGGTCCCAAGATTGGAGATTACATTTCAACAGGAGATTTGGGTGAGGACAAATATCCAAACTATATCAGAGCCTTTGTTCCGGACATGCTAAATTACTCAATGTGGTGATGCACCTCTACCTTTTGAATGTTTGTTGTCTGAGATGCCCCTCCCTTCTCTACCTGGGGGGCAGGATAGAATAGTGATCAATGATCACACAAGCTTATGTTCAAATCCTAACCGTCTGGTACATGATGACGAGCAAAGTTCAGGACTTCCCTGTGCCTCATTTTGTCATGTGCAAACTGGAAATAATAACAACACCCTTCTTCAGTGGCTGTCATGAGAATTAAGTGAGATTATTATGTTTGTAAAGCACTTAACACAGTGCCTTGTACACAGTGAGCGACTGGTAGTGTTAGCGATCATTATTATATTTGCCCAATTCCAATTTATACCTTGTGTAAGTTAAAACTTGCTTATTTATTTTCTGTAGAAACTTTCCCAACATCTTTCTCTTCTTATCTTCAGGAGAAGTAATAACTTCCTCTTTTGCCCTATCTTTTCCATTGTAGAAAATAATTCTGACACATAATAGAATTATTTGTTTATGTATCTGCCTTGTTCACTGGACTGTGAAAAATTATTTCTTCATCCTTGTTTTTCCTGTGTAGATCCTAGAACATAAGAGATACTTCATGAATATGTATTGAAGGGATGAATGGCAAGTGAGATCAAGTGGTTTCTACCATTAAAAAAAAGAAAGATCAAAGAGAAGTCTTCATCTTTATTCCTAGAGAGTACGTATGTGGTCCTTGAGGGCTTTATGAAAGAGTCTTCCAGTCTGATATATGTAAATGCTTTCTTTCCTTGTGCTGTGAAATGAATTTTCTATGGAGAACAGCTCTTTTTCTTTAAGTTTTACTTCTAGAGAAAGTCCTCCCCCTCTTGCAAATGGTTTCTTTATTGACCCACGGAGCTAAAGTCCCAGATGGCTTATGGTAGTTACAGCTTAGTATGCTCACAAGAAGAGATTTAAATCCTAGTGTGTTAGGAGTTTCTCAGTGTTATTAAAGAATCAGTATGAAAGTAAAATTGATTATTATTGTATTATTATTAAGTAGAATGTCCTATACTATATTGATTTG
Organism: Rhinopithecus roxellana; assembly: GCF_007565055.1. Lineage (NCBI taxonomy): Eukaryota > Metazoa > Chordata > Mammalia > Primates > Cercopithecidae > Rhinopithecus > Rhinopithecus roxellana. The sequence continues at coordinate 25,063,760 of NC_044563.1, forward strand.
CTAGGTTGAGAATGGGAAACTGAATCTGTGTTGTTAAAATGTTGGTTTTAATTTAAAGTAGGGTGTTCAATTCTTCATAATTAAACCCCCATACAGAAATTTTCCTATAAATGAATCTGTATCTTTATTTTTGTAATTGCAAAATGCAAATTTATTACAAATTTAAATAATAGTACTGTGAATGAATCTATTTTAATTCTTATATGCAATATTGATCTTACTCTTTCTAAAATATTTTTATGTTTTTATATCGACTATGATGCATACTGAAAGAAATTTACAAATTAAATCTCAGATGATAATCAAAAGTTTAGATAAGGAGTTTAGCTTTAGGCATTTTGAAGAGTGGCTATGGCATTGGTTGTTTTCATACCTAATACTGGTCTTTAGTGAGGAATTTTAAGACATTACCAATAAAAACCATCTACCTTAATAAGTCTCCAGGACACTGGGGACATATAAATAAGAAAGTAGAAAGTAGACTGATTCTAGAAGATACTTGCTTTTTCCTGACCAGCCTTTAGCAGCTTAAAGCAGTAGTATCTCTCCTGAAGTAAGAACAGATGGGTTGGGTTTGTTTTCAGCCTCCAGACCTCTCAGGCTCCACTTTGCTCAGGGAATCAGCTTCCTCGGAAAGCTGACATATCTCTTCATCATGGGTTTTCAAGAGTAAAATGCTCTGAGTGTCATTAAAGTAGCTTGTCAAAATGTTCCTTACAAAAGAGAGTAGTGATCTCAGTCTCCATCCCAGAATGAGCAACAATCAGAGCCATAGGATGAAGTTCAGATGTACTTAAACTGTTTCATCACCGAATGAAGTGCAATGGAACAAGTGCCAGGTGGGAATGCTGACGTCTTGATTCAGGAGTGGGTTTGGTTTGTCTTAGTGCATCTCTTTAATCTCTTATCTTCTTTTTTTGAAAAAACAAATAATGACTTTTATGACCCTGCCATTTTTGCATGGTTGGTAACTCAAGTAAACTTTATAAGCCTTAGTTTTCTTTATAGAAGAAGGACATTATATTTAGCTTTTATAATGATAAAAATAATTTTGTGAATCTCCTTGTCCCATGCCTGGCCTGCAGTAAGCACATCCCACATGGTAGTTAGAATGATCTGAACAAGTCATTTTTCTCAATGAGACTTTTCTTCCTCTGTAATATGATGACTAGACCATCTTATCTCTAAAACCTCTTTTTTTTCAGCTTTAATATTCTGTATCTCTCTGATAGTGTCATCTCAACAGTAAACGTTTAGATTATAGTAATGCATGATAAATTAGGTGATAAAAACTGTTTTTAAGCTCCTTAAAGAACAATTAGGATGTGAAAAAGTATAGTCATGCTTATCCAGGATAAGAGCTCAAGTGAAATTTAGTGGCACTTACAGAATTGAAATGTTGGAAAAATATTTTGATATCATTTAATAATACTAATTATATATACTAATATATTAATATATAATCTCGCCCCAGCCAAATATTTATTTTAATTGATGCTATAAGTTCAGATATCTGGATTCAGTATTTTCTTTGTCATTCAGTAATCTGGTAAGCACCATGTTAAGTGATTTAGAAACATTAGTTATTTCACTTAATTCTCATGACAGCTACTGATGTAGGTACTATTATTGTTTTCATTTTGCAGATAGCAAGTGACATGCAAGACATATAGGTAACTCAGATTTTGGAGTGATATTCACATTCTTTTTCTGGGCAGTATATTTGAGACTTGTTTTAGTATTTGATATTCAGTTTATTTACGTTTTGGCCAAAACTAAGTAAGAAAGAATTCATTTTTTAATGTTCCACTTCATATTTTAAGACATAACCCATGACACTCAGGGATTAAATTTAGAAGGGTAAATTCTTAAAATGAATAATTTGAGAACAGTAAATTCAGTGGTTTTGTCCTGTGGGGTCAGACATCTGGATTCAGAGTAGGCATCATTCTTTGGTCATTTGATTATTAACAATGTTCCTCTGAGGATCATTTTCATCATCTGTAAAATGGAAATAATAATAATATATCAATTGCACCTGCTTTATTATGAGCAATAAATGAATGCTGTCATTAGTAACAACAAACATGTATCTAGAGATGCATCAAAGTGTAATAATAACTAAGATATTTCAGACCAGGTGTTAGAAAGATTTATGCAAAAACTCGAATTTGTATAATACTCTTGAAACTTATATAAAAAGTATATAGTATTCCTAGTTGGCTCATGAATTAGTTGATGTTGAAGGTATATAACATCCCTAATTTACAAATGAGGAGCAGTCTCAGAGAGATACAAGAGACCAATGAAAATTATACAATTGATGAGTGAGTTGGAATCTGAAATCTGAATTTCAACAGATCTGTTGGACTTCAATGCCTACGTATTTTCCAAATAATCTACAAGAATGAGGAATACAAGTTTTTGAAAAACAGAATTAATTTTCCAAATTCTCTGATAGTGAGAATTTACTTTCCTCAAAGTAGATGAATGAAAAGAGGGATTGGTATTTTTTTCTAATCTATGGTTCAAGATGCAGATCTGTCCTCAGCCAAGACAAGACATGACAGTCATGTCCAATTGCACAGTGAAATGCAGTAAAAATAATTGTTCGGGAAATGGAATTACCAAGTGTATCACAATTTCTTGTACTAGTCACTCTTCTCTTTCCCAGAGGTAGCCTGTCATACACTGTAATATTTTCATGTATTATGAATATATCTTCCGGCTCATTTTTGCAAATACGTAGATAACAAAATTTATTAAGTTTTTTTGTTGCCACTGGCAGATTACATGTGCTTATGAATTAGTTCTTTAGAAATATAGCAGGCATGGGTCATCTTATAATCAAATAAAATATTTAGATACTAGGCTAGAAAATTCTTCAAGCTCTTTGAGTTGCAGCAACTTGATTTTTTTTTAAAACAACTTTGGTTCTGTATCTTTAAATAGATTGGCAAAGTAAAGTAAGCTGTCAGTGGAAATGTTTTCAAAAAATATCTTTGCAGATGGATCACAAGGTAGATAATGTTTAGGTTTCTTGCATCAAGAAGGAAGACAACAAAAATGATTTCCTCTGTAAGAAGGTTTAAATAGGAAAATTTTCTTTGCTTTTATGAGAATGTCTAATTATTAGCCCAGTTGAAAACTGCTGGGCACATTTTGTTTCTGTACCGTAGCTCAGAAATTGGTTTTTAGACATTGGTGTGGTCCTGGAAACTTGACATGTCACCTTTTCTTCTGACGTTAATAAGCAGTGTCCTAGAGGTGGAATGTGAAGCACGGCAGGGCTGCAATTCCAATAAATTATCTATGTGGAAAGCATGTGTATTAATCTTTATGAGCAAAAATAGGAGGCTTTAAACTTTAAATTTCTTTAAAAAATATCAGAAGTTTGCAGAAATTATATGAAAAATTATGGGAAGTTTTACTTTGTCATTTGTTTGTTCAACAAATATTTACTGTGAGATTATTATATATAGTGTTCTGTGTTATGCAAAGGACATTTCTTCTGCCCATCTATACAGGTTCAACTTAAACATCACTTTCACAGAGAAGCCTTCATGACCCCTTACTTGTCTTGATCCCGTGCAATATATTTTTATATATTTTTAACTCTTAATCATACATCGTATTGTTGTTACTTACATAATATCCATCTTATCCAATTATCTGTAAGTTTGCAGAGAGCAAAAGGCATATCTATTCTGCTAATTTCTTTAACTACAATGTTCGTAGAAGGAGCTCAATATTTTTTGAATACATTAAACAGGCATCCATGAAAATAATGTTTTAAAAACTTGAAATATTATTAATCTTGTGGTTAATGATATTTTGTTTAAAAGTATAATAGATATACAGGGAAGACACAATCTGGGTGCCTGGGAATATCAAGACTTCATGGGGTTGGTGACTCTGAGAAAGCATTTGTTTGTTACTGAGAAGAAAAGGGAAGAGAGGCAAAAATATAATGGGAAGTGAAAGAAAGTCGCCTAGCACAGCATGTTTGGAAATTGCAAGCTATCACAGAGTGAGGTATAGCTTGCCAGGAAATGATTTTAGACAGTGTTAGGAACCAGCTTTTGAAAAGCCCTCCATCATACCTAAGGAATTTTCATTTGTGTTTTGTTGATGGGAAGATATTGAGGAATTGGAAGCAAGAGAATGATACAATTTATTTTCCATGTGAGGAAAAACACTAGTAGTAGACCTTTGAGTGAACAGCTACTTGTAGCCTCAAATATCCACATTTTATGCCTGAGATATTTGGATGACTTAGGGATGACTTAGTGGTTTAGACATTTCTGTTGACATATATGCCCAGAAATCTGTATAGGAATATACATTTATAATTATGCCTGAAGTTTAAAACTTTTCTGTTTTTTGAAATGTATTTTTTTACTGCTTTATCAATTCACCATTCTGAATTAGTTTTCACATTTTACATTTTACAAACCATAAAACATTCATGGTATACAGTGTGATTCCATCTGTTAATCAAATTTGTATCACCTGCCTGAAGGCTGGGTTTTCCGTTCACACATTCATCAAAGAATTTTTTTCTCTCACAATAACTTATAATAGGCTAGTTATTTTTTAGGAAGCAATAGTATACATTGGAGAGTTAAGTTTCACAGTTGTGTACATTTAAATGTTTCTATAGTAATAATTTTTCTCACAATGAGGCTTGAGAAAAGATACTAGGCACAGAAAATGAAAGTGACAATTCCTTACTTTATGCTATAGGCATTAAATTTCAATTATTCATGCATTTTATTCATTGGAGAGGAAAGCTATATGAAGGAGTCATGACAGTTGAGAGTGAGAGTGAATCTAATTCACTCTTTGACATTTACTGAGTGTTTGATATACACAAGAAAAGTAACAGTCTGTATGTACTCTCAAGGAATTTTTAGCCTAGTGAGACAAAGAGAAAAAATATTTGAAATAACGTGTGGAAATTGTTATAATAGATGAATGCATACAGTGACAAAAGAGCACTTAGTCTGTGGACTTTAGATAACATTTCCTCAGGGAGGTGGCACTGGTGCCATGTCATAGGCACTCACAGGATCTCATTATTCAGAGCCTGAAAGGAAACAACAGAGAAGAGCATGTTTGACACTATGGGCAAGTGAAAATCCATGTCACTTTTAAGGAAGCTTTGAGGATGTATTTGTGTGGATGTGTATGGTGGGGAAAGACACCGGTTCAAGGAGTCTCAGGAAAGAAATAAGAAATGAGAACACAGAGTTAATTTTGAGCCAGAGTTTATGTAAATCCACCAGACATTTCAGCATAAAGGATGCCCTTGTTTAGATTTATTTTAGAAAGGGTAATTTCATACTCATGTGGAGATGGATTAAAGGGAAAAGAAACTACTGGTGAGACCTGAAAAATGATAAATGTAGATAACTGACAGTAGGATTAGTGAAAAATATAAGGACTTGAAAGTCATGTCCAAGACTACTTTAATGACTCACTGGAAAAGGAAATGTGGAAAATGGGGGCAAAAATGATTCAGAGATTGCTCAAATCTTTGGATTTGGGTGGTATGGTGTTATGTCACAATCCAAGACCATAGGAAGTATATTAAGATGAGCCTGCCTGATGATGTGGAAGGCATAGTATAAGAAGAAGACTTGGAAGTCACTTAGACAGGTCTCCTCTTCACATGCTGTAGTCTATTCCATGATAGAGAGACTTTTTTGAGGTTCAACAATTAGTGGTGACATCAGTGGATGATTTGAGCCTGGGTAACATATGTGAAGAGTCAGAATCATGTTTCACATTGCAGATAATCAATGGATCTGAAAAACAACAAATTGGAATACAGAATATTTTGGAATGTCTTTTTCAAGAGTGTAATTTGGAAAAATGATTTATCAAAATCACTGTCTCATATTTTAAGAATATGCAGTCTTAAAAATTAGTAAAATTTAAAATGCAAATATAACTCAGATAGCATATAGTTTGCTTTATGTAACTGTCTTCTTGTGGGGTAAGGGGCTGTATACCAAATATTTAGCTAGTTTAATTGTCCTGTTAATTAGCATTTTCGTGATATGTGGTACCCACAAATATACATATTGCTCAACGTTAGACTAGTACCTGGAACACAGTGCATATTCAATTACTACTTGTAGAATGAATGGATGCATATATAAAGGAGTAAGTACATTCAGTTCTCCAGATGCTATCTTCAAAATCAGTTAGTCAACAGCATTTTGAGTTCTAAACATTAACACCTTATTAATTTAAGATATATATCTATTAACTATTTTACCCACTTCATTATAGCTTCAGCTGATAGTGAGCTTGTATATTACCTTCTTATCACATTATTCTCTAACCCATCTTGACCCTGGATCTTGCCTCATGCTGTTAAGTAAGATTCATGTTAGTAAACATAACTTTGAGTAGTTTTTATGTGGAACTAGCTGATTTCTGTCTTCTGTCAGTTACTGGCCTCCTTGGGGGTAAAATTACTTTCAATGCAGACTTTCTTCTTGCACATTTTAAAAAGCATGATGAGAGTTTTAAAAAAAAGAACATATTTTCAGATACTTTGAATGTATAAATGAAAAACAGTTAAAAAAAATAAATGATGGGAACTGTAGATGAGGTATAAAAAGGTATAGTAAACTGCAGTCCTTCCAAACCTTTTTCACCAGATGACACATATTAAAAATGATGACATTATATGCCAGAAATCTTAATATATATATATATATTGAAAAGCTTCTGATATATTAATAATAGAAAAATAGAATATAAATTCTGTAGTAAAACTAACTTCTGTTCATAACCTGGTATAATGGTGATTTTGTTGTGTTACTCTTGACAGTTTACTTAATATTATGCAAGGTTTTCTTTTGGCCTTTGAATAATTGGGTTAGGATATGTTCTTTGTGAAACTGAAATGAGAATTAAATGGAAAAGCATTGTACAGATGCCTTGTGCAGTGTAGCATAGAGTGAATCTTCAGTGGATAATATTTCTCTACTGAAAGATCATTTCCTCTACTATAGAAGTCTAAAGTCAAATGATGGTCTTTTTTATTCTATTTTTCATTTCTATGATCTGCTAATATTTATCACTGACTCTCATTTTCTCTTCCATCCTGAGCTGAATGGATCCTTTTGTTGCTACTTTTAGCCTTCTGAGCACCAGACATCCCATAAGTAGGTGAACCACTCTCTTAGATTTCCCTCTTTGCTTATTTTGCATATATCCTTTTGAGACGTATTCTCATCACTGGTGTGTGGGTGTGGATGTGTGTTCCTTGTGTGTGAACATTAAGTGAAAGACCTTCTTTAAATGACATTCATTTTACTTAAGAGTGTTAGCTTTTACTTTGCTTTGTAAGAATGTCATTTACACATTTCCCCATTCTTTGTGATGGCTATTGTTCTTTTAGGGTCTTAAATTGCAGGAACCCAGTGCTGCCTTCTCTTCCTTAATGACGTTTATTCGTGGATGACCTTTTTTGTCCAGGGTCTCAGCATTTCTGCCTCCCTGACTTGTTTACCTAGTGTTTGGATTTCCATCTAGGGTAGTATTTCTCAATACTGTTTTTCATTCATTTTGAGATATAATTCTGTAACATGTTTTAAAAAATAAATTCCTATATTTAGGTGAATGATGTTTTCAGTGGCACTAATGGTGGTTAATATGACATTCGTAATTATTGTTTGCCTATACGCAAGCTTTAAAATTTACACCACAAGATTCATTTTCTTCATTTTTTCTATAAGTGAAGAAAACTTGAAATTAAACATTACTCATTTGTTGCACAAATGTAGTAATAATCATTCACATATTCAGCAAATATTTGTATGTATTTCCAATATGTATCAGGCACTATTATGGAGCTGGAAAGACAATGAAGAACTAGCCAGACAATGTCTCTGTTCTCATGGGGCTTATATTATAACAAGAATTTCAGGTGTCGATAAATGCAATGAGGTTAATACAGTAAGGTTATGTGATACACAATAGTCAGTGGGACCAGTGGTTGTAGCAGGTTTCTCTAAAATGCAGCAATGCTTTAGCTGAATCCCAAATAATGAAAAGTAGGTAAACATATTGAAATTTGTGGCATGAGAGTTTCAGGAAGAATTAAAAGCAAGTCCAAAGGCACTGAGGTTTCAAGTCTTGGTGTGTTTTAGGAATGTCTTTGTGATTGGAGAGTAGTGGACAAAAAGGGAATAGGAAATAAATTAATTCAGAAAAAAAAAAAAGACAGATTTGGGCCATAGAAGATCTTGAAGGTCATAGAAATAAATTTTGCCTTATATTGAGTGTAATATAAAGTATTCAAGAATTGTAAGCAGGCCTGTATTGTAATCAAATTTACATTAACAAAATGATTCACTTCATTTGTGAAGAATGGATTATGGAGGGGCAGTAGGGGAAGCAATAGGTCCAAGTTGGTGACTTCAGCAATATTCCAGGTGAGAAAGACTGTGCCTTAGGCTAGGTCAGCCATAGTGAAGATGAAGAAAACTGGCAATATTATTGAGATCGAATCCATAGTTATAATGCAGATATTGAAGGGATATATAAAATAAATTAATGATTTTCACTAAGTTTGTAGGCTTAGAAAATGAATGGTACCTTGGCCGGGTGCAGTGGATCATGCCTGTAATCCCAGCACTTTGGGAGGCCAAGGTGGGTGGATCACCTGAGGTCAGGAGTTCAAGACCAGCCTGACCAACATGTAGACACGCCATCTCTACTAAAAATACAAAAAAAAAAAAAAAAAAAAAAAAAAAAAAAAAAAAAAAAAATTAGCTGGGCATGGTGGCACATGCCTGTAATCCCAGCTACTAGGGAAGCTGAGGCAGGAGAACTTCTTGAACCCGGGAGATGGAGGTTGCGGTGAGCCCAGATCATGCCATTGCACGGCAGCCTCGGCAATAAGAGCGAAACTCTGTCTCAAAAAAAAAAAAAAAAAAAAAAAAAAAAAAAAAAAAAAAGAGTGGTACCATTTACTGTGATAGGAAGAACTTGGAGGTACTTTTCTTAGGGAAAATATGTAATATTTGAGAAAGAACCATCAAGACAACTAGGAAGATATTAGTTATGGTTCTTGTTCTGTCTTAATAAACACTGAGCTAAGAAGTAAGTCACAAAAGTATACTGACCTTAGTTTCATTATGTGAACTTGTTTACATGGTTGTAGAATTTGCTTCCAAATCTAAAGTCTTATAATATTAAAAAATTGAATAAATTACAAATTCCTCTAATAAAGTCCTACAAATATTTATTTTATATAATCATCCATTTCTTAGAAATTAAAAATATGCTTTTTCTGATATTTTAATGCATGAGTTGTGTGCTTTCAAAAATCTCATTTTGTGTTCATGCATGGTAGCGTATTATTGAACAATACATCACTATCAATTATTAACTAAAATTTTGACAAAATAAATTACAATCTGTTTTACATTTTTATGCCAAATAAAATTTTTGCTTACTATATATTAAACATTTGTTAATGAAACTATAGGCTCTATATTTCACATGAGTTTTATCTATTGAAACAATGTTAGATCTGATGCTTGGAAAATATAAACACAAATATATATGCAAATCTACATATGTGTATACAAATGTGTATACACATGTGTGTACACACACCCACTTCAAGACAGAATGTTTTTGTTTATTAATTTTATCCAAGATATTTAGTCTAAGGTGACATCTAGTGTTTCAATGTATTAAATTCTAATGTATATAATCAGTTTTTTGTTTTGTTTTGTTTTTGTTTTTGTTTTTGTTTTTGTTTTTGTTTGAGACGGAGTCTCGCTCTGTCGCCCAGGGCTGGAGTGCAGTGGCCGGATCTCAGCTCACTGCAAGCTCCGCCTCCCGGGTTTACGCCATTCTCCTGCCTCAGCCTCCCGAGTACCTGGGATTACAGGCGCCCGCCACCTCGCCCGGCTAGTTTTTTGTATTTTTTTAGTAGAGACGGGGTTTCACCGTGTTCGCCAAGATGGTCTCGATCTCCTGACCTTGTGATCCGCCCGTCTCGGCCTCCCAAAGTGCTGGGATTACAGGCTTGAGCCACCGTGCCCGGCCTATACTCAGTTTTTTAAAAAATTATGTTTCCATGAACTATCTGTTAAAAAGGGTGTGAGAAAGTGTATATTCTTACTCCATTAAAGGTAACAATTTAGTAAGAAAACTTGTGTTGTTACAATATAGCTTTCCCAAGATTATCCCAATATCAATATCAACTCTCCCAAACTGAAAGCCCAATCACTTTCTAATCCATTTTCCTCTCTTTCCCATTTTCCCCTCTTCTGATCCTCTCTCCTCCTGCTTTCCCCACTTGTTCCCTCAGAAAACTGCATTTACTTTGGTCTTCAGTGTCTTTGTACACAATGATCTTTTTATAAACACGCTAGACTTGACAATGTTCTTGGTCTTGAAATAACATTAGTCAAAACTATTTCGGATAAAGTAAGTAGGGTCTCAAGGTGAAAGAAAGTAGACTTTTATCTAGTTCAAAAAATAAGCAGAATATTTAAGAAAAACTATAAATTTGTCTTGGGTGAGGACTTTTTGACTTTTTCCATGCTCATGAATTTTAAAATATGATAGTTTTTTATTTACTTATTTCACAGAAATCCCGCAAGATTCCCTCATTCCCTGATTTTTCTCCCTCTTGAATGGGTTCAATATTTTGGAAGACTGCCACATATTTTTGAATAGATTCCACTTTCCTTATTGATTAGAAAAATAGTTTGCAAGTTTGCAACTCCACTATTAGTAAAGTGAATTTTTAAAAATTATAAAGAAGTTAATTTTAGGGAACAGTATAGGACTTTTGGATCTTTCATTATATCTTGCTTGTGTTACTAAACTGACGCTCTGTAATTATTGTCTTATAGATCTTGACTGTGGTATGGTAGTTGTGCCTCTGAGACTCAGGGATGGCTTAAAAGAAAATGAAACCAAATTGACTGTCAGTGAATTGGGAGATTACCCTACTTCTATTCTATCAAATGTCATACAGAAGACACACACTATGTCAAACCTTCCTCAGAGTTGTAAATTCACAGAACACTAGAAAGCTCTTCTTCTTAGAGAGTGTTAAACTTCTTTTTTTTCTCTTAATTTCACTGACCTTCCAAAACAGTGTTAACAGCATCCTCACAAGATGACTGGTATATCAGCAGCAACTTAAATAATAAAGCAAGACAAGCCAATTTGCCACTGCAATATTCACGGTTTGGAATTCACTCTGAACACTTCCCTGCCCACAAATGGAAAGGTCTAGAGTTTCACTGAAGATATACTAGAGTGAATAGACCCAACTCTTAAATAATTGAACAGTAAAAAGTATTCTAAGGCGGTAAATGAAAAATCTTTTCTGAGAAGTTTACCTTGTTTATTTTAAAATTAAAGGCAACATATTACACATGATTTAAAGTAGAACTACAGAAAGCTGCAGTATTCTCAGTCCTAGGCCACCAAGATTTCTCATGCTGGTGTTTAAATGAGGAGTTCATAATATGCAACGCAGAATGATTAAAAACATCCAGACATTAAAAAAAAACAAAAAACAAAAAACAAAACTATTAACATCTCATAGAATCCTTCACATTAAAATTTTAATGGCATTGGGTTTTCAATTAAAAAAATAAGATAAAAATCTCCAATAAGGATACAGCTATGCAAAAGAAATACATAGTATGGGTTTTGTTACTTTCTAAAACCAATTATGTATAAGATTGAATGGCCAATTTTAAATCTATGCAGTATGGCATATTCAGTTGAGGGACCTTGGATTTGTAGCATTTAATTACCAATGAGTGTAACTTTGCTAGGAGTTACAGTTACTTGTCAAACCAGAGTGGGTCAGAATTCAGGGGTTATCCCTAGGAACAAGGCATATTTCTTCTTTCTTCAGGCACAAGATAACTTATAATATCTTTTCAAAGTTTTATTTGTAGATAAACTACAAAAAGATTATTAAGGAATCTTAAGCAATATTCTTTTTTATTATTAATTTATTACCAACATTTATTGAACACTGATGACACAATGAGGAGGGCAAAATTTCTACCTGAAAGGTCACTGCAATCTTGCAGTGAAATCGGATGTTAACTAAATAATAGCATACCATGCTATTCTTAAGGAACAGCACATTCAAAGGTCTTGAAACTTGAGGGAACATTTTAAGTGAAAAGAATTATAGCAGGACAATATGACTAAAATAGAAGGGAAGTGGGGGTGTGATGGAAGTTGAGGCCGAAGAGGTAAATGGAAAGTAGACCAGGCAAGGGCTTGAGGTCATATTGTCAACTCTGTCTTTGAATCAGTAATCTCTGAGGATGAGACCTGGGGCTCTGCATTTATGAAAACATTCCAGTGGTTCTCAACCATATTAATGTTCGAGAGTACTGGCCTATGAACAACTCTTAGTGACTGTCTTTAGAAGCACAGGATTCATTGTGGATAACCCATGATCATAAGGCACAACCAGAGAGGGATGGAAATGAATGTCACTCTAGACAACAGATAATTTCCACAGAGATACATGCATTAGACTAGACCAAGCTGAATGGTATTTCGAGTTGGCTGTAGATCTGCAACTTACAGGTTTTATCCCAGCTCCACAAACTTTAGGAGACACACACACACACACACACACACGAAGGAAAAAGAATTAAAGAAGGAAAATATAGAAAAAAACAATGAAAGATGGGTAAGTGAGCGATATTCTGGTGACTTATTTTGAAGACGTCGAAGGATAAAACTTACCGAAAGGCCAGAATTTAATAGTGACTTTTTCACTTTGGCTTTTCTATGAGGTCACATTTCCTTTTAATCTCTCACAGTGATGGGGTATTTGCGTCTTAACACATAAATATTGATGAAATGACTGATTTCATTAATGTTCAAAGACAAGCAACTTAGAGCCTACTTTAGATAGTTTAAACCTATTTTAAATTGCATTTGTAAAAATTCACTATATTTACTACCCATTGAACATGCAAAAATTCCTATGCAAAAATATTTAGAATTTAAAAAGCATAATAAAATTCTGAGTTAGTGATTGAAAAAAATCACAGATATCCCAGTTATTGATCTCCTGCACTACAGATTCATTGCACAGCTACCATCCCTGTGGCAGAAAAAAACAAACAAACAAACAAACAAAACATGTCTACTAATATTACCCGTATTGCTCAGTGGATTCTTTTTTTGATCAACTTCTGAATGATATGTCATAACCTGGGTGAATGACAAGGCAAAATTTCAAAACTGTGATGTCTCAGTGCTGGCCTAGTCTTATATTCTGTAAGCTGGAGGTGGAGGAGTGGCAGCTTCTCAGAGACCTTCAAGCTGGGCTGGAAAAAATGTGGACAGGCATCAAAGTCAAGAGGGCCACAAAGAAAAGTCAATTTGCTTTTAGTTTCTTCTTAGTTGGCTGTGTGCAGTTTTAACTTAGGATTTCTAAAGAGCCACAAGCAGGAGAGAAATGGAACTCTGAGATCTCTGCAGGTAGGAGAGAGACCAGGGAGTGACCCTGGGTTCCAGCTTTAAATCACAGAGGGAAGACAAGGACGTTGACATGTCCTCCTGTGCCTTTTTCAAGTGGAGGCATTGGCATGATGAAATCCTGTTAGTTTCCTTCAGGAAAAACTAGCCAACTGCTGAGGGAAGAACACTTCTGCTGCCAACTATTTTATTCCCTCTGAAAAGATAAACAGGAGGAGGCAGATATGCCTGAATAACCTGCTTCGGAGAACAAACAAAAAAGAAATGAAGGAATGACAAAGGAGAGAAGGTACTGAAGTAAGACAGATGAAGGGAAGAGAGAATGCTTAGCAAGACCTTAGCCAAAAATAAAGAGTTTTGGGTGTGGGCAGGGATCATTACAAAATGAAGTCAGAAGAGAAGTAAATGAAAAACTCCAGAGTAGGAAAATGTGCATGCACACACAAACACACACACACACACACACACACAGAAGATGAAGCACAGCTTTCTGCAAACACACATAGAACTTTACTTTCAAAAGCTAGTATTTTGAAATTGCTCATCTTGTAGTGATATGTAACAAGTGCTCAAAGATTGTGGGAGAAATATGTATGATTATATATGTATATACCCATGTATACATCTTAGCATTAATTGGCTATAGCCATTGCTGCATTGCTGTAATAAGGGTACTGGAATAAATGCGTATCTATCAAGGTAAATTGTTGATAAATTGCACAAATAAAATGGAAGGAAAATGTTAAATTGATGTCTTTTTTAAATTTTCCAGAGAGAAACTTGAGTATGTTGTGAGGTTCTAGAAAGTATGTATGTTACTTGACTGGGAAGTTGACTTTGAAAAGATTTTTTCCTGATTTCTAAGTGACTGTGATTTGATAAGTCCAGGTTTAACAGCTGACAATGCCTTCTTGCAAAACATGATTGTGGATAAAAGAAACTTGTATCTACTTTTAAGTATTTTTACTTACAGTATTCCCCGCTATCTGTGTTGGTCCATCCATGAGTGATAGGGTAAAAGTGATGTTTAATGCAAAGTAGATTTAAAGACTTAGTGAAATAGTTATAAACCTAAACACAAGGGAAGAAAATCTTGTTTGTCAAGGATTATTGACACTACTTAAATAATTGAAATACAAATTTTGTCAGAGAAAAAAAAAAAACACTTAAAACCTTCATAATCACTTTAGTTTCTAAATTACTACTATCAGAACTAGTATCTGTATCGAAACTACCATCACATAAACTTTCAAGTTATATTTCACATTTAAAGCACTTTGGTTCATCCTTCAGGTCACATATCAGTTGTCACTTCTTTCTCAAAAATTTTCTGGTAGCCAACTTACCTCCCCATTTTTCAGCTAAGTTTCCTTCTTTTATATCTTTATTATCTATATAATTCTCCTAATATACAATATGCCCTATCAGGTTGTAAGCGGCTGTTTATTTGCTTATAATGCCAACTTGCCTGAAGGGCAGAAGCCAACTAGACCTCACTGGTCTGTCCCCAAAACGTGGCACCATGAGTGACACACAAAAGACACACAAAAAATACTTAATGAATGTCAATAGCTAATATGGATAGAAAGCCTATTAAATGTCAGATATTAATATGAGATATTTAGATATATTAAATTACTTAATACAATAAATCTATAAAATAGGTAGTATTATTACCCCAATTTTAGAGATGAAAAAGTAGAATTTAGTGATCTTTTAGAATCTTGCTGTTTGTAAGAAGCAAGACTAAGAGTCAGACTCAAGAGTTCTGCTTCCAGATGAGTGTTCCTAACGATTAAGTTGTACCATCTCTCAAATGAGAAACACAAACAGCTGACTATCTAGCAGTTATCGTATTACATTGACCTTGTTTATGTATCATCTCTAGCAGTAGAAACTTTTCAAAAACAATGTCTTGCTTATATCTCTTGTTCCATTGGAGCACAATGTGTAGCTCATGATTTGAGCTCTTTACGTCAAAGAGTAGAGATAGTCAGCTGTACACTTTGTCCAGGGAAGTTTTACAGAGAGACACAGGCAACTCATGTAATCAGTATGTAGTCACTGCTGTAGGCCTTCTTCTTGAAAAAGATTAGGGTCTTACATTAACATTTTGGAAGCAGAAGCTCTCTTTAGAAAATCAGAATGAGATGCTTTTAAAGGAGCTTTGAAAGAAGACACAGGCAGTATAGTACAAATAATCTTTAGAAAAGAAAGAAAAGAAAAGAAAACGTATGAAATATATTATGAATGATCTTCACTATTCTAGAAACTTACAAAGTTACTAACTGTCTCTTAAAATTACGTATAATGAAGAGCTTAAGAATAGGAGGCAAACACAAACTTGATTGCTATGAACGTTGTAGCATGCCATTTAATGAATATCAGAAAGTTTAATTTATGTAGACTTAAAATATTATCTTTTAAACAAAGAAAGCAAAGCACACCAGCAGTAGTGAGAAGAGAAAATCTTTTAAAATGTTGGAAAGGCTAAAGTAAAAGAGACAGTTTCTGTTTTCTTTTTTTTCCTGTCTGCTAAAGGACTATTTTTAATAAATAAATCTCTCATACAAATGTGTGTGTGTGTTGCGATGCTCATCTGTAGGATTCAAGGAAGAGACCAAGAGATCTCCAGTGGAAGATAGTCTCCGTGAGGACCATGTCAATATAGTTATTGATATATCTCTAGTATTTAGAATAGTGGCAGATTTATATTAGATACAAAATAAATATGTGTAGAATTAATAAATGAATTCAACAGTAAAATATGAAAGTATCCCCCAAACTTTTACTTCTATAGAATTGTGTATAATAAGACAGGGTACTTGCTATAATGGAAGAAAAGAGAAATCAATTCTATCTGTAAAATAATGAAATCCATTATTGAGAAAATGGACCTTGAAAAATGAATAGAACAAAATATGAGAAGAGATTTCATACTGGAAAATTTTAATGTTATCACTTGACTTGGCCTATATTTATTAAATGATTACATTATCTTCTGTAACAGCCCTGATCATCGAGCAAGAAAGAAATAAAATAAAATAATAGTCTTGCCTGTTTACAGGGGACTGATATGGTTTTAAGGTAATAAAATAGATATTATTATAAATATAACAGGTTTTATTTTTCCAAGTGGGTATATTTTATTTCAAAAAAGTTGCTTTATAAATATAAAATATATTATTAGATACCAGAATGTACTTTTCTATAATATACTGTTAATGATCCATTCTTTTGTCATTCTGAAACTATGAAATATAACTTAGAAAATACACAAAAATTACAAATCATGCAAAAATCCCTAGTATCCTTAGTAATTAAAGTTTGAGACATACTTTAACAAAATTATGTATATATATATAAATGTAGTCAGAAATAAAAAAAATTAGAATACCTTTGTGTCTTTGAAAATGCCTTACTGTAAGTTCTAAAAGAGAAGTTTTTAAATATTCACAATAGCATTAATGTCAGAGCTGAAGGAAGACAATATTTAATGGAATATATGTTTTACTTCATATTTTTATTATAAATAAAAAATAAATGGATGCATAGATAAAATGGATACTTTCTACTTTAGTCCCCTGTATAATGAGCATGATTTATTATGTAACTTGGAGGCCAGAGGTCTTGGGGCCCGTGCCGGGGGTAGTGGAGAATGAACAGACACAGACACGAAAGACAAAGACAAACAGAGAACATGGCGGCCGCCCCTAGGGCCTCCGCCTCACTTTATTTATACCCCACAAATCCCACGTCAGCAAAAATGACATAATACAAAACAAACTTTCTGCACCCAAATATAACCTACTGCTTAGTTCTTTGTTTCTAAGTTCTTTCTTATTTTGTCTGCCTTTTTGGCGCCTACTAGAGTTCATTAAAAGTTCAACTAGAGATAGTATCCTTGACTACTGAAGTTCATGGAAAGTGCAACTAGCTAGAGATACTGTCCTTGAGGCTTATCCATTCTCAGCATATTATTTTCAATGGCCCCTGCACAGAGGTCTGGATTTCAATTCCATGTTTAGTCTGACAAACTTTGTGGGTACTTTTGGACTAATCACCCAACCTCTTTGGGCTTCCCTGACTTTAAAATGAAGTAAAATTAAGCAGTTGATGAAGGGGTTTCCTGAATGACATTCTGTAAAAATCTACTTTGATTTTGTATTTACAACCATAGTCAGCAACAGATGAATGCATGCAATGGCATAGAATACTCTGAAACAAATTATAGTTACTTAAAATAGAAAAGCAATAAAAGACATACTGTCTAGAAGGGTAATAACTGAACTCTGCTGTAAACTGATATCTATCTCTGTAACAATTTTTCAAATTGGAGAACTGGGAAACACTCAGTAATGGTAGAACTCTGAAAGATAGTATTCCCAAAAACCATTGGGATTGTTAAAATCAGAACATCACCACTATTAATTTTGCTGAGAAATAAATTGGTTTCTCGTAAGTGTTATTGTTTGTTGAGAAAAATATTTGTGCATTTTCTCTCTTGGGGCTTTGCAACATTGTAAGAATTCCCCTCAGGCTGAGACTCTTAGTCAGGATTACAAGTTAGACATACCCAAGGAGAGATCTTTAGCTGTAACCCAGAGGTTCTCAACCTTGGCTGTCAATCAGAATTATCAGGTCAAATTTTATTAAAAAATGCTCATTCTTGAGCTCCACTCAGATTAATTGAATCAGAATTTCAGTGTAGTGGAGCTCAGACACCCATAGCTTTTACACACATCATGTCCCCCACCCCCGCCACCACACACACACACACACACACACACACTTGATTCCATTGTCCAGACAAAGAGAAAACCCTGCAAGCTTATTGTCTCCTCCTCATGTAAGCATTTAATGTATTCAGAGGAAAAGGTTAAATTTAGGTATAAATTGACCTATCTCACTTCCTTCCCCAAACCCAGGAAGGTGGAGACAGCTATTGTGTTCTACCTTAGCATTTCCTTGTGGTGAGAAACATAGGACAATGTCTGGCTTATTATCCAATAAAGAAGGAAAGCTCATTATTTGCATTAATAATGCACATTTATAATTCTTAAGAGAGCCATCTCTTTTATAATTACTAAACTGTTACATTTTATTGAAAGTTGGATTTTTTTTTTTTTTTTTGTATTTTTCTATGTGGTATTTTTTTTTCTTTAAGTTCCGGTACACATGTGCAGAATATGCAGGTTTGTTACATAGGTATACATGTGCCATGTGGTTTGCTGCACCTATCAACCTGTCATCAAGGTTCAAAGCACCGCATGCATTAGGTATTTATCCTAATGCTCTCCCTCCCCTTGCCCCTCACCCCCCAACAGGCCCAGGGGTGTGTTGTTGCCTTCCCTGTGTAGGTGTGTTCTCATCGTTCAATTCCCCCTTATAAGTGAGAATATGAAATGCTTGGTTTTCTGTTCCTGTGTTTGCTGAGAATGATGGCTTCCAGCTCAATCCATGTCCCTGCAAAGGACATGATCTCATTCTTTCTTATGGCTGCATAGTATTCCATGGTGTATATGTGCCACATTTTCTTTATCCAGTCTATCACTGATATGCATTTGGGTTGGTTTGAAGTCTTCGCTATTGTAAATAGTGCTACAATAAGCATACATGTGCATGTGTCTTTATAGTAGAATGATTTATAATCCTTTAGGTATATACCCAGCAATGGGATTGCTGGGTCAAATGATATTTCTGGTTCTAGATCCTTGAGAAATTGCTACACTGTCTCCCACAATGGTTGAACTAATTTGTACTCCCACCAACAGTGCAAAAACATTCCTATTTCTCTACAGCCTTGCCAGCATCTACTGTTTCCTGACCTTCATAATTGCCATTCTGACTGGAGTGAGATGGTATGTCATTGTGGTTATGATTTGTATTTCTCTAATGACCAGTGATGATGAACTTTTTGTCATATGTTTGTTGGCCACACAAATGTCTTCTTTTGAGAAGTGTCTGTTCAGATCCTTTGCCCAGTTTTTGACGGGGTTGTTTGTTTTTTTCTCACAAATTTGTTTAAGTTCCTTGTAGATTCTGGATATTAGACCCCTGTCAGATGGTCAGATTGCAAAAATTTTCTCCCATTCTGTAGGTTGCTTGTTCACTCTATACTACAGGGCTACAGTAACTAAAACAGCATGATACTGGTTCCAAAACAGATATATAGACTAATGGAATAGAACAGAGAACAGAGACCTCAGAAATAACACCACACATTTATAACCATCTGATATTCCACAAACCTGACAAAAACAAGGAATGGGTAAAGAATTCCTTGTTTAATAAATGGTACTGAGAAAACTAGCCAGCCATATGCAGAATACAGAAACTGGACCCTTTCCTTATACCTTATACAAAAACTAATTCAAGATAGATTAAAGACTTAAAGTAAAGCCCCAAACCATAAAAACCCTAGATGAAAACCTTGGCAATACCATTCAGGACATAGGCATGAGCAAATAATTCATGACTAAAACACCAAAAGAAATTGTAACAAAAGCCAAAATTGACAAATGGGATCTAATTAAACTAAAGAGCTTCTGCACAGCAAAAGAAACTACCATCAGAATTAGCAGGCAACCTACAGAAAAGTTGGATTTTTAAAGCTACAGTACACTCTCATAATCTAATTCAACTATTTCATATTACAGATAAAAGAATCAATGATTAGAGGAAAAAATGGTTTGTTTAATGTAAGAGAAAAAAATAGACAGAGCTAGATGAAATTTCAAGTTTCCTGATGCCTATTTCATTTCATATTGTATTCTTGGCACAGAAGGGGCTGAGAAATGTTGTAATTATTAAAAAATTTGGTATTAGCAATCTCAGTCTCCTTAATTCCTCAATATAGAATGCATATTCTTACAATATTTCTACATATTGAACTGACAAAGTAATGTTTAATTTGTTGATGCTTATTTCTTTTAAGCTATCATAAATCTTACCATTTTGTGTTTGTCAAGCATTTTCATGAGTTATCAAGAAACTACTCGTAAAAAAATTTTGCTGCAAAATTCTGAAGGAAGATAAACAAATTTAATCAAGTCGTACTGATTTCCTGATGGGAATGCAGATGCCATATGGTACCCAGTATTTCAGTGGTTAATAGCATAGACTATGGAGTCAAAGTGAGAAGAAATTCTGACTGTTTCACTTTCAAAGTTTGGGCTATAATGATCATGCATAAAACTCTTGACCTGAATTTTCTCATTAGCACATGCACAGTAATGATAGTGATAGCAATAACAGCAATAATATCTGATTTGAGCAAGTGAGAAAAATTCATAGATAAAAAATTCATAGCAAGAGTCTAGCTCTTTTTCAAGAATAGAGCAAGTACTCATTAAGTCATCACTGTTTTTATCAATAATTATCAAGTCTTTAAAATTTGCTTATCCCAAATGGGATTTAAAGGAATATTAAACACATTGAAAATGTAGTTATTTAAAAAACCCCTGATTTTCCAACTAGAGAAATTGAAATATATCACACTTGGTAGAAATAAAGGAGGTTGAAGCTGGTTATACCAATTCAGCATATGAATATTGGAGGAGACACATTTAGTTTATAACAACCAATAAGGGGATAGATAAAAATCATGTGCCATTTGATAGCATACAGTGAGAAAAACACAGAATGATCTCTCTGGTATTTATCTCAAAGTTGCATAACTTGAACCTTATCAGGAAGATACATCACAACAGCCAAAGATAAGAGATACTATACAAATGAACTGATTTGTAATCTTCAAAAATATCAAGGTTATGAAACCACACACACACAAAGGCTTAGAATGACTGAGGGAGACTAAAGAATTTTGACAACCAAAAGCAAAATATAGCTCTAGTCTGGAACATTTAACAATAATAAACATTATTGAGACACATGAAAAGTTGAATAGAGTCCAAGTTTAGCTGGTAGCACTGTATCAGTGTTGATTTCTTGATTTTGATGCTTTCAATAAAATCAAAGTATTAAAGTTGAGGAGATCCTCATTAGCATGTTAACAAATCTCAAGTGGCTCAAGAAAAATAAAAATTTCTTTTAATTCTACTTGTTAATTTTCCTCACCCTTTAAAGTCTCAGTCAGTAATAACAAAAACAACAAAAACACGAGCTATTGACAACCTTGGAACTGTTCAAGAATGGTCAGTAGAATTTATGTCCTTCAATGTTCATCCCATGTAATTTCCTCTGTGTCCTACCCTTTTACCCTTTTCCCTGTCATTTCTGACGTATATTAGAAGATATGTGGTACTTATGTGTCCTATTCAATATTTTTTGTACTTTCCTTTTGCAGGAATAAACATATAGAACTCCAATTCATTGACTTGTTAAACTATGTTAAATAAGAGATTGATGTCTAAGAACACAAAACAGATTTGAAGGTTTACTTGGACAAGAGGCAGTAGTTAGATGAATAGGGTGTTGTCTAAAGCCTCTGAACAGATAGAACCCAACATGAACCTTCATTTTTTTTTTTTTTTTTTTCACTGATTGAGCCCTGAAGAAGCTTCTGAATGGTGCGATCTTTAACTAAAGGGATTCAGAATCCAGAAAACACTACAATTTTATGAGATAGTGATTATGGCTATAGATAAAATGTATCAGAATGACAACTGCTCTGCATTTTTAAAATGACTTGTGGAAAAGGAATATCTAATTCAGGAAAAACAATCGACATGGAAAACATGCAGTGGTTTCTTTCACATTGGATAGAATTGGCTTTGAGGACAGAAAGACAGACTTATGAAGATTTAGATTTATAAAGTTGTTTCAGTTGTCATCATTATGATGTCCTTCTCTGTAAAATGGATATATATATATATATATTTGGGGTTGATTTAAGGCTAAAAGCGTGTGGAAACATTTTGGAATTTGTAGTTCTACATGCTTGATATACTATAATTCCCTTTACTATTCCCCATCTTAGTATTGTACTTTCTAGTTATCACTGTGACTGAGTTGGATCTTCACAATACTCTTGTGAGTAGAAACCTGACTTCTCCCAGATAAACAAATTATATTTCACATATGGTTGCATGATGGTTCTGTATTAGGAGAATCTAATAACTGTTAATATGTATTAAACATGTGTATATATATCTGACATCGTTGTTAGCCCTTCGTATTCTACGACTCTAATTTGTTATATGTTACTATTTTTCTCATTTAATATGTGGTCCAACTAAGGCCTAGAAGAAAGTTTAAGTAATTTTCCCAAGATCACATTGCTGATATGTAGTACAGTCAAGATAAAATTGCATTTATCTGATACCCACAAATCAAGGAAATATTACACACTACTGGCTTTACTGTAAATAAATGGGTATATTTTGCCATTAATAGTCATAGCAATAATTCCTATTTTACTGCATCTAGTCTTTTAATAAAATATTCATATATGTTCTCTTTTTGTATACTTAACAACCTTGTGAAGGAGATGTGTCTCAGTTTATCTTAACTTTGTTTTCTAAAGATACATTTAAATTCAAATAAGTCACTTGTCGATGATTATAAATTAGCTGGGAAACAGAAAAGTTTGTCTGACTCTAAACTTAGCGTTCTTTACATTGCACTTTTCTCTCTGCATATATTGATTATCAATGTTTTTCTTGCTAAAACCTCACATATTGTACGCTGTGGGAGTAATAACATAGCATTTGACCATTGTCCTTAGGGAACAATCTAAGAGAATTTCAGTTCATTTCTGGGTCTAATAATTTTAAGTTTTATTTGGCCTTCAGATGTTTTTAAAAAAGATTTTCCCCAGGTTATGATATTAAACAGTTTAAGTATATATTTATCTTCTATTTTCAACTGCATTCATATAGTATCATGAGGTAGCATATCAAGGAATTTTTAATATTTTGGGACCACTGGCACTTTGAGCATGATGAAAGATTTGGACTCTCTCCTTGAAAAAAACTATGTATGTAAAAAAATGGTTTTTATACATACTCAGGCATTTTGAAGTCTTAATTCATGCATTTTGAATGCTCCATGAAGCTCACGTTTCATTCCCAAGTTAAGAACCACTTTCCTTTCACAACCTTATCACCATCGCTGCCACTAACTGTTAGCATTTATGTTCCAGGAACTTTATACTTGGTATTTTATTCTAATAACAGCCATATGAGATGGTTATAATTATAAATTCAAATTTATGTATGAGGAAATAAAGTTGTAGGTTGTATACTCATGAGCATGTTTCCCAAAATTACAATATCTGCGTTCTCCCTGTAATAGTTTTTCATGTTTTGTGTATATTCTTTCATATAATTTTTTAAAAAGTTGACCTCAATTAGTCTAGAAATGATACTCTAGGAACCCCATATGCGTATTTCTTACCTGTGGAAAACTCTCTTTTATTGCAAGTCTGGTTTTCAATCATTAATCTGATTTCACTGATAGTGTGCTAGTTTTAGAACTAGATCCATGTCAATGGTTAAATCTCTTTGTTCTATTTTTTTAAATCATTTTTGTTAGAAAACAATCTATTTTGTATAGAATTGAAAACTTCTAGATTGTAGTGACTGAGATAGCATAAAAATAGTGCTAAATATAATCAAGTCAATTTATCACATATTAACATCCAAAATTGCATGTGCTACTGAATTTAGTACTTTAATACAATTCAATATTGATGAGGAGAAAAATCCCTGGCCTTTTGTTTTTATGTAATCCTTTGTCACTGCTAAATGATCATTGCAAATGTTCCTGAAGAAAGCCTGATGACTTATCTGCTCATGGGCATCTTACCGTTAAAACACATTTCCTTTTCGAAGAATATAGATAACCATGAAAATAGCAAAATAGTTAAGATACAGAACACTCTTGGGGTGCATTTGTCAAAGTTAAGTTATAGCTGTCTCAGTTTATTCTTATCTGGTCTTTCAGAGGAAATAATCAAAATGATAGTGAGTTAGAATATAAGTGGAAATAAGGCTTAACTCTCACTCTTGATATTGATATACAGTCTGGTAATGCAATTAGAATATTCCTGCACATAAGTAATACTCTAACATTTCTGTATTGATTATTGGCTCACATATCATGGCATCCAGCCCTGGTCATATTTTCCCATGAAGAGGAAAAGTGGTTTGCTGCTCCCCTTTAATAATACCAATTAATTGGTAAAGAATACAAAAATTTTTAAATTTTATTTAAGAGCACATTTTGTGGGGACAAATTCTCTGTATCTAAATGGCAATCTTATTTTTAAGCATCAAGTGCTAAGAGCTCAGGGGCTGTAGACTGTGTGCTTACTGATTATTTTAAACTCAATTAATACCTTTCTTTCTTATTCTCCTCAACCCTTTCTTCTTATGTCTACACCACCCACTCTTAGGCTTAAAATATAGTAACATTTATCCTAGTTTAAGACTAATGTCAGCAGGTTCTGCAACAGAAATACACTAGAAAAAGGCATAGCCTTCCTTATAAAGGAAACATTTGACAGGTTCCAGATAGTTCTTTGACATCAGATAATCTCTTTGTTCAGATTATAAAACGTCTGCAAGGATTAGAAATCAATAATATTTCTTTTTCTTGTGGTTTAAATTACTCTTTGGTCAGGGAAGAAATAATAATAAAAATTTTAATTACCTAAACTGAACTGTAATGAAAATGCTGCTTTAAGATTATATGTAATCTTATTATAGATAATGAAGTTAAAATGGCAATTCAGTGGGAAAGTGACTTTACATTCTTATATTAAAAAGAATAGCTAAATTATTAATGATCCAAGGATCTGAATTCAAAATTTAGGAAAGAAAAGCAAATTAAACCCAAGGAAAGAAGTAATAGAGAAAAAAATAAATTGTTGAAACAGAAAACAAGGAAAATAAGCATCAATAAATTTAAAAGCCTAATAAAATATATTCTGAATCTATTGAACAAAAGAAAAATGACTAAAATAAGTAATATTATAAATGAAAAAGAAGATGTAAGTACAAATGTCAAAATATATTTAAAATATAAAACAAGAGAATACGGTGAAAAAACTGTATGATAATATATCTTACAATTTATACAAATATATACATTCATATAATTACCAAAACTGACTAAATAACACAGTTATTTAACTGAGCCATTAAAGAAACAGAGTTATTAGTTATAATGCTCCCAAAGATAAAAAAGCAAAACAAAACAGGGCCATTTGATTTTAGAAGCATGTTTTACCAAAACTTACTATGACAAACCTACAGCAAAACCCACAACCTAAATGAGGAAGGTGTAAAGCCGTCTCTCTACAAACCTGAACAAGAAAATGATGCCAATTCTCACTACACTGTTTTTTTTTTTTTTTTTTTTTTTTTTGCTACTTAGCTTTTGTTTTTCATTTAAAAATATTATTAAAAATTAGTTTCTGTGATAGGATACTCATTTGATGTATCTATTTTATTATTATACTTTAAGTTCTGGTATATATGTGCAGACGTGCAGCTTTGTTACATATGTGTACACCTGCCATTGTGGTTTGCTGCGCCCATCAACCTGTCAAATACATTAGGTATTTCTCCTAATGCTATCCCTCCCCTAGCCCTCCAGCTCTCAATAGGCCCTGGTGTGTGATGTTCCCCTCCCTGTGTCCATGTGTTGTTCTCATTGTTCAACTCTCACTTATGAGTGAAAACATGTGATGTTTGGTTTTCTGTTCCCATGTTAGTTTGCTGAGAATAATGGTTTCCAGCTTCATCCTTGTCCCTGCAAAGGACATAAACTTGTCCTTTTATGTATTTGTGTATTTATAGTATTTATGTATTTATAGTATTCCATGGTGTATATATGCCACATTTTCTTTATATAGTCTATCATTCATGGGCATTTGGGTTGGTTCCAAGTCTTTGTTATTGTGAGCAGTGCTGCAATAAACATATGTGTGCATGTGTCTTTATAGTAGAATGATTTATAATCCTTTGGGTATACACCCAGTAATGGGATTGCTGGGTAAAATAGTATTTCTTGTTCTAGATCCTTGAGGAATTACCACACTGTCTTCCACAATGTTTGATGTAATTTACACTCCCACCAACAGTGTAAAAGTGATCCTATTTCTCCTCATCCTCTCCAGCATCTGTCGTTTCCTGACTTTTTAATGATCATCATTTTAACTGATGACATAAGATGGTATCTCGTTGCGGTTTTCATTTGCATTTCTCTAATGACCAGTGATGCTGTGCTTTTTTCATATGTTTATTGACTGCATTAGTGTCTTCTTTTGAAAAGTGTCTGTTTATATCCTTTGCCCACTTTTTGATGGGGTTGTTTGTTTTTTTATTGTAAATGTGTTTAAGTTCTTCGTAGATTCTGGATATTAGCACTTTGTTAGATAGATAGATTGCAAAATTTTCCTCCCATTCTGTAAGTTGCCTGTACACTTCGATGATAGAGTCTTTTGCTGTGCAGAAGCTCTTTAGTTTAATTAGATCCCATTTGTCAATGTTGGCTTTTGCTGCCATTGCTTTTAGTGTTTAATTCATGAAATCATTGCCCATGCCTATGTCCTGAATGATATTGCCTAGGTTTTCTAGGAGGAGTTTTATGCTTTTAGGTCTTACATTTAAGTGTTTATTCCATTTCTACTTAATTTTTGTATAAGGTGTAAGGAAGGGGTCCAGTTTCAGTTTTCTGCATATGGCTAGGCAGTTTTCCCAGCACCATTCATTAAATAGAGAATCCATTCCCCATTGCTTGTGTTTGTCAGATTTGTCAAAGATCAGATGATTGTAAATTTGTGGTGTTATTTCTGAGGCCCCTGTTCTGTTCCATTGGTCTATATATCTGTTTTGGTTACTGTACCATGCTGTGTTGGTTATTGTAGCCTTGTAGTATAGTTAGAAGTCAGGTAACATGATGCTTCCAGCTTTGTGCTTTTTTCTTAGGATTGTCTTGGCGATATGGGCTCTTTTTTCATTCCATATGAAAATTAAAGTAGTTTTTTCTAATTCTGTGAAGAAAGTCAATGGTAGCTTGATGGAGATAGCCTTGAATCTATAAATTATTTTGGGCCATATGTCCATTGTCACAATATTGATTCTTCCTATCTATGAGCGTGGAATATTCTTCCATTTGTTTGTGTCCTCTCTTATTTCCTTGAGCAGTGTTTTGTAGTTCTCCTGGAAGAGGTTCTTCACATACCTTGTAAGTTGTACTCCTAGGTATTTTAATCTTTTTGTAGCAAATGTGAATGGGAGTTCACTCATGATTTGGCTCTCTGTCTATTAATGGTGTATAGAAACACTTGTGATTTTTGCACATTGATTTTTTTTATCCTTAGACTTTGCTGAAGCTGCTTATCAGCTTAAGGACATTTTGGACTGAGACAACGGGGTTTTCTAAATATACAATCACGTCATCTGCAGAGACAATTTGACTTCCTCTCCTCCTATTTGAATACCCTTTATTTCTCTCTCTTGCCTAATTGTCCTGGCCAGAACTTCCAATATTGTGTTGAATAGAAGTGGTGAGAGATGGCCTCCTTGTCTTGTGCCAGTTTTCAAAGGGAATGCTTCCAGCTTCTGCCCATTCAATATGGTATTGGCTGTGGGTTTGTCATAAATACCTCTTATTATTTTGATATATGTTCCATCAATACCTAGTTTATTGAGAGTTATTATCATTGAGTTTTAATTGAAGGACTTTTGTGCATCTATTGAGATAATCATATGGTTTCTGTCATTGGTTCTTTTATGTGATGGATTACATTTATTGACTTGCATATGTTAAAGCAGCCTTGCATCCCCGGGATAAAGCCAACTTGATCATGGTGGATAAGCTTTTTGATGTGCTGCTGGATTCAGTTTGCCAATATTTTATTGAGGATTTTCGCATTAATGTTCATCAAGGATATTGGCCTGAAATTTTCTCTTTTTGTTGTTGTTGTGTCTTTGACAGGTTTTGTTGTCAGTACGATACTGGCCTCATAAAATGAGTTAGGGAGGAGTCCCTCTTTTTCTATTGTGTGGAATTGTTTCAGAAAAAAATGGTACCAGCTCCTCTTTGTACCTCTGATAGAATTTGGCTGTGAATCCATCTTGTCCTGGGCTTTTTTTGATTGGTAGGGTATTAATTACTGCCTCAATTTCAGAACTTCTTATTGGTCTCTTCAGGGATTCAACTTCTTCCTCGTGTAGTCTTGGGAGGGTGTAAGTGTCCAGGAATTTATCCATTTCTTTTAGATTTTCTAGTTTATTTGCATAGAGGTGTTTATAGTATTCTCTGATGGTAGTTTATATTTCTGTGGGATCAGTGGTGATATCTCCTTTATCATTTTTTATTGTTTCTATTTGATTCTTCTCTCTTTTCTTCTTTATTAGTCTGGCTAGCAGTATGTCTATTTTGTTAATCTTTTCAAAACTAGCTTCTGGATTCACTGATTTTTTTAAAGATTTTTCATGTCGCTATCTCCTTCAGTTCTGCTCTTAGTTATTTCTTAGTTATTTCTTGCCTTCTGCTAGCTTTTGAGTTTGTTTGCCCTTGCTTCTCTAGTTCTTTTAATTGTGATGTTAGGGTGTCAATTTTAGCTCTTTCCTACTTTCTCCTGTGGGCATTTAGTGATGTAAATTTCCCTCTAAACACTGCCTTAGCTGTGTCCCAGAGATTCCGGTATGTTGTGTCTTTGTTCTCATTGGTTTCAAATAACTTATTTATTTCTGCCTTTATTTCGTTATTTACCCAGTAGTCATTCAGGAGCAGGTTGTTCAGTTTCCACGTATTTGTGCAGTTTTGAGTGAATTTCTTAATCCTGAGTTCTAATTTTATTGCACTGTGGTCTGAGAGATGGTTTGTTGTGATTTCCGTTTTTTGCATTTGCTGAGGAGTGTTTTACTTCCAATTATGTGGTCAATTAAAAAAAAAAAAAGAATAAGTGCAATGTGGTGCTGAGAAGAATGTATATTCTGTTGATTTGGGGTGGAGAGTTCTATAGATATCTATTAGGTCTACTTGGTCCAGAGCTGAGTTCAAGTCCTGAATATCTTTGTTAATTTTCTGTTTTGTTTTTCTGTCTATTATTGTTTGGGAGTCTAAGTCTTTTTGTAGGTCTCTAAGAACTTGCTTTATGCATTTGGGTGCTCCTGTGTTGGGTGCAAATATATTTAGGATAATTAGCTCTTTTTGTTGCTTTGATCCCTTTACCATTATGTAATGCCCTTCTTTGCTTTTTGGTCTTTATTGGTTTAAAATCTTTTATCAGAAACTAGGATTGCAAACCCCTACTTTTTTTTTTTTTTTTCTTTCCATTTGCTTGGTAAATATTCCTCTATCCCTTTATTTTGAACCTATGTGTGTCTTTGCATGTGAGATGGGTCTCCTGAATATAGCACACCGATGGGTCTTGACTATCCAATTTGGCAGTCTGTCTTTTAATTGGGGCATTTATCCCATTTACATTTAAGGTTAATATTGTTATGTGTGAATTTGATCCTGTCATTATGATGCTAGCTGGTTATTTAACCCGTTAGTTGATGGAGTTTCTTCATGATGTTGATGGTCTTTATAATTTGGTGTGTTTCTACAGTGGCTGGTACCGGTTTCTCCTTTCCATATTTAGTGCTTCCTTCAGGAGCTCTTGTAACACAGGCCTGGTGGTGACAAAATCTCTCAGCATTTGCTTTTCTGTAAAGGATTTAGTTTTTCCTTTACATATGAAGCTTAGTTTGGCTGGATATAAAATTCTGGATTGAAAATTCTTTTTTTTTAGAATGTTAAATATTGGCCCCCAGTCTCTTCTGGCTTGTAGGTTTTCTGCAGAGATCCATTGTTAGTCTTATCAGCTTTCCTTTGTGGGTAATGCAACCTTTCTCTCTGGCTGCCCTTAACATTTTTTCCTTCATTTCAATCTTGGTGAATCTGACGATTATGTGTCTTGGGGTTACTCTGTCAAGGAGTATCTTTGTGGTATTCTCTGTGTTTCCTAAATTTGAATGTTGGCCTGTCTTGCTAGGTTGAGGAAGTTCTCCTTGATGATATCCTGAAGAGTATTTTCCTACTTGGTTCCATTCTCCCCGTCACTTTCAGGTACACCAATCAAGATTGGTCTCTTCATTTAGTCCCATATTTCTTTTTTTTTTTTTTTAAGAATCTACTTTTCATCTTAAATTTTTTTTTTTTTTATTATACTTTAAGTTCTAGGGTACACGTGCATAACGTGCAGGTTTATTACATATGTATACTTGTGCCACGTTGGTGTGCTGCACCCATCAACTCGTCAGCACCCATCAATTCATCATTTATATCAGGGATAACTCCCATGCAATCCCTCCCCCCTCCCCCCTCCCCATGATAGGCCCCAATGTGTGATGTTCCCCTTCCCAAGTCCACGTGATCTCATTGTTCAGTTCCCACCTATGAGTGAGAACATGCGGTGTTTGGTTTTCTGTTCTTGTGATAGTTTGCTAAGAATGATGGTTTCCAGCTGCATCCATGTCCCTACAAAGGATGCAAACTCATCCTTTTTTATGGCTGCATAATATTCCATGGTGTATATGTGCCACATTTTCTTAATCCAGTCTGTCACAGATGGACATTTGGGTTGATTCCAAGTCTTTGCTATTGCGAATAGTGCTGCAATGAACATACGTGTGCATGTGTCTTTATAGCATCATGATTTATAATCCTTTGGGTATATACCCAGTAGGGGGATGGCTGGGTCATATGGTACATCTAGTTCTAGATCCTTGAGGAATTGCCATACTGTTTTCCATAATGGTTGAACTAGTTTACAATCCCACCAACAGTGTAAAAGTGTTCCTATTTCTCCACATCCTCTCCAACACCTGTTTCCTGACTTTTTAATGATTGCCATTCTAACTGGTGTGAGATGGTATCTCATTGTGGTTTTGATTTGCATCTCTCTGATGGCCAGTGATGATGAGCATTTTTTCATGTGTCTGTTGGCTGTATGAATGTCTTCTTTTGAGAAATGTCTGTTCATATACTTTGCCCACTTTTTGACGGGGTTGTTTGTTTTTTTCTTGTAAATTTGATTGAGTTCTTTATAGATTCTGGATATTAGCCCTTTGTCAGATGAGTAGATTGCAAAAATTTTCTCCCATTCTGTAGGTTGCCTGTTCACTCTGATGGTAGTTTCTTTTGCTGTGCAAAAGCTCTTTAGTTTAATTAGATCCCATTTGTCAATTTTGGCTTTTGCTGCCGTTGCTTTTGGTGTTTTAGACATGAAGTCCTTGCCCATGCCTATGCCCTGAATGGTACTACCTAGGTTTTCTTCTAGGGTTTTTATGGTATTAGGTCTAACATTTAAGTCTCTAATCCATCTTGAATTAATCTTCGTATAAGGGGTAAGGAAAGGATCCAGTTTCAGCTTTCTACTTATGGCTAGCCAATTTTCCCAGCACCATTTATTAAATAGGGAATCCTTTCCCCATTTCTTGTTTCTCTCAGGTTTGTCAAAGATCAGATGGCTGTAGATGTGTGGTATTATTTCTGAGGACTCTGTTCTGTTCCATTGGTCTATAGCTCTGTTTTGGTACCAGTACCATGCTGTTTTGATTACTGTAGCCTTGTAGTATAGTTTGAAGACAGGTAGCGTGATGCCTCCAGCTTTGTTCTTATGACTTAGGGTTGTCTTGGCAATGCAGGCTCTTTTTTGGTTCCATATGAACTTTAAAGCCGTTTTTTTCCAATTCTTTGAAGAAACTCATTGGTAGCTTGATGGGGATGGCATTGAATCTATAAATAACCTTGGGGAGTATGGCCATTTTCACGATATTGATTCTTCCTATCCATGAGCATGGTATGTTCTTCCATTTGTTAGTGTCCTCTTTTATTTCACTGAGCAGTGGTTTGTAGTTCTCCTTGAAGAGGTCCTTTACATCCCTTGTAAGTTGGATTCCTAGGTATTTTATTCTCTTTGAAGCAATTGTGAATGGAATTTCATTTATGATTTGGCTCTCTGTTTGTCTGTTACTGGTGTATAAGAATGCTTGTGATTTTTGCACATTAATTTTGTATCCTGAGACTTTGCTGAAGTTGCTTATCAGCTTAAGGAGATTTTGGGCTGAGACGATGGGGTTTTCTAAATATACAATCATGTCATCTGCAAACAGGGACAATTTGACTTCTTCTTTTCCTAACTGGATACCCTCGATTTCTTTCTCTTGCCTGATTGCCCGAGGCAGAACTTCCAACACTATGTTGAATAGGAGTGGTGAGAGAGGGCATCCCTGTCTTGTACCAGTTTTCAAAGGGAATTTTTCCAGTTTTTGCCCATTCAGTATGATATTGGCTGTGGGTTTGTCATAAATAGCTCTTATTATTTTGAGGTACGTTCCATCAATACCGAATTTATTGAGCGTTTTTAGCATGAAGGGCTGTTGAATTTTGTCAAAAGCCTTTTCTGCATCTATTGAGATAATCATGTGGTTCTTGTCTTTGGTTCTGTTTATATGCTGGATTAAGTTTATTGATTTGCAAATGTTGAACCAGCCTTGCATCCCAGGGATGAAGCCCACCTGATCATGGTGGATAAGCTTTTTGATGTGCTGCTGAATCCGGTTTGCCAGTATTTTATTGAGGATTTTTGCATCGATGTTCATCAGGGATATTGGTCTAAAATTCTCTTTTTTTGTTGTGTCTCTGCCAGGCTTTGGTATCAGGATGATATTGGCCTCATAAAATGAGTTAAGGAGGATTCCCTCTTTTTCAATTGATTGGAATAGTTTCAGAAGGAATGGTACCAGCTCCTCCTTGTACTTCTGTTAGAATTCAGTTGTGAATCCATCTGGTCCTGGACTTTTTTTGGTTGGTAGACTATTAATTATTGCCTCAATTTCAGAGCCTGCTATTGGTCTATTCAGGGATTCAACTTCTTCCTGGTTTAGTCTTGAAAGAGTGTAAGTGTCCAGGAAATTATCCATTTCTTCTAGATTTTCTAGTTGATTTGCATAGAGGTGTTTATAGTATTCTCTGATGGTAGTTTGTGTTTCTCTGGGGTCTGTGGTGATATCCCCTTTATCATTTTTTATTACATCTGTTTGATTCTTCTCTCTTTTCTTCATTATTAGTCTTGCTAGCAGTCTGTCAATTTTGTTGATTTTTTCAAAAAACCAACTCCTGGATTCATTGATTTTTTGGAGGGTTTTTTGTGTCTCTATCTCCTTCAGTTCTGCTCTGATCTTAGTTATTTCTTGCCTTCTGCTAGCTTTTGAATGTGTTTGCTCTTGCTTCTCCAGTTCTTTTAATTGTGATGTTAGAGTGTCAATTTTAGATCTTTCCCGCTTTCTCTTGTGGGCATTTAGTGCTATAAATTTCCCTCTACACACTGCTTTAAATGTGTCCCAGAGATTCTGGTATGTTGTATCTTTGCTCTCATTGGTTTCAAAGAACATCTTTATTTCTGCCTTCATTTCCTTATGTACCCAGTAGACATTCAGGAGCAGGTTGTTCAGTTTCCATGTAGTTGAGCAGTTTTGATTGAGTTTCTTAGTCCTGAGTTCTAGTTTGATTGCACTGTGGTCTGAGAGACAGTTTGTTATAATTTCTGTTCTTTTACAATTGCTAAGGAGTGCTTTACTTCCAATTGTGTGGTCAATTTTGGAATAAGTGCGCTGTGGTGCTGAGAAGAATGTATATTCTGTTGATTTGGGGTGGAGAGTTCTATAGATGTCTATTAGGT
Source organism: Rhinopithecus roxellana (assembly GCF_007565055.1). NCBI lineage: Eukaryota > Metazoa > Chordata > Mammalia > Primates > Cercopithecidae > Rhinopithecus > Rhinopithecus roxellana. The sequence goes on from NC_044563.1 coordinate 25,097,925, forward strand.
CTGCTTGGTGCAGAGAGGAGTTCAATTCCTGGATATCCTTGTTAACTTTCTGTCTCATTGATCTGTCTAATGTTGACAGTGGAGTGTTGAAGTCTCCCATTATTATTGTGTGGGAGTCTAAGTCTCTTTGTAAGTCTCTAAGGACTTGCTTTATGAATTTTAGTGCTCCTGTATTAGGTGCATATATATTTAGGATAGTTAGCTCTTCCTGTTGAATTGATCCCTTTACCATTATGTAATGGCCTTCTTTGTCTCTTTTGATCTTTGATGGTTTAAAGTCTGTTTAATCAGAGACTAGGATTGCAACCTCTGCTTTTTTTTGTTCTCCATTTGCTTGGTAGATCTTCCTCCATCCCTTTATTTTGAGCCTATGTATGTCTCTGCATGTGTGATGGGTCTCCTGAATACAGCAGACTGATGGGTCTTGACTCTTAATCCAGTTTGCCAGTCTGTGTCTTTTAATTGGAGCATTTAGTCCATTAACATTTAAGGTTAAGATTGTTATGTGTGAACTTGATCCTGCCATTATGATATTAACTGGTTATTTTGCTCGTTAGTTGATGCAGTTTCTTCTTAGCCTCGATGGTCTTTACATTTTGGCATGTTTTTGCAATGGCTGGTACCGGTTGTTCCTTTCCATGTTTAGAGCTTCCTTCAGGGTCTCTTGTAAGGCAGGCCTGGTGGTGACAAAATCTCTAAGCATTTGCTTATCTGTAAAGGATTTTATTTCTCCTTCACTTATGAAACTTAGTTTGACTGGATATGAAATTCTGGGTTTAAAATTCTTTTCTGTAAGAACGTTGAATATTGGCCCCCACTCTCTTCTGGCTTGTAGAGTTTCTGCCGAGAGGTCTGCTGTTAGTTTGATGGGCTTCCCTTTGTGGGTAACCCGACCTTTCTCTCTGGCTGCCCTTAACATTTTTTCCTTCATTTCAACTTTGATGAATCTGGCAATTATGTTTCTTGGATTTGCTCTTCTCGAGGAGTATCTTTGTGGCGTTCTCTGTATTTCCTGAATTTGAATGTTGGCCTGCCCTACTAGGTTGGGGAAGTTCTCCTGGATGATATCCTGAAGAGTGTTTTCCAACTTGGTTCCATTTTCCCCCTCACTTTCAGGCACTCCATTCAGACGTAGATGTGGTCTTTTTACATAATCCCATACTTCTTGCAGGCTTTGTTCATTTCTTTTTCTTCTTTTTTCTTTTGGTTTCTCTTCTTGCTTCATTTCATTCATTTGATCCTCAATCGCTGATACTCTTTCTTCCAGTTGATCGAGTCGGTTACTGAAGCTTGTGGATTTGTCACGTATTTCTCGTGTCATGGTTTTCATCTCTGTCATTTCATTTATGACCTTTTCTGCATTAATTATTCTAGCTATCAATTCTTCCACTCTTTTTTCAAGATTTTTAGTTTCTTTGCGCTGGGTACGTAATTCCTCCTTTAGCTCTGAGAAGTTTGATGGACTGAAGCCTTCTTCTCTCATTTCGTCAAAGTCATTCTCTGACCAGCTTTGATCCGTTGCTGGTGATGAGCTGCGCTCCTTTGCAGCGGGAGATGCACTCTTATTTCTTGAATTTCCAGCTTTTCTGCCCTGCTTCTTCCCCATCTTCATGGTTTTATCTGCCTCTGGTCTTTGATGATGGTGATGAACTGATGGGGTTTTGGTATATGTGTTCTTCCTGTTTGATAGTTTTCCTTCTGATAGTCAGGACCCTCAGCTGTAGGTCTGTTGGAGATTGCTTGAGGTCCACTCCAGACCCTGTTTGCCTGGGTATCAGCAGCAGAGGCTGCAGAAGATAGAATATTGCTGAACAGCGAGTGTACCTGTCTGATTCTTACTTTGGAAGCTTCCTCTCAGGGGTGTACTCCACCCTGTGACGTGTGGGGTGTCAGACTGCCCCTAGTGGGGGATGTCTCCCAGTTAGGCTACTCAGGGGTCAGAGACCCACTTGAGCAGGCAGTCTGTCTGTTCTCAGATCTCAACCTCCGTGTTGGGACATCCACTGCTCTCTTCAAAGCTGTCAGACAGAGTCGTTCGCATCTGCACAGGCCTCCACTGCTTCCCCTTTTGTTGTTTAGCTGTGCCCTGTCCCCAGAGGTGAAGTCTACAGAGACAGGCAGGTTTCCTTGAGCTGCTGTGAGCTCCACCCAATTCGAGCTTCCCAGAGGCTTTGTTTACCTCCTTAAGCCTCAGCAATGGCGGGCGCCCCTCCCCCAGCCTTGCTGCTGCCTTGCGGTTAGATCGCAGACTGCTGTGCTAGCAATGAGGGAGGCTCTGTGGCCGTGGGACCCTCCCGGCCAGGTGTGGGTATAATCTCCTGTTGTGCCCGTTTGCTTAAAGTGCAGTATTGGGGTGGGAATTACCCGATTTTCCAGGTGTTGTGTGTCTCAGTTCCCCTGGCTAGGAAAAGGGATTCCCTTCCCCCTTGCGCTTCCCAGGTGAGGCGATGCCTCGCCCTGCTTCAGCTCTCGCTGGTCGGGCTGCAGCAGCTGACCAGCACCAATTTTCCGGCACTCCCCAGTGAGATGACCCCAGTACCTCAGTTGAAAATGCAGAAATCACCCGTCTTCTGTGTCACTCGCGCTGGGAGTTGGAGACTGGAGCTGTTCCTATTCGGCCATCTTGCTCCGCCCCCTTAGTCCCATATTTCCTATCCATTCTTTGTCCTCTAATCTTGTCCTCATGCTTTATTTCCTTAAGTTGATCTTCAGTTGCTGATATCCTTTCTTCTGCTTGATCAGTTCAGCTATTGATAGTTATGTATGCTTTCCAAAGTTCTTGTGCTGTATTTTTCAGCTCCATCAGGTTATTTATGTTCTTCTATAAATTGGTTACTTTAGTTAACAATTCCTCTAACCTTTTTTCAAGGTGCTTAGCTTCCTTGCATTGGGTTAAAACATGCTCCTTTAGCTTTGAGGAGTTTGTCATTACCCACCTTCTGAAGCCTACTTCTTTCAACTTGTCAAACTCATTCTGTGTTCAGTTTTGTTCTCCTTGCTGGTAAGGTGTTGTGATCCTTTGGAGGAGAAAAGGCTTTCTAGTTTTTGGAATTTTTAACCTTTTTACTCTATTTTTTCCTCATCTTCATGGATTTATGTACCTTTGGTCTTTGATATCGGTGACCTTCGGATGGGGTTTTGGTGTAGATGTCCTTTTTGTTGATGTTGATGCTATTCCTTTCTGTTTGTTAGTTTTCCTTCTGTCAGGCCCCTCAGCTACAGGTCTGTTGGAGTTTGCTGGACGTGCACTCCAGAGTCTTTTTGCCTGGATATCACCAGCAGAGGCTGCAGAACAGCAAAGATTGCTGCCTGTTCCTCCCTCTGGAAGCTTTGTCTCAGAGGGTACCTGCCAGATGCCAGCCAGAGCTCTCCTTTATGAGATGTCTGTTTACCCCTGCTGGAAGATCTCTCCCAGTCAGGAGTCATGGGTATCAGGCACCCATTTGAGGAGGCAGTCTGTCCCTTGGTAGAGCTCGAGCACTGTGCTGAGATCCGATGCCCTGCCCAGAGAGGAGGAATCTAGAGAGGCACTCAGCTGTGCTGAGCTGTGGTGGACTCCACCCAGTTCAAACTTCCCAGCAGCTTTATTCACACTGTGAGGGGAAAACCACCTACTCAAGCCTCAGTAATGGTGGACGCCCCTTCCATCAAGCTCGAGCATACCAGGTTGTCTTCAGACTGCTGTGCTAGCAGCGAGAATTTCAAGCCAGTGGATCTTAGCTTGCTGGGCTCCATAGGGGTGGGATCCAGTGAGCTAGGCCATTTGGCTCCCTGGCTTCAGTCCCCTTTCCAGGGCAGTGAATGATTCTGTCTTGCTGGCATTCCAGCCATCCTTGGGGTATGAAAAACAATCAAACAAACAAACAAACAAACAAACTCCTGCAGCTAGCTTGGCATCTGCCCAAATGGCCACCCAGTTTTGTGTTTGAAACCCAGTGCCCTGGTGGTATAGGCACCCGAGGGAATCTCTGGGTCTGCAGGTTGCAAAGCCCATGGGAAAAACATAATATCCAGGCTGGAATGCACTGTTCCTCGTGGCACAGTCCCTCACAGCTTCCTTGGTTAGGGGTGGGAGTTTCTTGACCCCTTTCACTTCCCAGGTGAGATAACACTCCATCTTGCTTTGGCTCACCCTCTGTGAGCCACACCCACTGTCTAACCAGTCCCAGTGAGATGAGCTGGGTACCTCAGTTGGAAATGGAGAAATCACCCGCCTCCTGTATTGATTTTGCTTGGAGCTACAGACCAGAGATGTTCCTATTTGGCCATCTTCCATTCTTACCACTCTTATTCAATATACTACTGAAAGTCCTAGCCAGAGCAATCAGACAAGAGAAAGAAATAAAAGGGATCTAAATTAGAAAAGAGGAAGTCAAATTCTCTCTGTTTTCTGTGAAATTAAATCTAGGAAACTAGTCTAGAGACTCTTCTAAAAGACTCCTAGATGTGAACAATGAATTCAGTAAAATTTCAGGATACGAAATAAACCTGCAAAAATCAGTGGCATTTCTATACAGCAATAACAAACAAGCTGAGAAACAACTCAAGAAAGCGATTCCATTTATAATACCTACAAAAAATATCTAAGAATATATTTAACCCAGGAAGTGAGACATCTCTGTAAGGAAACTACAAAACTAATGAAAGAAATTGTAGATTATGCAAACAAATGGAAAAGTATTTCAAGCTCATGGACAGGAAGAATCAAATTGTTAAAATAGCAGTAGTGTCCAAAGCAATTTACAGATTCAATACTATTTTTATCAAACTACCAAGATTATTCTTCACAGAATTAGAAAATACTATTTTAGCATTTATAGGGAACCTAAAGGAAGAGTTGGAACAACTAAAGCAATCCTAAACAGGAAGAACAAAGTGGAAGACATCACATTACCTCATCTCAAATTATAATACAAGGCTATAGTAATTTAAACAGCATGGTACTGGTGTAAAAATAGACACATAGATCAATGGAGAAGAGAAAACTCAGAAAGCCACATATCTACAGCAAACTAATCTTTGACAAAGTAATTTAGAGCCTACACAGGAGAAAGGACAACCTTTTCAATAAATGGTGCTGGGAAAATTGGATTGTCATATGCAGGAAAATGAAACTATGTATCTTATCATATACAAAAATTGACTCAAAATAGACTAAAGACTTACATATAAAACCTGTAACTATTAAAATCCTAGGAAGCTGGGTGTGGTGGCTCACCCCTGTAATCCCAGCACTTTGGGAGGCTGAGGCAGGTGGATCACGAGGTCAGGAGATCAAGACCATCCTGGCTAACACAATGAAACCCTGTCTCTACTAAAAATACAAAAAAATTAGCCGGATGTGGTGGCAGGCACCTGTAGTCCCAGCTACTCGGGAGGCTGAGGCAGGAGAATGGCGTGAACCTGGGAGGCGGAGGTTGCAGTGAGCTGAGGTTGCGCCACTGCACTCCAGCCTGGGTGACAGAGTGAGACTCCATCTCAATAAAATAAAATAAAATAAAATAAAATAAAATAAAATAAAATAAAATAAAATAAAATAAAATCCTAGGAAAGAAATCTAGGAAAACTCTTTTGGATATTGGCATAGGCAAATAATTCATGACTAAGACTCAAAAGCACAAGTAAGAAAAACAAAAATTGACAAATGGAACTTAATTTAACTAAAAGCTTCTGCACAGCAAAAAAAAAAAAAAAAAAAAAAAGAAAAAGAAAAAGAAAAAGAAAAACTAAGCAGTGACAGACACCTGCAGAATGAAATAAAATATTTGCAAACTATGCATCTAACAGGGACTAATATCTAGAATTTACAAGGAACTTAACAACAACAAGAAACAACTCCATTTAAAAGGGAGCAAATGATATGAATAGACGTTTTTCAAAGAAGACATACAAATGTACAAAAAGCATATGAAAAAATGTTCAACATTACTAAACATCAAGAAATGTGAATTTAAACCAAAATGAGATACGATCTCACGCCAGTCAGAATGGCTATTATTAAAAAGTCAATAAAAGTTATTGGCAGGGATGTAGAGAAAAGGTAATGCTTATATGCTTTTATTGGGAATGTAAATTAGTATACCCTCTATAGAAAACTTAAAATATTTTGCAAAGAATTGAAAATAGAACTGTCATTCGATCCAGCTACACTTGGATATCTACCCAAAAGGAATAAATCATTATATCAAAAAGATACTTGTACTCATGTGTTTATAACAGTATTATTCACAATAGTAAAGATATGGATCAATAGAAGTGTCCATCAATGGATAATTGTATAAAGAAAATGTGTTATGTACACACCATGGAATACATAACTTAATGTCTTATCTTAAACTACAAATATAATGAAAGTATGTCTTTTGCAGCAACATTAATGGAACTAGAGGCCAGTATGTTACCTGAAATAAGTCAGAAACAGAAAGTTATATACTGCGTGTTTTCACTTATAAGTGGGAGCTAAACAATGTATACACATGGACACAGAGTGTGGAACAATAGTAGAGACTCAGAAGAGTAGGAGGGTGAGAGGGGGTTGAGGAATGATAAATTACTTAGTGGTTACAACATTCATTATTCAGGTGATGGTTACACAAAAGCTAGACCTCACCACTATGCAATATATCCACATAACAAACTGTCCTTGTACCACTTACGTTTATACAAATAATTAAAAGGACCATCCATTCTAAGCAGATTCTCATATTGAAACCATAATTAGTTACCACTGCAATTTGTTTGTTTTCTTCATTGGAGGTAACAAGGTTGTTCATTATTTTTCATATTCTTTACTTGTTTATGGTCCACATATCCCCACTCTCCTACCCAGAAGAATATAAGGTTCACAGGGTTATATACATACACACACACACACACACACATATATATACAAACATACATACACAAACATATATATATATATATATATATGTTTTTCGCAAAATTATGTCAGGTACTGAGTGTAGTGGAGGATACATTACAGACATGTAATAAACATTTTTATATAAGCAAGTAACATTCATTTGTTATTTAATTTAATTATACATAGATTCACAGTGCCACAATATTTTAGTCTCTTTAACCCAAATTCTTTTGCTCGGAATCCTAGCAAAGCCCTTTTTCAGGTGCATATCCAAAATAAGTCTTTTTTTTAATTATTATTTTTAGAATTTCTGTGAATGTTAAATCAGTGCTAATATATGTAAAACACTTAGAGTAGTACCTGGTACAGTGTGAACACTTGAAAAAGTGAGCCATGGTTGTTTACCATCTTGATCTGCAGTCAGAGGGTGAACTTACTTTAATTCCATTTAGCAGGTTTTTATCTTTTTTTTTTTTTTTTTTGAGACGGAGTCTCGCTCTGTCACCCAGGCTGGAGTGCAGTGGCCGGATCTCAGCTCACTGCAAGCTCCACCTCCTGGGTTTACGCCATTCTCCTGCCTCAGCCTCCCGAGTAGCTGGGACTACAGGCGCCCGCCACCTCACCCGGCTAGTTTTTTGTATTTTTTAGTAGAGACGGGGTTTCACCGTGTTAGCCAGGATGGTCTCGATCTCCTGACCTCGTGATACGCCCGTCTCGGCCTCCCAACTTTTAAATCTATTTTAGCATGCTCCCAGCCACCTCCACCCCTGATTCCTACCCCTTCACTATAAGTCTGACATTTTTTAAGCTAAGGTTTTCAATACACTTAACTGATTTTCATGTAACCTTGCTTAGATGCAGTAATATTACAATTATCTTCACTGGGGTGCACCCAGTTCATATATTTTGAATCCAGAATTCACACATGGAATTCAAGTGATTTCTTCAGCCTCTATAATTATATGCATATTTTTGTGCAGTTTCTTTCTTTATTTTAATTTTTTTAAATCTGGGATGAGGACTCTGATAGCTATCGTCACACTTACTAGGGTGTCTTTGGCATCCAATGACTAGAATTGTCCGCCCCCTCAAAATAAAGCACAAACTTTCACATACGCTGTGTCTAAAGTAGCTTCAGCAAATCCTCTGAGGACTCATTCTTCAGGAATAATTGTTGAGCATACTTGTAAGAGCCTTTCCTTAATAAAGCATCTTTTTCTTGACTTCCTGAAACTGAATTTTGTGATCTAAGCCTTGTTCTCATCACAGAATGGAAAACATAATTATTTTTCTGTTTTTCTTCTTTTTTCCTGATAAATTGTAGCCACTATATTGAGAGATGCTATTTCTCTTTAAAGATAAAACTATTCTATTCCAACAACACAGTGGTTTCCAAGGCAACCCAAGTAACTTACTTGAACACAGTTGTTCTTCTTTCTCACTGGGGGAGAAAGTTTCTAAGCAGTTGCTAACATGATACCTAGAGAAAATGGAATGTAAAATAATGTTACATTTCTCTGCATTTCTACCAGTGTTGAGTCTTTCAGCAGGAGCATTTGGGGCAATAAAAGAACTATTGCCAAAGAAACCTAATGATCCATAAAGAGTTAGAAAATATTACTATACCATTGCCTTCTGAATGATAAGTCTATGAACAATGATAGTTCTTTAGTACAGAAGAACGTTTATATGCAAAGCAGGACAAGGTGTAGTTTCAGTGGTGCTGAACTGGCACTATTTGAAGAAAGGGTGCAAATAACCAGCAGCAACAGCCACAAATACAAGAAATAAACAAAACCTTGCAAGATAGGCTCTGCCAAAATTTGCATATTTATATTTGGGGATTATTCTTTAGTCCCACCTCCACTTTGAAATCCAGTGTTCTTCAGAGATATAACACATTTAATCAATCACAACAGCTGAACTCAATCACATTTCCACAGTTTGTTATCATTTACTGATATATTGTATCTACTTCCTCTGCTCCAAGTCCACAAATTAGCCAGTATAGGGCAGGAAAGATTTGTTTACTCACCCATTATTAAGTTAGTGGCTGAGGCACCCAAAACAAAAGAGAAATTAATAGAAGAAGATGACTTAATGTAAGTTATATAACAATATAAGAATAATATAGTATAACAATAGTTATATTATCACATATAACTTATATTGTCATCTTATTTTATTAATTCAAATTATTCAAATTTTAATAAGTTCATTAAGCATAAAATAATACTGAAAGAGTAAGAAATTGAGCTTGTCTTGACTTATTGTAGTAGCTCATCATTATTTATGAAGCCCAAATTTGTCATTCATCCTACACTGAAAAGAGCCACCGCATTTCATCCAGTTATACCATATACAAATATTGAGTCACAATGAATCACAGATGTAAATGTAAGACCTAAAACTATATAATTTTAAAAATGGAGTAAATATTTGTGAATTTTGTTGAGTCAACAGTTTCTTAGTTACATCACTAAAAGCACAATTGATAAAAGAAAAATAGACAAATTGGAGGTGTGGGGCCAAAATGGCAACTAGAAGCATGGTGCTCGGAGGCTTCCATTGGAAAAACCATAACAAGTGTGGAAATCCTTCACCGGCAATCAAGGTATCCAGATTCTCTTATCAAAATGAGCTAAGAAGGCTACTATGACCCAAGGAGAGAAGGAAGAGCAGTGTGGTGCGGCAGCCCACCTGCGAGTCATAAGGGACAGGGGAACCCCCTCCCCCCAGCCAAGGGAAGCGATGAGTGAGCACACTACCCAGCCGGGAAACTGTGCTTTTTCCACTGAACTGTGCAACCCGTGGATCGGAAGATCCCACTCGTAAACCCAAGCCACTGGGGCCCCGTGTCCCAACCCCAGAACATGCAATCTTAAGCCTCTCAGCTGGAAACTGATTTAGCCTACTCACCTCCCAGAGCGAGGGGCAACAAGAAATAGCTGTGGCTGTCTACTGTCCAAGTCATTTAAGCTCCTAGGGGAGGGGTAGCAACCAGCACTGGGACTCACAACTGCCTAAATCCCTGTGCAGGGGAAGGGCAGCACCCAACTCTGTAACTCCAGGCTGCGCTTTTCCCCTGCTGGAGCCAGGAAGGCAGAAAGGCTTAGTCCCAAGACTTGTCCTCACAGTCCAACAAACTGGCTGTCTTCGTCTGCTACCAGAGTGCCTCATCAGGACAGACCCTGTCCCATCTTTCCTCACTGGGTGGGGCTTCCCTGCAGGAACTCCAGTAACTCCAGACAGAAGTTCAGGGACAGAATCTGATCTCCCTGGGTCTGAGCCCCTAGTGAGAGGGGTGGCTACAGCCTCTGCAGACCAGCAGACTTAGCCTCTTCTACTGGTAGTTCTGAGGAATCTGGGCAGCCCAGATGAGTGGATTTTCCCCCCAGTGAAGCAGACCCCATTACTGAAGGACAAAGTGCTTCATTAAATAGGTCCTGTTCCCTGTGGCACCAAACTATGTGAGAACCTCCAACAGCGGTTGTCAGACACCTTATACAGGAATGATCCTACTGGCAACAGGATGGTGCCCTTCAAGATCAGAGGTCTCAAAGGAAGGAGGAGGTACCCATCTTTGCTACTCTCCAGCCTCTTTTAGTAAACTCTCTAGGTGTGCAAGTGAATCAGATGAATAGGGCCTGAAGTGAACCCGCAGGAAATTGCAGCAGCCATACAAAAGAAGGACCTGACTATTGAAAGAAAGACAAACAGGCAGAAAAAAAAACAACAACAACAGCATCAACAATGACAACAAAAGTCCCCTGCAAAAACCCCATCCAAGGGTCAGCAGCCTCAAAGACTGAAGCTAGACAAACTCACAAAGATAAGAAATAATCAATTTTTAAAATGCTGGAAACCCAAAAGGCCAGAGTGAGTTTTCTCCTCCAAATGATCACAACGTTTCACCAGCAAGGGTGCAGAACTGGACAGAGGATCAGATGGATGAATTAACAGAAGTAGGCTTCAGAAGATGGGTAACAAAAAGCTATGCTGAGCTAAAGGAGCGTGTTCTAACCCAATGCAAAGAGGCTAAGAACATCAATAAAAGGTTAGAGGAATTGCTAACTAGAATAACTAGTTTAGAGAGGAACATAAATGACCTGATGGATCTGAAAAACACAGCACGAGAACTTCATGAAGCATATACAAGTATCAACAGTCAAATCAACCAGACAGAAGAAAGGATATCAGAGTTTGAAGACCACCTTGCTGAAGTAAGATATGCAGACAAGAATAGGGAAAAAAGAATGAAAAGGAATGAACAAAGTCTTCAAGAAATATGGGACTTCATGAAAGGACCAAACCTACAATTGATCAGAGTACTAGAAGGAGATGGGGAGAATGTAAACAAGCTAGGAAATGTAAGGATGTAAGAATGTAAGGAAATGTAAGAATGTAAACAAGCTAGGCAACACACTTCAGGATATTATTCAGGGAACCTTCCCCAACCTAGCAAGACAGGCCAACATGCCTATTTGGAAAATACAGAGAACACCATTAAGCTACTCTACAAGGTGATCAACTCCAAGACACATAATTGCTGGGTCGTCTCACAGACCCTGGCTAAGCAACGGATGAAAGGAGTACTCAGACATAGGTATGCAGTGTAAGAGCAGCTAGGGGACTGCCCGCCACTAGTGGCCGAAGAATGAGCAGTCCTAAACAGCTGGAGCTGCTTGCTTTTATTCAGTACAGACATAATGCTGCAAGTCTGGAGCAAACACAGTCTGTGGGTAATTAACATTATTGTTTCCCTTTCAGAGAGCAGTCACAATAGGATTGCTCCTGTATAGGGTTTCTGACAAGCCTGTTGGAGGTTCTCACATAGTTTGGTGCCACAGGGAACAGGACCCATGATCAAAGGTCAGCTTCTGGTCAACATAAGTAAGCAAGCCTGTTTATGATAAATTCCCCTAGACTTCCTTGTACCTACTCCTTGCCCTCTGCCTCAGGGTCAGAGAACAGCTGCCTTCAGCTTATTCTCCCCCGAAGCTATTCAGCAGCTTCTGACCTTTCAGAAGGCCTGCTCTTTTCCCTATAGTTTCTCCCATCACTCTGACCAATCTCCTACACATAATCATCAGATTCTCCAAGGTCAAAATGAAGGAAAAGCTGTTAAGTTCAGTCAGAGACAAAGGCCACATCACCTACAAAGGGAAGCCCATCAGACTAACAGCAGACCTCTCAGCAGAAACTCTACAAGCCAGAAGAGATTGGGGGCCAAAATTCAACATTCTTAAAGAAAAGAATTTTCAACCCAGAATTTTATATCCAGCCAAAATAAGTTTCATAAGCAAAGAAATAAAATCCTATCCAGACAAGCAAATGCTGAGGTATTTCATTACTACCAGGCATGCCCTGCAAGAGCTCCTGAAGGAAGCACTAAATATGAAAGAAAAAACTGGTATCAGCCACTGCAAAAACACATCAAAATATAAACATCAATGACATTATGAAGGAAGTGCATCAACTAGAGTGCAAAATAACCACATAGCATCATGATGAAAGGATCAAATTCACACATAACAATACTAGACTTAAATATAAATGGGCTAAATGTCTCAACTGAAAGACACAGACTGACAAATTGGATAGAGTCAAGATCCATTGGTGTGCTGTATTCAGGAGACCCATCTTCAATGCAAAGACACACATAGGCTCAGAATTATGGGATGGAGGAAAATTTAAGAAATAGAAAAATAAACTGGATTTCATCAGAATTAAATTTTATCTTTAAAGAAAACATAGAGTAGGAAGAGTCTGCCAAATGGAATAAACTATTTCAAATTATATCCAATAAAGAACTTGAATTCAGAATATATACAGAAATCTTCCAATCCAAAAATACAAATAACCAAAACAGCAATGGGCAATAAATAAGGCTTTCTTCGAATAAGCTTTTTTAAGAAAACAATTAATAAACACAAGAAAAAGTGCTAATGTAATTTTCAATAGAGAAATGCAGATTGAAACCACATTGAGAAACCACTTTACACTCACAGGGAGAGCTGAGATTAGAAAGACAAACAATACTAGCTGTAGGTAAGGATGTGAGGAAGTAGGAACATTCATTTATTGCTGATGGAAATTTAAACTGGTTCAGCTGATTTGGAGAATAGTTTATCAGTTCCTCAAAATGTTAAATTTAGAATGACCATAAGGCCCAACAACTCTATTCCTAAATATATATGCAAAAGAAATCAAAATCCATTTTCATATCAAAACTTGTACATGAATTATTCATGGTGGCATTTTTCAAAATAGCCTAAAAGTGGAAGCAAACAAAATGTCTAACAACTGATAAATAGGCAAGCAAAATGTTATTTGTCCATAAAATGAAATAGTATTCAACAATAAAAAAGAAAAAAAAAAAAACTAGACATGCTACAATACGGATGAACCTTGAAAAGATGATCCAAGTGAAAGAATCCATTCATATGAGACCATATTTTTTATTACTCCATTCATATGAAATCTCCAGAGTAGTCAAGTGCATACAAACAACAAGTATATTTGAAGTTTCCAAATACTGGGGGTAAAGGGAGAATAGGAAATGACTGCTGATGAATACTGAGATTTTTTTGGTGGGCGAGGCAGTGATAAAACAATTCTAAAAGTAGATAATGATGAAAATTGTTTAATTGCAAATATAATAAAACCTGCTGAATTGTACTCTTTAAATGATTAAACTTCATGTTATATAAATTACATCTAAATAAAGCTGTTATAAATACATGTCCCAAGAAAAATTGGAGAAAAACATTCATGTTCATTCTTCACTCAACCTCAGCAGCCTGATATTGCTAATCATTTTTGCACATAAAAGACTGAGTGCCTTGAAGATTATTTATCTGTCATAATTGAGATTCATAATGATACCTCACATCTGAATTGTTGAATATTCTTTTAAGACAATCAAACAAATTGTAATTATAACAGGATTATTTTCTGAATTTTTAAAGTATATTTTAGTGGAAAAAATAATCAAAATTAGTGTACAATGGGTAACTTAGAGGGTGCCAAAGTAAGAAATAATGGCGTATCACAAAATAATGATTTCACTTTAATTTCTCTATACTGTAATTAAGAAAATTAATAATTTTTAAATGTTTGTTCCCCAATAATGATAATAGTGCTACTAATAATAAGTGTAATTATTGTGTACTTATGTGTTGGTTATTACACTAAGCCTGATACACACATGTTTGAAGTACCTATGAAGTAGACTCTATAATATCTTCATCAGGAAGGAGGATTATTGACATGGAACAATATTTAGTGAAAAGCCAAATTAATAATCGATGACAAAGACATTATAGAATGTTGAGCTCAAAGAGAAATCAGGAATTTTTTGTGCCTATATAATTATAGTATTTACAGTGTTTATAATTGTGGCAAAACATTCTAACAGACTCAGAAATAAATAAATAAAGACTGTGATAATCAACTTCAGGCAATAGATTAGTTTTTAAGTTAATCTAGGCATATAGCTCAATGATCACATTTGAACTGGTTTCTCTCTTTCATTGCTGGGCTTGGCTTTCTGTGTGGTGACTCCATTCTCCAACAGGCTGTGTCCGCATGGTTGCACGTTGTTTGATCAGATACATTAGGTGATTATTTTACATTCCATGTTAGTGAAAAAGAACAAAGGCCATCATCTATAAAGTCTGGAGATTCACACTAATGATAAGTTTGCTCATAAATCTATGATTCTATCCATGGCAATGTGGTATGTGAATTAGTTTGTGCTGATTCATAAGTCCCACTCCTCAAGATAGGGATAACTAAGAGTCATGAAGATGTGATGCCACAATCTGAAATTGGAGCTGCTTCCACAAGAAAGGGAGTTGAATATGGGATCCATAAACAACAAATGTTGACTCTCCTTTATTTAAGGAGTTGATGTTCTCGGAATTGTAGATTTATTCAGCATCCCACAGTTGCATATTGGTAGAACAAGAACTTGAATACAGCACTTTGCACCCCTGTCTTGTCTACTTCCTCATATTCTACATTTATTACTGTGAAGTATTGATGCTGGTAGATATGGTCACGATGAGTGCTGAGGCAAACGTCACACTAAGGTTAGTGTATAGCATGAGATTAAAAAGTCAATTTTCAGAGTCAGAACAAGTTGAGTTTGAAAAACAGCTGTGCCATGTACTACTTTTGTGGCTTCAAAAATGTGACTTATCCCCTCTCAGGTAATGTCAGCTGAAAACTGATGTTTCATGCTTAGCATAATTCATAGAATTTGGAAAGTGCTTAGTAAATGTTAACCACTATTTTTGTTTTTGTTAATACTATTGCCTCAGTTTTCTCATGTTACAAGTGGGATAATTGAATCTATCTAAATATTTGTTGAGAAGTTCAAGTAGTCTTGTACAGTTAAATCCTTGTCCTGGTTAATTTGCTTATGGCAAAGATTTAGTAAATGATTTCTTAAGATTGAAACTTAAAGAGGCCAAGTTTTGTGTTGCTTCTTTTCAGTCCTTTTAAAAATCCCTGTCTTGCCTATCCAGCACAGGCTATGTGAACATAGCAGGAGTGGCATGGGTTAACATTATGGGATTACCATAGTCATCTCCTGCTGCTAGTGTCTGTCTCACTCCCTCTCTCGTTTTTCCCTCAGATGGTTATTTGACAGCATTCCCCTTAAATGTCTTCACCAAATACATATGTGTGTGTGTGTGTGTGTTGTGTATATGTTATGTTTGTATGTATATATGTGTGTGTATACATATATATATTTATGTGTGTGTGTGTGTGTGTGTGTGTGTGTGTGTGTATGATTTATTTATTTATTTATTTTTGAGATGGAGTCTCACTCTGTTGCCCAGGCTGGAGTGCAGTGGTGCAATCTTGGCTCACTGCAACCTCTGCCTCCTGGGTTCAAGCAATTCTCCTGCCGCAGCCTCTGGAGTAGCTAGGACTAAAGATGTGCACCACCATGCCCAGCTAATTTTTGTATTTTTAGTAGAGACGGGGTTTCACCATGTTGGCCAGGTTGGTCTTGAACTCTTGACCTCAAGTGATCCGTCCGCCTCAGCCTCCCAAAGTGCTGGGATTACAGGTGTGAGCCACTGCAGGCCATATATGAAATGGTCTGCATCTCATATATATGTATATGTATGTGTGTGTGTATATATATAATGATACACACATGTATATATTTCATTTCTTTTTAATTGTCCCTAATATTCTTCTTTACAAATTGTCATGAACATTCCTTAGTCCACTTATCTCTACTGATATCTTTATAAAATTATAACTAAAGGGCTCAACATACTATCTATGAGTATGGCTGACAGAAAAAGACTGAATAATCTCATGGGCATAATTTTCTGTATAACTACCCCATCAGGGAGGAAAACTGAACATATTTCTTGTTGAAATCCACAGTGACTATCTCAATATTCTATTGACCATGGCAACCAGCCTACAATAAGATTTTCTAAGGGGAAATTGCTCAAGTTTCTTTCAGAAACAAAATGACATCTGCAAATTTACTGACACATTTAGTAGCATATATAAAACGTTTTTTGTAAAATAGCAATCCTATTTGAAAAAGGAAATGTGGTAGAAAAAGGTGATCAAATACTATAATGTGCAAAGCACTGTGCTACATGCAGAGAGGAACAGAACAACAACAAAAAAAACTACTACCTCTCTTTAACATATATAGCAGATTGGTCTGCCAACATAGTACGCAGCATGATAAATTTAAGAAAGTTGTTTGGAAGTTTGAAAATACAGAAAGACTTCATAAAAATGGTGACATTTGTGCTAGACTTTGCAGACTTGGTAGGATTTTAATTAGTGCTGAAGTGTAGAATGGGAGGAAATGGCAAAAATGTAATCACCAGGCTTGAGAAATATTCAGATTAATCAGAAAATGAGATAGTCACCATAACAGGAGTTCAGTGGGAAATTAGTCTGGAGATAGACTGAGGCCATACAGAGGTAAGCAAGGACTGCTAAAGGCATCCATTCCAGTCTTAAAAGCTTTTTCCCAGGAAAGCAGGACATTGATAAAAGCTGAGTAATTCAACTTGACTTCAAAAGGCCCTTTGAAGCATTAGCAGGCAACCCAATTAAGTGATAGAGTATAAATTATGGACCAGAGTCTTTCTTCTTTTTCTTCAAGAGATAAATTAATAAAAGGGTGCACTCCCACCAGAGCAAGGAGGAAGGATTCCTTTTATGATCCCACAGTAACTCCTTGCATTCTCATCTCATGGTAAGACAAGACTCCAGAGTAGGATTTTACGTTTGGAGCCCTCCAGGGATATACAAGACATAATTTTAACTTGCATGGTGGTCTGGGTTAATAGTTGTGCTTAAACTTTGCCATATTGTTCCTTTGGCAACATTTCAAAAAGGCATTAAGTTTAGTGTGTATCATGCCTCTGAAGTTGCTTCTCTGGCTGTCTTTCTCTCCCTTCTCTTTCTCCCAGTCATTTTGCTATTGATCACACTCTGCCTCTGGTTCTCTTGTTCAGAAACTGCTGCAGTTGACCTACCCTTGCCATTGATGTTTAAGTTTATTTTAGGTGTGGCTTCAGGCTACAAGCTCCTTGGAGTTCCTTTGGCTGGACTGTTTAACTCTCATGGAGACTTACAAATGCTTTTGTTATTTTCAGATGTCCTATGAAACAGGGTCTCACTGCTCCTGATTCTCCTTATATTTGCTTGTCAAGAAACCTGGGACAAATTCACAGTGGAAAGTTCCCAGAAATTTGATGTTTTTGTACTCAGAAGTTGTTTTCACACTTACACTTAGAGGGAGGAAAGGCATCATTTGTTTCTCTACTTACCTGTATCAGTAGTTGTCAAACTATGGTGCAAATGAATCTACTTAAGAGTTCTTTTTAAGACATAAATTTTGTCCAATATTTCCTAATATTACAAATTGTGAGTACTGATGTAAAAATTTAGTTGAATATCAGTGTAAACAAAAACCTTGGATGATTTTTTAAAGATGATGTATTTTGAGAAATACATATATAGAATGTAAGTTTTCTTATTCTGATCTGTGGCCAGCATCTTCACAGTTCTCATTAGACCTTGTTCAACCATCTCTTGAACACAACATTTCTTACTGTACTCCTACTACACCTCTCAGACCATTGAAGAAAACCAGCATTTTACACCTCAAAATATGGCTTGTTGACATAAATATTGCTAAGGTGGAAACAATTAAGAAGCAGTAGAGGAAGGGCTGTTTCTATCCTCGCCTTCCTTTCCTGTGTAAAGACAGAGATATAAATTCTTCCTTACTGGAGACAACTCTTAGCTGTGATATGGCACAAAAGAAACAAACCTCACCTCATTAGTTCATTCCCGTGTATTTACCTTCCTACAATTTTCTGACTTTGGAAGCATAAGACTGCATTCCTTATTCTTGTCACCTCTCTAAAATATATTGTTCTTTGTCAAAGATGCTATATAAGCCCGAGTTATAAGTCGCTGCTTTTGAGTCATCCATCATTAATGTTTTTCCTGTGTGATGTGCACTGCATGTGTTAATAAACTTGCATGCTTTTCTCTTGTTAGTCTGTCTTTTGTTGCAGGAGTCTATCCAAACTACAAACTTACGAGGGCTAAGAAGAAATCGTATTTCCTCCCTGACACCATCCTCATAATTTAACAAAACAAAATAATCTATAGTGAAATACTAAAGATATTGTGGCATCATGAGTACCTGCTTTAGGCCACATGTAGCAATTTTAACATAAATTAAAAATCTCCCCCAAAAGGATTTTATGCTTTAGTATTACGTGTGACAGGGAGTTACAAGCCACATTTAAACCTCTCTGCTTCCAACTCTTGCTATATGAGGACTCATCCCAAGCATATTTACATAATCCATATCAAAGACAATCAGGTATTAAAAATCATGACTTCCTAATCAAAGATTCTTCCTATATGTAACCAACAGTATGGAAGAGCAACAAAATAGAATTGTAGAGAGAGAACAAGCAGACTTCCAAGACTATTCTCACTGTAATTATTATATTTTGGCTATGTATCTTTTGGATCTTTGTCAGGCATTTTTGGACCTTACCAGCCTCAAAGAAGGGAGAGATTTTGCATTCTGTGACAGAGTCTTCCTTCAGGAGTTTTGAGAGTCAGTGGGATGACTTGAGCAGATATACAATTAAAAACACTCTGCTTGATATATACCAGCAAAGCAAATGAGAGGACTGATTTGCTTTCTAGGAAACTGATTTGCTTTCTAGGCTCACCAGGGTGAGTATTAAAGGACCAGCGAGTAGGCAAGGCTAGGAGCAAAACTGTGAATTTATTTTTTGGTCAGCCAGCTTTGTGGAGGAGGGGTGAGGTCCCTAGGTCTCTGGCAAGGGAGGCCAAGGGAGTCGCCTGGTGGAGCTCTGGGGCGAGGTTCCTAATGCAGTCCCAACAGGAGTGGGGTCTGAGGAAGTTCACGTGACACGCCCACCGGGAGCAGCTTTTATGTCCTGGGCCTGGGAGTGGGAGGGCAGTGGGCGGGACATAGGCGGGCCCGGCCGGTGGTAGGCCTGGCTAGGCGGGTTCCGGTTTTTCTCCGTGGGAGGTCGGGTAGCGCCTGGGCAGTGGACCTGTGTCTTTCCCGGCCCGGGAAAGTTGACAGTGAAGAACCCGGAACTGCGCCATCTTGCCTCCGTTCATCCAAACAAGGACATTTTAGATCACAGAAAGAGAAACAATATTGATGCTGAACAGGAACAAATAATTAGACAGTGTGTTTGAAGCAGAAGAGTACAGACATAGCCTCGTTTTATTGCACTTAGCTTCATTGACCTTCACAGATACTGCACGTTTAAGAAATTGAAGGTTTGTGGAAACCTTGTGTCTGATAAGTATTTTAGCACCACTTTTTCTTTTTTCCTTTTTTTTTTTTTTTTTTTTTGAGTCTCGCTCTGTCGCCCAGGCTGGAGTGCAGTGGCGCAATCTCAGCTCACTGCAAACTCCACCTCCGGGGTTCACGCCATTCTCCTGCCTCAGCCTCCTGAGTAGCTGGGACTACAGGTGCCCGCCACCACGCCCGGCTAATTTTTTATATTTTTAGTAGAGACAGGGTTTCACCATGTTAACCAGGATGGTCTCGATCTCCTGACCTTGTGATCCACCTACCTCGGCCTCCCAAAGTGCTGGGATTACAGGCTTGAGCCACCGCGCCTGGCCAGCACCACTTTTTCAACAGCATGTGCTCACTTTATATCCCTGTGTCACATTTTGGGAATCCTCACATTATTTCAAACTTTTCCATTATTATTATTATTATTATTATTTAGATGGAGTCTCGCTCTGTCACCCAGACTGGAGTGCAGTGGTGTGAATTCGGCTCACTGTAACCTCTGCCTCCTGGATTCAAGTGATTCTCCTGCCTTAGCCTCCCAAGTAGCTGGGATTACAGGCTCCATTATTGTTATATCTGTTATACTGATCTGTGATTAGTGAACTTTGATGATATTATTGTAACTGTTTTGGGAAGCCATGAATTGTATACAGAGAAGATGGCAAACAATAAATAACGTTGTCCGTGATGGCCATTGCCCCATCTGTCTCCCTCTCATCAGGGGCCCCTATTACCAGAGACAAAACAATATTGAAATTAAGCCAATTATAGTAATACCCTATGATGAAAGAAAGAGTTGCAAGTTTCTTACTTTAAATCAAAATCTAGGAATGATTAAGCTTAGTGGGAAAATGAAGACAAAAGCTGAGATACGCTAAAAGCTAGACTTCTTGCATTAAATACGTAGCCAAGTTGTGAGTGTAAAGGAAAAGCTCTTAAAGAAAATTAAAAGTGCTACTACAGCATGAATGATAAGAAAGTGATACAGCCTTATTGCTGATGTGGAGAAATTTTCAGTGGTCTGTATAGAAGATCTAACCCACCAAAACATTCCCTTAAGCCAAAGCCTACTCTAAATTAAGGCCCTAACTCTCTTCAATTCTGTAAAGACTAAGAAAGAGAATGAAACTGTAAAGGAAAAGTTTGAGCTATCAGAGGTGAGTTCATGAAGTTAAGGAAAGCTGAGAGAGTTCCAAAATTTCTGTCCTTTTTCCTCTTGCACAACCACATTGCCTAATCCTCCCAATCATACATTTTTTGCCAGAATTCTGAATGCTTAAGAAATGTTTTGGAGGACCCATTAATAGCAGCTTCAGTGTAATCCTAAGTATTGTTTCTCTGCCCAGCCTCCTGAGTTTCCATGAGTCCTTCCTGTTTTCCAATCCTGGTTCTCCAGTCATTCTGTACATATTGAAATCTATGAGCACACCAGTTCACACACACACACACACACACACACACACACTTTCTTGTGAGACAGATAGCATTATTTCTATTACTTGTGACAAAGAAATCTGTCTCTTAAATGTGTAATTCCCAGGTTTTAGAGTAAGGACTTGAGTAAAGAAACTTGCAATAAATCCTGCAAAAGTATCCTAAAGTCTCTGGGCTTTTGATGCTGCTAGCTTGAAAATTACTCAAGAAATTTAGTCTATTTTTCTTTCTGCCACAGACTATTACTTATACAAAAGCCTTAAGGGGGTTTCTCCTGGCTAAATATTTTACTGAAAACACAAGATTCATTCTACTATGATCTTCATTCTAATCATTTTATTGTAAGAAATCCAGTAGCTGTTGTTCTCTACTGATGTCCCAGATCATAAGCTAAATGTAAGGAGAACAATGGGGATATAAAATGTCCATTGGGTGAATGTTTATATATTCAATTAACCACTTTTTTGGTAGAACCTTTTTTTGCTTCCATATTTTGTAGTAGTATAAAATACTTCATAACATTTTTCTGGAATTCTTGCTTTCTACATTATATTAAGGTCCATTCTTAAGAAGTGGTAACTCTGAGCTATCTGAGTGCAATTCAAAATATTTAAATATGTTTTAAAATTATTTTCCAAAAGGTTTATACAGATTTATAATTTTTTAGTGGTGTTTAAAAAATTCCTTTCAATATCCCATCACTTTTCCTGTATATTTACTTAATTTTTAAAAAATGAATTTGGTATAAATTTATATCTCTTTGAATTTGAATTCCTTTTATCACTAATGAAGTTGTCAACCATCACAATTTCCTCTATGGAAATGGTTAATTAATGATCTTAAATCACTAAGATAGTTTTCCTTCATCTGGTTTTCCCATCCTAGTTTTTCCAATTCTGTAATCTCTCCTACCAACTTGCTACCATCAGCCAGTTATCACGTTTACATGATTCCAGAAATTCCTCTTCTGTACATTTTGCTGTAAACCTGAATTCTTCCCCCCTGGCCACTTCAGTCTTGATTTAATTGAGAAAGGCTTTTCCGGGGACTCTGAGTTCTATTATAAGTTATGCAACTTCTGGTCTGCCTCTGAAGACTCATCAGGCTGTCTTTAAGTCAACTTCTGAGATATCCTTCAGCAAAGAACAAGACTCTCCAAATGTATTTAATCACAGAATTGTTTGTGATGTTATTTCTATGAATCTTTCATAGAGCCAGTATTCTCTGTAATGTACAGTAAAAAAAAAAAAAAAAAAAAAAAAAAAAAAAAAAATATTTACCAGCATGTGGAGAAAAATCTTTAATACCAAATTTGATAAAGTCAATGTAAAAACATTTCTCTAAGAATGACCCACATTTGGAATGAGCTATATGTACAACATGCCATGCAGTTACCTTAGGAAATAATTTCCCCAAACTATAATAGTATACAGTGATGTCTGCATAAGATTATCTTTCCAATGGTAATCTAATCTTGCTAAGGAACTAATGTAAAATATTAGTTCCATTTGACTCTGGTCATATATGGTTATCTTCTTTTACGTGTCTCTCATTCCCCTCTATTTTCATCCCCACATCACCTGTTATCCCCATCCTCTGACTTCTCCCTACATGTTAAGTATATTGTCTATGTTGTTCTGATTTCCTTGTATGTGTCAGACACTATCCTTCTCAGTATCTCTCTACATTGGGCTATCCATTTCTTATATTAGTTATTCTTATTTTTGAACTTTTCTCAGTGTTTACTTATAATTACTGCAAACTCACCTTATATACCAGTGCTAGTCTAATTCAGTAGTGTGCTGAAGGAGATTTGTTCCTCTAATATGCTCTGTGCAGTGTTTGCTACTAATTATGGGTACTTATATCCATCTGGAATGATTTCACGCTGTATTTGCTTGCTCTATTTGCTGCAATCTCAGCTGTATTCCCTAATCTAAAAGCTTTGTTCCCTGCCCTGGTTATAGCAGCTCAGTAGCACAACTATTAAACCATTCAAGGGGATTAAAACATTTTGGAAGATTAAAGAGCATATTTAAAATGTTAATTACCTATCAATTCTTCAATAGTCCTCTCTTCCTGTGTGTTTTCATCCACCATTTTAAACTCAACAAAATGGAGAGCAATTGAGGCATATGGAAGGAGTAGAAGCACATATGGAGTTTTTTTTAAATCAAGTGACCAACCTAATATTTTTAGGAAAATCCTACACCCTGTGGGTTTTAGTTTAAATTCCAATATCAGTGACATATGACTATATGGCATATGCAAAATTTTGCTTTTTGTTTTATTTACAAAGCATTTGCACATTCTTTGTTTCCTCTTATTCCCACAGCAACATAGTCAAGAAGCATACATTGCAGATGGAGAAACCAAGGCTTGGAAATGTCATGGTACAGATATGCCCATGGTGACAGCTTGTAAATGGGAGACTTTAGACTAGAACATACATCTTGTGAATTCTATTTTACATTTTCCCCTCTATAACACTGTATCAAACAAAAATTGAAAATGCCTTGATTTTGACTGTAAGGAGAAACACTATTAGGAAAAAATATTTCTCTTGCTCTTGTCTAATCAGCAATGTACAGGTGCACACCACAGGAGCAGATGGAAATGCAATTAAGACAGATGTGATAACAACACATTCACAGACTCTAATGCTTTCAAACCCCAGGGCTAGTCTAAAAGCACAGATCACAGCAGGCATACACAAGAAGAATCAAATGTGGTCACAAGAATTGAGCAAGTTGTAAGTCTTGCAGAATTTTGAAAGTGAAATGGTAGTTAGTCATTTCAAAATCCTATATCTATCATGAATTCCTTGTGTAGTAAATATTTTTTGAATTTTTGAAATAATTAGAAGAAAATTCATTCAGGATCACAGATCATTTATACACAATAAGCCCAGAATAAGTCAGAATTGTAGGGTGACAAAAATGTTGCTCTTTGGAGTCTCTGTGAATTGTTGCATTGGCATTATACGAAAAGCCTTGCTCAGTGTTTGGAGCAGCCATTTGCTAAGTATGCCTTTCCTCTCTTTTTCCTTCAGATAACCCTTTGACTTCAGATATTATTTGATTCATTAAAAATAGCTTAGTGGACCTTCTCTGATAAATTGCAGGCACTGAGGAGAAATGTATCAAAATAAACATCCTCATGGGTCAGAGGTGGCCCGCTGAAACTGAATGCTAGAGGCCATGCTCTCACACTCCTTATTATTTGGGAGACAATTGCAAGAAGATGAGAAAGAGCCCAGGTCCTTGGTTTAGATAATGATCTGCATTTTATCTCTGCCTTTGAAAAGCTGTGTGACATTGAACAACTCCCTTGACTTCTCTGAGTGTCAGTTTAGTTAACTTGTTTGTTAAATAGAAAAACTACATCTTGCTAGCTTTTTTGCAGGGCTGTTAAGAAGATTGTATAAGATAGTAACTGTGAAAGCTTAACTGGTTTTAATGATTCTGTAGCTCTTCCTCGTGAGCTCTAACACCTGACAGGGATCAGCAACCACAGAAAAAAACAAGATCAACCAACCTGCACATACTGCAGAATAACTATTAATGGGAAGAGCTATAGTAAGATGGACTCTGAGATAATTAATTTTTCTCCATTTATTCTTCCAGCTTTACAGTGGGTTTAAAGCTTGTGTGTGCATAAGGCTCATCTGGGAACAATGCTAAAATGAAGGTTTTGGGACTACATGGCTAGAGATTCTCATTTGCCCAATCTGACCTGGGACCAAGATTCTGATTTATTAACAAGTACCCTAGTTACTTCCTGGGAAGGTGATTTGAGGGCCCCTCTTAGTTTCCAGTCTGAACTGGGGTCCAAAGGGAGTTGGTAGATGGGTGGTGGGTAGTTGAAAGAACACTCAGGGGGTTGTACGCAGGTGAGACATGGCTTTATTATATGCTACCTCTCACAGTATCGATGATACATTTATGGACCTCACAGGCAATAGTGGCTCAGAGTCAGGTGATGAGCCCACCCATAACATGGTTACATAACTGACTATATAATGCACGGGACTGTGTGCCTGCACCCCAATCCTGCTGTGCCATGCCGCACCTCAGCCTACACTTGACTGCAGCACAGCCATTTCCCTAACAGAACCAGAATAAGAAATATTGACTAAGTCCTTCATCTGTGATACAAGTACTTTCTTATCACCTGGATAAGTGCCTTGGAAACAACACAAGAGTTCTTAACTGATTCCTTGCAGGCTCGTGGAGTGTGGGGCACTTGTTGAACTAATGTTAGCTGCTGAAAAAGATGCTTCTCATGCATTCTGCTAATTAACGTTGTTACTGAAAATTTGTTATTTACCCCTTTTCATTTTCTATTTTAAGAGTTAAGATCCAGGTCCTGAATTGGGATGAGAAAAAAGAGATGAACTGTGGCAAAGATTGATAGGTTTTCCCAAAATAGCTCTTCTCTCTATTCTAAAAAGATATTTTACTTTTTTCTGAGCAAATTATCAACCATGATAAATATTTCCCAGCTTCCTTTGAAGCTTGCTGGTGTCATGTTCCTAAGTTCTGGCTACTGGTGTATAAACAGAGGAGACTCTAGCCCCTTTTAGTTTGTATCCATAAAGAAAAAGCATTTACACTCCTCTTTTTCTTTTCTCCTTCCCTGGTAGTAGAGCATGGACATAGAGATGAGGGTATCATGGACCCAACAGGAAAGGACAGCATCACAGAGGTAGCAATGCATCAGTTGAGAAGGGGTTCTTAACATCTTCAAGTAACAGAGTCACAACGCCTGGCTTTTATGTCAGAAATTCAGAGAAAGAAAAAAATTCCTATTTACTCTAACACTCTGCTGTTTGGAGTTTGGAGTTTCTATCACATATAACTAAATCCATTTCATTCTAACTAATAAAAGCATCAAATAAACATCCAGGATTAGATATATGGAATACTATAATGTGAAGTGCAGAGCCCTAGCTATCATACTTGCAAAATGATCATTGTACTATCTCTTTCATAAGATATTTAGAAGAAGTACAAGGGATAAATATGCATGAAAATTGTCTGATAAAAATTCCTGCAACTTTTCAAGTAAACAGTCTTGTGTTTATTTATATTACTAGTGAGCATTTTATAAATCATTATTCACGAGAGTAGTCATTAACTCTCTGATAAAGATCTTTCTATATCCTAAGGTATGTAGAAGTTGTGTAAGAAAAAAGTCAACCTCCAACTCTAAGCTTTAAGTGAGACTCTTAAAAACATGTACTTTTTAATTTTATGTTTTAAATTTTTATGCGTACATAGTAACTATATACGTTTATAGGGTGCATGAGATGTTTTAATAGAGTCATGCAACGTAAATTAATCACATCATAGAGAATGGAATCTCCACCTCCTCAAGCATTTGTCCTTTGTGTTACAAACAAACCAATTCTACTCTTAGTTATTTGAAAATATACAATTAATTTATTATTGATCATAGTCACCCCATTGTGCTGTCAAATATTAAGTCTTATTCAATTTTTCTAACTATATTTTTATACTTATTAACCATCCCGCCTCCCTCTCACATCACTCCCCCATCCCTAACTACTCTTCTCAGGCTGTGGTAAGCATCCTTTTACTGTCAATCTCCATGAGTTCAATTGTTTTGATTTTTAGTTCTCACAAATAAATGAGAACATGTGATATTTGTCTTTCAGTGCCCGGCTTATTTTACTTAATATAGTGACTTCCAGTACCATCCATGTTGCTGCAAATAACAGGATCTCATACTTTTTGTGGCTAAACAGTACTCTATTGTGTATACCTACCACATTTTCATTATCTCTTCATCTGTTGATGGACACTTCAGTTGTAATTCATCTTTTAGTCTTTCTACTTGATAAGAGGAACTTAGACATGATAGTTACAGTGTTATAATATTCTGTGTTTTGGGTTTTTTTTTTTTTTTTTTTTTTTTTTGGTGAACTTAGAATTACCAGTCAATTTTGTACCTTCAAGTAATTATTGTACATTAATGCCCTTTTCTTTCAGATTGAATAACTCTCTTTAGCATTTCTTGTAGGACAGGTCTGGTGTTGATGAAATCCCTCAGCTTTTATTTGTCTGGGAAAGTCTTTATTTCCCCTTCCTATTTGAAAGATATTTTTCACTGGGTCTATTTTCTGGGGTAAAAAGTTGTGTTCTCTCAGCTCTTTAAGTATGTCATACCACTCTCTCCTATCCTGTAAGGTTTACCCTGAAAAATCTGCCACCAGATTTATTGGAGCTCCTTTGTATGTTATTTACTTCTTTTCTCTTGCTGCTTTTAGGATCCTTTTTATTTTCCTTGACCTTTGGGAGTTTGATTATTAAATACATTGTGATAGTCTTCTTCGAGTTTACTTTACTTGGTGTCCTATAAGCTTCTTGTACTTAGCTATTGATATCTTTCCCTAAGTTTAAGCAGTTCTCGGTTATTATCCCTTTTATTTTTATTTTATTTTATTTTTAATTTTTATTTTAGTTTCAGTTCCGGGACACATGTGCAGAAAGTACAGGTTTGTTACATAGGTATATCTGTGCCATGGGGTTTTGCTGCACCTATTGACCCATCCTCTAAGTTTCCTCCTTTTACCCCCCACACCCTAACAGGCTCTGGTCTGTGTTGTTCCCCTCCCTCTGTCCATATGTTCTCGTTGTTCAACTACCAATTTTGAGTGAGAACGTGTCGTGTTTGGTTTTCTGTTCCTGTGTTAGTTTGCTGAGGATGATAGCTTGCAGCTTCATCCATGTCCCTGCAAAGGACGTGATCTTATTTATTTATTTATATTTTTATTTATTTATTTATTTATTTATTTATTTATTTATTTTTGAGACAGAGTTTTGCTCTGTCACCCAGGCTGGAATGCAGTGGCACAGTCTCGGCTCATTGCAAGCTCCTCCTCCTGGGTTCACGCCATTCTCCTGCCTCAGCCTCCCAAGTAGCTGGGACTACAGGTGCCCACCACCATGCCCGGCTGATTTTTTGTATTTTTAGTAGAGATGGGGTTTTGCCATGTTAGCCAGGATGGTCTTGATCTCCTGACCTCGTCAACCGCCTCGACCTCCAAAAGTACTGGAATTACAGGTGTCAGACACTGTGCCTGGCTGATCTCATTTATTTTTATGGCTGTGTAGTATTCCATGGTGTATATGTACCATGTCTTCTTTACCCATTCTATCATTGATTGGCATTTTAGTTGATTCCATGACTTTGTTATTGTAAACAGTGGTGCAATAAATATGCATGTACATATGTCTTTATAGTAGAATGATTTATATTCATTTCGCTATATACTCAATAATGGGATTGCTGTACCAAATGGTATTTCTGGTTCTGGATCCTTGAGGAATCGCCACACTGTATTCCACAATAGTTGAACTAATATGCATTCCCACCAACAATGTAAAAGCATTCCTATTTCTCCACAGCCTCACCAGCATCTATTGTTTCCTGACTTTTTAATAATTGCCATTCTGACTGGCGTGAGACAGTATCTTATTCTGGTTTTGATTTGCATTTCTCTAATGATTAGTGATGTTGAGCGCTTTTTTTCATATGTTTGTTCCCCATGAATATGTCTTCTTTTGAGAAGTGTTTGTTCACATCCTTTGCCCACTTTTTGATAGGACTGGAAAGGGAGCCTCACAATTTTTACTGGTGCCCTCTTCTGAGCTTGTATCCAAGTTGCAAGACAAAGTCCTATTTAATCTACCCTCTCTTCTCCTCATACAGAAGGAAGGGTCTCTTTTCAACTCCTGAACTGTGCAGCCTGTGGTTGAGAGAGGAATGGCACAAGCACTTTCTCAGCTACCCCAGCAGGTGTCTCAGTATGTCACATGTTCCTCCCCATGTCCACTGTCTCTGAGCCCAGCTCAGCAATAGGGCTCACCTAGGAGTTGTAGTCCTTGTGCCCCAGACTTCCTTTCCAATTTATTTAGAGCCCCAAAGTGCATTAGCCCATGGTGGTGATGCCTGACAAAACTCAAGGTTAGACTGCTGGCATAGGCGATTCCCCTCTGGCTAGGAGTGGTTTAATATTTCCCCCATGGGTGAACATCTGCTGAGTTAAGCCTAGTATTGCTTTCTGCTGTAACAGGGCAGCACTGAGTTCAGTGCATTGCCTTACAATTGCTGCACTGTCCCTCTCCCAAGTTTACAGAATGTCTCCACGCCATGAGACTGCTGCCAGGGCATGGGAGAGCGGTGGTAATGGTAATTCAACACTGTTTTTCCTACTTCTTCAGTGCCGCTTCCAGTGATATGAAGTTAAAACTAGGTTCTGTGAATGCTCACCTGATTTTTGGTAAGAAAGTGAATTTCTGTGTAGAGAGTTGCTAAACTGGTGTCTTTGTTAGGGGGGCAGTTGGTGGAGCATCCTGTTTGGCTATCTTGCTCTGTCCCTTTTCTAGAACTTGCATTTCTGAGTACTGAGGTGATACTTATGCTATTGGCCCAGAGAACAAATTTTGAGATCCACTGGCTTACAGGAAAAAACTCTCTGTAGAATTTATTAGATAAGCAAACTTGCTGTGGGTTAAGGTATCTTTAAGGCTATAGGCTGTCTCCAATTCTCTTCACATGTGTTAGATTATAAATTCCTAGATGGTGAAGAGTGTGTGTGTGTGTGTGTATGTGTGTGTGTATGTGTGTGTTTGTGTTTTGGAACTCAGATGTTTTACCCAATGCTGGATACCTATTAGCTGCTTCAAATTTACTTATTTATTTATTTTATTTTCTTCTTCTTCCCTCTGGAACTATTGCAGGCAGTAATATGTCCTTTCAAATGTATCTGTACTATGGAAAGCACTTTGCAGACTCATAGCATGACAATAATTGCTGCACAGATGCAATTTTGGGTAGAAGACAAGAATTCAATTTGTATGAACCTGGGCCTTGGAGACAGAGATCTGATGTGGGTCGAGAACAGGGTTTGAAATTTGGCTTTGTTTTTTGGCTGCCATGTAAGCTTAAGAGATTCACTTAATCTTTCTATGTTTTATGAGTTTAATTATTTGAAGTATTAGGTTATTTCAAATTTTAACAAGCCAGTGCATTTAAAGTGAAATTGTATTATTTTTCACTCAACTGAGAGACCTTTGGTTTAGTTGAAGGAAAGTAGAGTCATGCTTGATAAATATTTTAATAAAAAGGAGAGACTGAGTAATTGCCAAAAGAAAATGGAGTCAGAACATTCATCTTAGCAAGAGAAGTTTGATAATGAAATAGAGAGAAAGTTAGGTCTGAGTATTTCTCTGCATCTGCAAGGATGGATGAATCATGTCCAAAGGGGGACAATAGATGTATGCCTTTTCATGAGATCTTTAGGCTCAAAGTTAAGGCTCATGACTTTGTCTACCTGAGACGTGAATGATGAATAGTCACTTGAATAATCAGAGGAAGTTGAAAGTATTCTGATTATTCAAATATTCAGAGAAAAGTAACATTTACTCACCACTTCTGGCTGGGAACACAATGTTAGTAGTAGAAGTCCAAATGTTGGATCATATAATGCAAATAATCATCAAAAATTTCAACAGAAATACAAATTCAAATGGAATAGTGTTTGTTAATAATCATGATATTTTCAATAAAACAAAATATTTTTGCAAGCATAATATTAAAATTGCTGTGAATAGATTTTATAAAAATTTTCTAAAGACCAAAAAAGAAAAATACAATCATATAAATTTTACTTTTTAAAAATATGTATACTTGTAAAAATATGTACATATAAAATATCATTTCTAATAACCTATTTATTTAATGTGTGTATTTGTTTTATTATAGCAAACAACAAAATGAATATCCATAGTTTTATTTGTGATCTGTTACTCGATTCATTATTTAATTAGATCTTAAATTCTTAACCATGAATCTGCCCTTTTAGGAGCTTTCAGATAGTTCTCATTGGTATGAGGTCACTTCATGTAATTAAAGGTAGTTTTATTATAATTTTTAAAAAATATTTTTATTAATATCCACCTCTATATTCAGCCATAGTGATATCACTTCTCAATGAATACATATTTTACATGAGAGGTCCAACATACTTTAAATAGTGAATATGTTGTCTATTGTTCTGTAGATTTTGAGATGAGAATTTTTTAAAGTTCACAATCTTTTAAAAACATTTTTGGAGCAGTTTTAGGTTCACAGAAAAATCGATTACGGAGTTCTTATATGCTCCTTTTTCTCACACACTCACATCTTCTTCACTCAACATCCCACACCAGAGTGGTACATGTGTTACAATCAATAAATCAACATTGAAATGTCATTATCACCCCAAAACCATAGTTTACATTAGGATATGCTCTTGGTGTTCTACATTCTGTACATCCTGTGTGTTTGGATTAATGTATAACGACATGTATCCATCATTGTAGTAGTATGTATAGTAGTTTCACTAACATAAAAATTCCTTGCTATATCTATTCCTTCTCCCTCTTAATCTTTGGTAAGTTTTGCTGTTTTCAAAATGTTGTATAGTTAGATTATTATAAGCATGTACCCTTTCAGATTGGCTTCTTTCACTTAGTAATATTCATTTATAATCCATCCATGTCTTCTCATGACTAGGTAACTCTGCTTTTTAGTGCAATGGGAGGAAGGAAGAAAGGAAGAAAGGAAGAAAGGGAGGGAGGGAGGGAATGAGAAGGGAGAGAGAGAGAGAAACAAAGAGAAAAGGAAGAAAGAAAAAAGAAAGAAAGAAAAAGGAAAGAAAGAAAGAAAGAAGGAAAGAGGGAAGGAAAGAAAGAGAGGAAGGAAGGAAGGAAGGAAGGAAGGAAGGAAGGAAGGAAGGAAGGAAGGAAGGAAGGAAGGGAGAAAGAAAGGGAAGAAAGAGAAAATATGTCTTCTAAGACAAGTGAGAAAATATCTCAAGGATGATCAACTGTGTCAAATGCTGATGGTAAGACAAGAAACACAAGAACCAAGGATTTCCCGTGGATTTAACAATGAGGTCATTATTCAAAGTTAGCAAACATTTTTTTAAAAGTACATTTTGTTTTTTACAGATACATACACACGCAGAATCTCATACTAAATGTAGGCTAAGAACGTATGAAACAAATTTTGTCTCTTTTTTCACTGTGACAAGACATGCCCCTTATTAGTGGAGTCAGATTTATGATAACAGTAAAACAAAATGTTTATTCTATCAA